>NC_071101.1:51875000-52228123 GCF_024256425.1 Clarias gariepinus
ACCTCACACTGCACCACGTTCCCTCCGATCCTCCAGCACCGCTCGCCTCGTCCCACCATCTCTCAGGGATCGAGGAAGACATTCATCACACTCTTTTCTGTTCTGGCATTGAGGTGGTGGAACGAAGTTCCTCTAGACATCCATACAGCAGAGTCTTTGAGGATCTTTGAACGATGACTCAAGACGTATCTGTTTCTTTAGTACTTGGACTAAAAGCCCCACATTTAGTAAAAATAAAATAAAATTGTGTGTGACTGATCGCGCTTAGTTAGTAAGCCAATGTATTCAATCTATTTAATGATGTAAACTTCAAAGCACTTTTTGTAAGTCGCTCTGGATAAGAGAGTCGTCCAAAGGCCTAAATGTAAATGTAAATTATGTGCTACTTTGTGTCGGTCTGTCACAAAAAATACCAATAAAATATGTTTATGGTTGTGGTTATGACGTGAAAAAATGTGGAAAAGTTTAAGGGGTATAAATACTTTTGCAAGGCCCTGTATGTAGAAGCGAGGTCCACGCTTTCCTTTTCACCGATGGCTCTGTTACGTGATCGTCTCGGTGTAAGTTGAAACCTGAAAATGTAATCCGCTGTCAGGGGTAGAGAGTCTGCGCCAGGTTTCAGTGGAAGGGAGCAGAGACGCGTCTGGGTGAAAAGCGAAGGGTGCGCAGTGATAAATCCTCACAGGCTGAGCTTCACTAACACACACCAGAGCCCCTCCCCCGTCTGCGTCTCCTCCTCGTCTCACAGACGGCTGCTGTTCCTAAGAAAATCTCTAGAACCTGTCCTGGTTTGGGGGGACGGTGTGGACTGGTGAAGGGTGTTGAGCCGGTCTTCTTAAGTGAACATAATCAAAGAAAGAATTCGAATTACAACATAAATAACAAAATGACTTCAATATACAAAGACTATTTTTCTTTTTTTACAATAAATACATAGCTCCAAAGTGTTAAAAAGGTTTCATTTTGTACTTTTAGATTTCCGTAGTGTACTGTAGGTCAAGACGGCCTGTACTTGTCCTCATATACCTCATAGAATCTATTGTTCTTAATGCCTCACACACACACACACACACACACACACACAGGCGCCTCTGAAGTGTGTGTCTGAGTGATAGAGAATAAGAGATTTGATTTAGGGAGGTGTGTGTGTGTGTGTGTGTGTGTGAAAATGTTTTATACAATGAGAAATGCTCTAACACAACATGACTGAAACTGTCTACCTTTATTACTCTGTAGATTTGAATGATTATTCATTATTAACATCTGGATCTGGATGGACAGAACGTCACCTGGGTGTAAAGCGGTCCACATGAGTGATTTTATTCTACAAGTACTGTATAAGGGAGAGGTTTTATTTAATCCCCCGAGGGCTTCTCAGACCCTCAGATGGTCACGGTGGGTTTGAGGCAAAGCTGAGGACTTACTGGTGTTTTAGCTGAAGCTGCTTCAAGGTGAAGATTTCTGCTCCTCAGTATTCTAGGAGGGATGAGGCAGATGAAAGGGAAGTTCGCACCCTAAGACCGAGGCCACACACACAGCACTTTCACAACCTTAAAAGATTCAGAGACTGGGAGTGTACACTAACGCACCGGCTTCTGCAGAGTTCTTATGACGAGTCAGAAACGGCGGCTCACACGCTGCACGACGAGCTCCTGCAACCGAACTCACGGCAGCTCGAGGAGACTTTCAGGACGAGGGAGAAGACAATACATAAGGACTGGTGAGTAAATAAAGACGTTTTCAGACACACCTTACTGTGTGTGTGTGTGTGTGTGTTATTGTGTCTCTGTACTCAGTAAGGACTCACTGTTGACCTGAACATTACACAATTCCACACACTTTCCTCTCTACTTTTATGTTAACACGTGAATCTGATCGAGTCTCTGACCCGCAGTGTTCTGGTTCTGAATCAGTGTGTGTATGCACGCCTTTATGTATGACTGATTCATTTAGTATATGTAATAAATTACAATAACATAAATATAGTATATTGATAAATTGAGCGATTACACTGATTATAACATCATCCTGTTTTACACACCTGTCACCTCCTATCTTCATCATCATCTTCTTCTTCACAGCACACAGACTCATATCATCTCATCAGGTCCCATTAATCTATGTAGGTTTCTGTTCCTGGTCTTTCTTCATAACACACACACACACACACACACACACACACACACACACACACACACACACACACACTTTAGAGATTAGTTAGACCTGTATTTTTTATTTCGTTTGTATACAGTATACTGTTAAAGTGTGTTGCTGTGTGTGTTGCAGTGTGTGTTGTGTTGCTGCATGATGAAGCTCTTCCCAGTTAGATCGGACGTGTTTCTCAGTATTAGTTTTTGTAGTGTGTAAGTTAAGTCTGATGCTTATCATCAGCCTGGTCTGTAGGGTTACCTCCACCGCGCTTCACCCATCAGATCGTATCTCAGCAGATATTTCACATTCCAGCATTTATATGGACATGGTATAGATTCTTCACTTCTTCACTCAGACCTTCACTCCTGCCCTATGGGGGTTGTTGCTGGTGTTCTCCGTGGCCGACGTGCTCCATGTCTGGTTGTTAGTACGGCAGGTTTCTTATTTTTCAGGACAGTCCACAGTGTTGTGATGGATTGTTCGTCCTTTCTCAGCATTAGTCTCACTTGCTTCTCTCCCATAGACAGCTCTCTCATTTTTAACACCGCAATCTTCACAGGAGAAACTCAGGACTCTGTAAGAGAAGACGTCCAGAGCTATTAAATGTTTAAACAATCATGTCTGAGCAACCAGACAAATCCATCAGTCACATGTTTTCCGATCACTTAAAAATTAAATTGGGTTAAAAAAAAACACATTTGAAGGTAAATATCAGAAAAGCTGAAACTTCTGATCTCATTTAACTGCAGTTCTATCAGAACTCAGCCTGAAGATGTTCATCAGATCATTGCTGTTCATCACTTTTCCAGAGCAGTATAATGTCATCTTTCTCAGCACTAATCTCAGATGCTTCCTCTGTACAGATGATGTACGGCGCTACTCTGCACCATGATGTTTTATCCAGTTAGCAGGAAACACACCCTAACCCTAACCCTAACCCAGGCATCACCATTTTTCCTAGACTTAAAATTTCCTTTTAATGTTTTTAAAGCTTTTTAATAGTGTTTGGATTTATAATGCAGGAACCATATGTGCAGAATTGAGACGCTGTTCCCGATCCTTTGAGGGGAATGTGTAATGAAGACTTTGATTGAAGGAAGTCATCCTTGACAAGTTGATGATTAGTAATTACATGTTCATGGTTTCTGACAGAAGCAGCAGGGTCTGCACTTCATAATAGTGTGAGGGAGACACTGCCTGTGTCCCGCTGTCGCTGTCCCTCGCTCTCCCACACACCATGAAGTGCTTCCAGAGGCTCATCCTGAGCCACATCAGGACCTCTCATTAGACCCCTGCAGATTGTGTCTGGTCCCAACCACTCATTGGGCGACATCATTGCCACCATCCCCCACATTGCCTTCAGCCACCTGGACAATAAGAACACACGTGATGTTGCTGTGAACTGTACTGTGGATAAAATGAGTGTGAAAAACAACAATGCTGACAAAGGGGTGGTAGTAAAAGTTGTCAGTACATATCATCCGTCTTTAGTAAATCCATCAACAAAGAACGAGGACATATGGCACAATTCTTCTCGTAATTGAAGCCATAGTTAAAGGAATGTCAGTAGTTCTTCAGCATTGAAGAAATTCTCCTAAATGTTCTGCAGAACAAGTTTTACCTCATTGTGTTTCACACCATATTTGCAGGGTAGCGTAGGATCTGTTTGTGTCATGTGACAATGCTGCATACGCACCTTAAATGTTCTTTGAACAATACCAGGATCATCTTCACAGAAGACAGCAGGCAGAAGTGGCATCAAAATCAAACTCCAAACATCTCCACGAATTAATCTGTAATGCATTGTTTTTTCTTCAGATAATCAATCAATCAATTAAATTTATTTATAAAGCACATTTAAAACAACTTCCGTTGACCAAAGTGCTGTACAAGTATAAAACAATAAATTAGCAGGTACTATACAGGGTGTTAAAGTTTCATTTCTATCCGTCATGTCTATGTGCAATATGTTGTTGTCATTCATCCATTTAATAATAATCCAGATATAACTTCTGAGTATTATTTATTTGTTGGTTTACATCTCAACGCACTGGTATAACATCAGAGCTCGAGGGAGAAGCAATCACACACAAAAAAAACCAAGTACACAGCACTAAGTTCAACATTCACAACTAGAGTCTAAATAAAAGTCCCGTTTGTTAACACTTGCGCACAACGAACTCTCGCACATTTTTGGCATAGAACAGTCAGTAGTATAATCTAAAAAAAAAAAATACATAACAAAACATAAATTTATATGACTCAACACCCCCACTTGTTCTCATCATCTTAAGCCATGTACAATGTCATCACAAATATTTAGTTCCCAAACAGAAATCCTTTGAATTTTAGAATTTTAATTTTTGAAACAGATTTTGTCAAAATGTCTGCCACCATGTCTTCTGTTGGGCAGTACACAATATGTACTCTTCTCTTACTGACAGCATCACGGATAAAGTGATATTTCACATCAATGTGTTTAGATCTAGATCTATTTACTGGATCTCTACTCAGTGCAATGGCCCCCTGATTATCACCATACATTGTGGTGCAAGTGTAAACACTACTGTCCATGCCATTTAGCAGTTGAGTTAGGTACAGTACATGCTTTCCTGAGTAGTGTTTTCTAGACCAATGTATTCAGCTTCGCAAGTCGACAGTGCCACTGTCGGCTGTTTCTTAGACTTCCATGAGATAGCAGGGCCTTGTTCTGTCAGGCTGAAACAGTATCCTGAAGTGCTACGTCTATCTTCTACAGAAGATGCCCAGTCAGAATCACTGAAGGCTATTAGACTTAAAGTCTTGTCTGTTTTCTTGTAACACAGCTCGTAGTCAGTTGTTCCTTTTAGGTATCTCAGGACATGTCTAGCAGCTACTAAATCATGTGTTTTAGGCTTTGCAAGGGTTTGTGACAGTTTACTGACTATCCAGCTAATGTCTGGTCTGGTACAGGTCATTGCATGGATCAAGCTTCCAACAAGTTCACGATATTCTTTGGGGTTCTCAATCTCGTTGTTGTTTTCTTCCTCATTCATATTACACCCACTTTTAACTCACTTGGGGTAGCTTTTGGTTTACAGTTTGACATTCCAAACCTTTCAAGCATTTTGAGGATGTACTTTTTCTGATTCATTTTAATTTCTCCCTCTTTTTGCGCAAACTGAATCCCCAAAAAATAAGATATTTTTCCTAAATCCTTCATGTTAAATTTGGACTTCATTATTTCTTTAAAACTGTTGAGCTGATCATTACTGCTTGCTGCAATTATCAAATCATCTACCCAGATGATCACTATGATTGTCTCATTTTCAATCTGCTTTCTACAGTGATCAGACTGATTTCTTTCAAAGTTGTTTTGTTTCAAATAATCATTTAAAAGTTCGTACCAGTTTCTTCCAGACTGCTTTAGACCATACAGAGATTTTTCAACTTGCATACTAACTTGTCTCCTATGTCAGATGTTTCTTCAAAACCCTCTGGTTGTTCTAAATATATGTCTTCCTCTATTGGAGCATGTTAGTATGCTGTTTTGACATCCATCTAATGAACTAAGAAATTGTTTCGAGCAGCTATTTGCATTAATGCCCGTACTGAGGTGAGATTTGCTGTAGGAGCAAATGTTTCATGGTAGTCTATGCCTTCAGTTTGGTTGTATACCTTTGCAACATACCTAGCCTTGAAGATTTTTCCTGTTTCTGCATTTTCTTTAAGGGCATATACCCATCTTCCCCCTACTGTCTTTCTGCCCTCTGGTAGAGTTGTCAATTTAAATGTGTCATTTTCTTTAAGTGAGTCCATCTCTTCCTTCATAGCATGCTCCCATCCGGGAGCCTCAGGTGACATAAGAGCCTCTCTATAGGTTTGGGGGACTCCACACACTGCCCTGTAACAATAATTTGAGTGGTAATGTTTTTGACTAGCCGTGTCTGTTGGACCTGTACTGTTTTTGTTGTCTTCTGTGTCTACTTTTTCTGTCAGTTCCATCATGTTCTGACACCTCTGTATTGTCTGTATCAATAGTCTCCATGTTTCCATCTAGGACCCTGTTCTCTGTGCTTTCCTCACTTTGTGGGACATCACCACTGTTCCCACTATCCTGTGTCCTGTCTCTGTATTGTATTTCTAAGTAATCTTCTTCGGTTTGTGTCTGCTGTTCAGCACCGCTCTTCCTAATGAATTTCACCAATCTATGTTTTGACACCTTTTCTGTCTGTGGATTGTATACCAGATAGGCTGGGCTATTTTTACTATACCCCACAAATATTCCTTTCTCACATCTAGGATCCAATTTCTTATGATTGTGCTTGTACGCATAGCATTCTGACTCAAAAACCCACATTTTAGAATGGTCTGGCTTTCTTCCTGTCAACATGAAGTATGGAGTATTCTTAATTCTGTCATTATAGCATCTGTTTCGGATGTAAGTTGCAGTTTGGACAGCATAAGGCCACAGAACTTTTGGTAATCCCTTCTCTATTAGCAGACACCTTCCCATTTCAAAGATGGTTCACCATTGTCTCTCAGCTGTACCATTTTGATGAGGAGAGTAGGGAGATGACATGTCTTATACCCTTTTTTCGTAACAGTGACTGAAATGCATTGCTTGTGTATTCTGTGCCATTGTCTGATCTTATGCATTTGACTCTACCGTATGGTGCACTGTCTGCAAGGAACTTCTCTGTTGCTAGAGTAGTGTCACTCTTGTTCTTAAGGAAGTAAACAGATACTGCCCCTGAAAAATCATCTGTGAATGAAACTGCATACTTATATCCATCTTGAGAAGTCAATGGGACCTGCTAAGTCAGTGTGTACCAACTCTAGGGCCTCACCAGCTTTTGTGTCAGTTTTCCTATTTCTGTTGTTGATGAACTTTCCCTCAGTACAAACATTACAGTCTAATTTGGTATTACCTGTGATTTTCATACCCTCAACCACTTCAGGTAATTTCAACACATCACTAACATTACAATGTCCCATGGTCTCATGCCATGTTTCAACATCACAAGTTAGACTCACTTTGTCCCTGGACATCATATCAGTAACTGATGCATCAACACATTGTTTGTTGTTATTTACTGTTTTCAGATAGTACAGTCTCTCATGCTCTTCTATGCGGAACACAGCTCCATCCTTGCTTATCAGTTCATTCTGTCCTTCCTGGAAGATCACCCTGGCCCCATCTGTTGTAGCAGCTTGAACGGAGATGATGCTCTGTGGGTATGATGGTATGAACAAGGCCTTCTTTAGAGTGATCCTGACGCATTTCCCTTCCACGTCCAGCAGTAGCACCTCTGCGTCGCCCCGCTTTAATGCCATGTTGTTCATCCTGGCTCCATCCGCTAGCTCCATATAGTGTGATTTTGGGTCGAAACTTTCGCCAAATTTCGTGAAATCGTTCTTCTCTGTTAAGATGTGGGATGTTGCTCCACAGTCTACCATTAGTCTATTTTTTGTAATATTGTCTGGAAGAAATGTTTGACTGACTTTGAACACAAATGTTTGTTCTTTCTCATGCTCCTCTTGTTTTTCTGCAGCCTGTTTTGCTTTATCTTTGTGTCCGTCCTTTCTCCGGCGGCATGTCTCATCACTGTGTGTTGAACTTCTATGGTAGTTGCACCACTTAGGTACGCTTTTTTGGCGGCAATCGCGCGCAATATGACCGCGGTTTCCACAACCGTAGCAGGTCACGGATACTATGTGCACTTTCATCACATTGTCAGATTTGGGTTTATCATCAAATTTTTCTGTCTCTTCATAGCTTCTTAGTTTGCTTTTGAACTGGGTAAAAGTCAATTCTTCACTACTCTGTGTAGTATGGATAGCGAAAGGTTTATAGGAATCTGGAAGGCCCTTTAGGATCATAGCTATTATCAGACCGTCACTTATTACTTCTTTTGCATTTCTTAGCGAAGTCACCGCTTTCTCAGCTCGGATAATGTAGTGTGTTATCGTCTCGTCAGATTCCTTCTTTAACGAAGTTAGTTCAGTGTATAGGGCGATAATTCTAGGCTTACCCTGACTAGCGTAGTGATTTCGAAGTATTTGCAGAGCTTTCCTGCCGTCATCAGTCGCCTCTCGCATCACCAGTGACAAGCTTTTATCATCGAGAAATTTAATTAGTTCAGCGTAGCACTCCTCATTTGTTTCCTCGTCTATGTCCCCGGTAGACAGTATTGTTTCTTTTAAACCTATTATTCTCAGATGGCCAAGAAATTTTACTTCCCATAGTTCGTAGTTGTTTTCGTCTCCGAAACATGGTTTTAAAATGATTAACATTCTGGGCGGCTCTCAACTACAAAGGGAGGCTGTTCCACAGGCTGGGGGCTACTACCGGCTCTGCCACCTCTGGTTTTGAGCTTTGTTCTGGGGATGTGCAGTAGTTGATGATCAGAGCATCGCAAGTCTCTGGAAGAGGAGTACGGAACAAGAAGCTCAGACAGATAAGCAGGTGCCAAATTATTTAGGCTTTTTAAAAACAAGAAGTAATATTTTAAACTGGATCCTGAAATGTACAGGAAGGCAGTGAAGGGAGGCCAGTATGGGTGTGATATGATCACGTTTTTCCCAGTCAGAAGGCAAGCTGCTGCATTTTGAACGGCTTGTAGCCATTGAAGTTGTGACTGACTGAGACCTATATATAACGAGTTACAGTAGTCAAGGCAGGACGTGATGAAAGCATGAATTATTGTTTCAAACCGTTTAGGGGGGATATAGTGCTTAACTTTACTAAGAAGTTGGGAAAAGCTGGACCTTACAACTGAGCTGATCTGTTCATTCACCTTAAAGGCAGAGTCAAAAATTACCATTATTAAATAATAATGAACCCTGTTTAAGTCAGGTGCCATAATTTTATTTAAACACCTGCATATTCACATAACTTAGGCATGTTTCAGAAAGTTTTGTAAAATGTAAAGCATTTTTTTTTGGTTTAGCGTATAGGATGTGAAGAAACTTTTACATGTCGGATGTCTTGTAAAACTCCTCCATAATAGGAATCTTATTTGAGGTGCGGGTGACTTGTCTTTATCGACAAAGAACTGGTGGATCGTGTTGTTCTTCATTCTGTGAAGGCAGAGTGATGAAACCAAGGTCAGGTTAATAGGAGCAAACGCCAAATGAACGACTAGATAAGTGTGTGTCTCCAAAATGTATATTGTAGAATATCATATCATTATCAAGTAAGTACATGTTAGTATCCATCAGTGACAGTTAAAGAGTTTGTAGAAAGAGTTACAATGTTAAATCTAAAAATAATCTGCTGATCTTTAATGTAATCAGTGATATTATTATTATTATTATTATTATTATTATTATTATTTAAGGTTGAAGCCCACGTACATGTCTGTGTGTCTCTCTGTACAGCAGAACTCTCTGTCTAACTTATTAATACAAAGAAATCCCATTCTGTAAGGTTGAGTATCTTACGCCTTGTTTACACTAAGTTGTCCTTCTTTGGTGGTCAGACAAATACACTCCCTGTTCGGTAAAATTCACTTATACCACTATAGCATTCTCACATTATCCTGAAGAATTCTTTGATACACTTGAGAATTCATTTCCTCCTCTATGAGTGCAAGCTGGCCACGGCCTGAAGCAGCAAGCAGGTCCAAATCATGATGTTTCCTCCACCGTACTTTACATTACAAAAAACATTTTGCCAAAACTGCTGTGGAGTGTCAACGTGCTCTTTCACAAACTTGCAGCCATGTTCTTTTCAGTTGTTTAGACGGCTTCCTTTGTGGTGTCCTGCCATGGACACCCTGCTTGTTTGATGTTTTATGTCCTATGTAAGTCATGAACACAGATGATAGCCAGTTCCAATGATTTCCTCAAATCTTTGGCTGTCACTCAAGGCTGTTTCTTTACCTCAGTGATGAGTCTTCGTTGTGCTCTTCGGGTCATTTTGACTGGGCGTCCACTTTTTGGTAGAGTACAGATTAGCTGTGTCTCTCCACGTTATCGATTAGAAATATGAATCCGACTACTAAAGACAGATTCACAAGTAATCTACCGGATCTGTCCCAAATTCTTATTAGACCCCTAAATGCGGACGATCTGGATGAAATGACTAGCAGCATGGGTACTATTTTTACCAGTACATTAGACACTGTTGCTCCCATCAGATTAAAAAAAGTCAGAGATAAAACACTTGCTCCTTGGTACAATAGTCATACTCGCGCCCTAAAGAGAGCAACCCGTAACCTTGAGCGAAAATGGAGAAAAAATAAATTAGAAGTTTTTCGAATTGCGTTCAAAGACAGTATGTGCAGCTATAGACAGGCTCTAAAAACCGCTAGGACCGAGCATCTTAGCCAACTGATAGCAAGAAACCAAAACAATCCCAAGTTTTTATTTAGTACAGTAGCCCGCCTAACAAAACCTAAGATGCCCGCAGAGAGTACTCCACAACATTTTAGTAGTGAAGATTTTATGGACTTCTTTAATGAAAAAATCGATAGCATAAGGAAGAAAATAACAGAGGTTCAACCTCTAATAGCATCTCATGATCTAGTTCAGGTACAGGTATAGGACAGGAAGAGCTGTATAAACTTATCACCTCAGCTAAATCAACAACGTGCCTGTTAGACCCAATACCAACCAGATTTTTAAAAGAAGTGATGCTTACAGTTGGAGAGCCACTTCTAAACATTATTAATTCTTCATTATATCTAGGTCACGTCCCTAAACCTTTGAAGCTGGCAGTTATTAAGCCGCTTCTTAAAAAATCTAATTTGGACGCGAATGAAATAACAAATTATAGACCGATTTCAAACCTTCCGTTCATATCAAAAATATTAGAAAATATAGTATCAGCTCAAATATGCACATTGTTGCAGGAAAACAACATCCTAGAAGAATTTCAGTCAGGTTTCAGGCCCCATCATAGTACAGAAACTGCACTAGTTAAGATTGGAAACGACTTGTTTTTAGCTTCAGACCAAAGCTGCATCTCAATACTAGTCTTACTTGATCTAAGTGCTGCATTCGACACCATAGATCATAATATTCTCATAGATCGCCTACAAAATCATATAGGTATTCAGGGGCAGGCATTAAAATGGTTTAGATCATACCTGTCTGATCGATACCATTTTGTAGATCTAAATGGAGTACCGTCTGATGTAATGCCAGTGAAATATGGGGTCCCACAAGGGTCAGTTTTAGGACCTCTCCTGTTCTCAATTTACATGCTTCCCCTGGGAAACATCATTAGAAGGCATGGGATTAGTTTCCATTGTTATGCTGATGATACCCAATTATACATCTCAACAAAACCAGATGAAATACCCAAGTTGTCTAGATTAACAGAGTGTGTCCAGGACATAAAAGATTGGATGACCAATAACTTTCTTTTACTAAATTCAGATAAGACAGAGATATTGCTCATCGGCCCAAAAACCAGCACACAACAGCTTTCACAATTCAGCCTGCGTTTAGAAGGATGTACTGTTACTACCAGCTCAACAGTAAAAGACCTGGGCGTGATATTAGACAGTAACTTGTCTTTCGAAAATCATATTTTCAATATCACAAAAACAGCCTTTTTCCATCTTAGAAATATTGCCAAACTTAGGAGTATCCTATCCGTATCTGATGCAGAAAAGCTAGTTCATGCATTCATGACCTCCAGACTGGACTATTGTAATGCATTACTAGGTGGTTGTCCAAAATGCAGCCGCCAGGGTTCTCACTAGATCCAGAAAATATGATCATATAACACCTATACTATCATCCCTGCACTAGCTACCTGTTCAATTTAGAATTTATTACAAAATAGTACTACTTACATGCAAGGCTTTAAATGGTTTAGCTCCCACATACCTAACCAGTCTTTTAAAACGCTATAATCCGCCACGCTCCTTAAGATCACAAAACTCTGGACTTCTGGTAGTTCCCAGAATTTCAAAACCTACAAAAGGGGGTAGGGCTTTTTCATATTTAGCTCCAAAACTTTGTCAAAAACAGTCTCCCAGTTTAAAAGTAGACTCAAGACGCATCTCTTTAATCTGGCATACGCATAACTCATCCCATAACTTCATACTCCAGTACACCTATCCTGAATGGCAGCTACGCTAATTCTCTCCATCTGTTCTGTATTTTTCTACCCATCCCGAGGCATCTGGAGATTGTGCCAGCTTTAGTAGACAAAGGCCAACCCTGCGAGGTTTCTAAGGCATCTTGAGAAGGACCTGCTCCAGCTAGATTCTGCTTTATGATGGCTGGAGCTACCATCCTGCTCCTGTGCTTCCAGTGATCCTGACCCCATCTGCCCTCTGCACCTACTGCTGAACTGAATCTACACAACTTTTGTTATATTGAACCTTCACCTGCACAACACACATGATGTTATTTCTATCTGTTATCACCCAGATGAGGATGGGTTCCCTGTTGAGTCTGGTTCCTCTCAAGGTTTCTTCCTATTGCCATCTCAGGGAGTTTTTCCTTGCCACTGTCGCCGTCACCCTTTGCTTGCTCATCAGAGACATTTCATTCATCATTCATTCATTTCATTATTATCTAGACACATTTTTCTCACACATACACACTTCCAAATATTTTCTTTTCTTTTCTTTTCTGAAAAAAAAAAAAAATCTTTAATTTTTTTTTTGTGAAGCTGCTTTGAGACAATGACCATTGTTAAAAGCGATATATAAATAAAATTGAATTGAATTGAATTGAATAGAGTAGCCACAGTCCTTAATTGTCTCCATTTGCCTAACTGGTGATTTGACTAGTGAATTTCCAAAGTCTAGAAATCACTTTGTAGCCCTTTCCCAGCTTTATGTACATCAATAATTCTTGATCATAGATTCTTTGAAAGCTCTTTAGGGTGAGTCGAGGATGACATTAATGTATTCTTCTTGTGCGGAGCAAACTTAAACTTAATCAGATCACACTGTACGACAAATTCCAAAAGGTTCACATACTTTCTCTTGCCACTTTACAGACAGACAGACGGACAGGCAGGCAGACAGACAGACAGACAGACAGGCAGGCAGACGGACAGGCAGGCAGACAGACAGACAGGCAGACGGACAGGCAGACGGACTGGCAGGCAGACAGACAGACAGGCAGACAGACGGACAGACGGACAGGCAGACGGACAGATGGACAGGCAGGCAGACGGACAGATGGACAGACAGACAGACGGACAGGCAGGCAGACAGACGGACAGATGGACAGGCAGACGGACGGACGGACAGGCAGGCAGACAGACGGACAGATGGACAGACAGACAGACGGACAGGCAGGCAGACAGACAGACGGACGGACAGGCAGGCAGACGGACAGATGGACAGGCAGACGGACAGGCAGGCAGACGGACAGATGGACAGACAGACGGACAGGCAGACAGACAGACAGAGCCGGGTTTCTGGTCCTCCAGTGTATGAAACATAAAGACATATCAGTGAGAGAGCGGGTTCTGACCCAATGTACAGACGGAACCTTCACACACACACACACACACATACACTCTAAACTCAGACTCCTGTCTCTGTTCCACTGATTAACTATTTCACTGTGTGTAAACTTTTCCACAGTATTCTCATTTGTTCAGTGTGTGTGTGTGTGTGTGTGTGAGGTAATGTGCCCCCAGCGCAGACAACTCCCGCGCGCCCCCGCCACACACACACACACACACACACACCTAGACTGATGACGTTACACCACCCCTCCCCCTCCCCCTGCGGTGTGTGTGTGTGTGTGTGTGTACAGACGGTTATAAGCCCGGTCACCGGGGCTCTCGGTGATGCACGCGGGCGACAGCAGCAGTGATTAGTGTTTACCGGAAGTGCGACCGGAAGTCATCGGCACGCGCTGCTTTTCTTTAATGTGTGTGCGCGCGCGTGCGTGCGTGTATAATGGGACCGAGAGCGGCGCGAGCCGGAGCTTCATCTGAGCGGAGTGTGTGTGTGTGTGTGTGTGTGTGTGAGAGAGAGGAGAGAGAGAGGAGTGTGAGAGGAGTGTGAAGGGTGAGTACAGACTTTTACTTCTCTCTGTAATAACAGTGTGTGTGTGTGTGTGTGTGTGTAAGAGTTTATACACTTTATACACTCTCCACTGTAACACTCATCTGTCTGTGTGTGTGTGTGTGTGTGATCATACTGTAGCTTTAGCGCTTAGCTTCCACCGTGTGTGTGTGTGTGTGTGTGTGTGTGTAATAAAAGCCTCTTGTTGCTGGTTAACCGCTCCTTCAAACCCCAAACCCGTAAACCCCAGAGTGTGTGTGTGTGTGTGTGTGTGTGTGTGTGTGTGTGTGTGTGTGTGTGTGTGTGTACAGTTTACAGTAAACTCTGGTGTTCTGTGAGTTTTGCTCCTCATTAGGACCAGCATTAGTCCTGAGAGTCTGATACACACACACTCCATCACACACTCCATCACACACACTCCATCACACACACTCCATCACACACTCCTATAACAACAGAGTTAATGACAGTTCAGTCAGTCCCGTGACCTCCAGAGTGAGTTGTGATTAAGTGTGTAATTACATCTAAAATTTCAGATTCAGTTAATTCAATTTAATTTTATTTGTATGGTGCTTTTAACAATTGTCATTGTCCCAAGGCAGCTTTACACAATCAAAAGAATTATTGAAGTGTGTATGAGATGTGTGTGTGTGTGAATCAGAATGATCAGATCGTCCCTGATGAACGAGCCGAGGGTGACGGTGCTGAGGGAAAAACTCCCTGAGATGGTAATAGGAAGAAACCTTGAGAGGAACCAGACTCAACAGGGAACCCATCCTCATCTGGGTGATAACGGATAGCAGGGATTGATCTGCACTCATACTGTGTGTTAGGAGGCTGGAGGTTCAGTATAACAGTTGATGGTAATTGATGTTAATATGGAGTCCAGTTGGTTGGAGACAAATGCAATCTTAAACTATCGAGGAACTGCAGCCAAGTCAAGTCCTCAGAGAAACAGTTGCCAACACCAGTCGAGGCCAGAACCGTCTTCATGGTAAAGTAAAGCCATTCCCAGACACCAGACGCATCCCAAAGAGACACACGGGGCATCCATGTGACGAGATCTCCAACCAGAAGCGGGGCACCAGGATGGGTCAGACAGGTCCGGAGGGCAGAGGGAGTCACTGGCAGCTCAGGAACAACATGTGTAGCTCGACAGAGAGAGGGAGGGAGAGACAGACAGCCAGCCAGAAGGAAACACAGACATTTAGGGGAAACTGAGATGTAAAGCAACCAATCACCTCACCGTCAGCAAACCTGAGTGATCAATGAGAGTGAGGAAGACAGCATCCAAACATACCAGTTCACCATAATACTCTACGTCCATGAGTCCCCCAGATCTGCTCCTTTACCTAAGGCTAATCTATTTATAAAAATGCTTGGCTAAATAAATAGGTTTTTAGCCTGGACTTAAACACTGAGACTGTGTCTGAGTCCCGAACACTATTTGGAAGACTTTGATCGAAGTAGGCGTGGCGGATCGTAAGACACTAGCAGTTCACTCAGGTACTGCGGCGCGAGACCATTTAATGCTTTATACATCAAGAGTAGTATTTTAAAATCAATGTGAAATTTCACAGGGAGCCAACGCAGTGAAGATAAGATAGGGGTGATGTGCTCGTATCTTCTGGTTCTAGTGAGGACTCTCGCTGCTGCATTCTGGACTAGCTGAAGCTTATTTATGCATCTAGCTGAACAACCAGACAGTAAGGCATTACAATAGTCCAACTTAGAGGTGATAAAAGCATGAACTAGTTTTTCTGCGTCGTTTAGCGACAATAAATTTCTTATTCTGGCAATATTTCTGAGGTGAAAGAATGCTATCCTGGTAATATTATCTACATGAGCTTCAAATAAGAGGCTGGAATCTATAATCACACCAAGGTCTTTAACTGTTGCACTTGATGGAACCGAAAGGCCATCTAAAGTTACAGTGTGATCATAAAGCTTACTTCTAGCTGCTTGTGGTCCTATGACTAGAACTTCTGTCTTATCTGGATTAAGCAGAAGGAAGTTAATTAGCATCCAATCCCTCATGTCCTTTATGCATTGCTTAACTCTAGCAAGCTGGTAAAGCAATCTGTGAGTTACAGTAAAAACTAATTTACATTAATGAGTAACACTACAGTCTGTCTCTCTCTCCATGTCTCTTTCTCTCTCTCTCTCTCTCTCTGTCTCTCTCTCTCTCCATGTCTCTCTCTCTGTCTTTCTCTCTCCATGTCTCTCTTTCCATGTCTCTCTCTCTCCATGTCTCTCTCTCTCCATGTCTCTCTGTTCATGTCTCTCTCTGTCTCTCTCTCTCCATGTCTCTCTCTCTCTGTCTTTCTCTCTCCATGTCTCTCTCTCCATGTCTCTCTCTCTCTGTCTTTCTCTGTCCATGTCTCTCTGTCCATGTCTCTCTGTCCATGTCTCTCTCTCTCCATGTCTCTTTCTCTCCATGTCTCTCTCTCCATGTCTCTTTCTCTGTCTCTCTCTCTCCATGTCTCTCTCTCTCCATGTCTCTCTCTCTGTCTCTCTCTCTCCATGTCTCTCTCTCCATGTCTCTTTCTCTGTCTCTCTCTCTCTCTCTCTCTCTCTCTCTCCATGTCTCTCTCTCTCCATGTCTCTCTCTCTCTCTGTCTCTCTCTCTCCATGTCTCTCTCTCTCCATGTCTCTCTCTCTCTGTCTCTCTCTCCATGTCTCTCTCTCTCTCTCCATGTCTCTCTCTCTCTCTGTCTCTCTCTCTGTCTCTCTCTCTCCATGTCTCTCTCTCTCTCTGTCTCTCTCTCTCCATGTCTCTCTCTCTCTGTCTCTGTCTCTCTCTCTCTCTCCATGTCTCTTTCTCTCCATGTCTCTTTCTCTCCATGTCTCTCTCTCTCCATGTCTCTCTCTCTCTCTGTCTCTCTCTCCCTGTCTCTCTCTCTCCATGTCTCTCTCTCTCCATGTCTCTCTCTGTCTTTCTGTCTCTCTCTCCATGTCTCTCTCCCTGTCTCTCTCTCTCTCTCTCTCTCTGTCTCTCTCTCTGTCTCTCTCTCTCTCCATGTCTCTTTCTCTCCATGTCTCTTTCTCTCCATGTCTCTTTCTCTCCATGTCTGTCTCTCTCTCTGTCTCTCTCTCTCTCCATGTCTCTCTCTCTCTCCATGTCTCTCTCTCTCTCTCAATGTCTCTCTCTCTCTCTCCATGTCTCTCTCTCTCTCTCCATGTCTCTCTCTGTCTTTCTGTCTCTCTCTCCATGTCTCTCTCTCTCCCTGTCTCTCCCTCCATGTCTCTCTCTCCCTCCATGTCTCTCTGTCTCTCTGTCTCTCTGTCCATGTCTCTCTCTCTGTCTTTCTGTCTCTCTCTCTCCATGTCTCTCTCTCCATGTCTCTCTCTCTGACTCTCTCTCCATGTCTCAGAGGGAAATAACAGGAATAAATAGATAAAACTGTTTGAATAGAATGTAGAATGTTAGAATTACATTTTTGCCACAGCACTTATAGGAGGTTTATTACATTATAAAAAAAGATCTACCTGCATTTATAAACTTATATAACATTATGCACAGATTAAGTATGAAATCAGAATATAGTAGGTAAATAATAACAACAACAAAAACTATCAGTAACTATCTGAACAGTAGTGAGGTTTAATTGTGATTAGTTGGGGACATTCAGAGTGTGTCTCACTGTGTGTCTCAGTCTCACTCCCAGTCTCACTCTATGTCTCACTGTCTCTCAGACTCTCACACACTGACTCACACTCTCCAGCAGGGCCAGCAGTAAGGTCTTCTCCTAAGATTATTCCAATTTCTCACCAGTGGTGTCAAAAGTATTCACACCCATTACTTGAGTAGAAGTATAGATACTAGGGTTTAAAAAGACTTCTTTAGAAGTTGAAGTATCAACTCAAGCTTTTTACTCCAGTAAAAGTGTAAAATTACTGGTTTCAAAACTACTTAAAGTATAAAAGTAAAAGTAACGTGAGGGGGAAAAGCATTAAGAATAAAAGCTTAGGCTGTGCCACGGGCCTATAAACAGCACTAACACCTCATAAACAAAAAGAAAAATGTGTTGTTCCCATCAAATGTGTTATATATATATAATATATATATATATATATTTTTTTTTTTTTTTTTGATGAATAACTTTGATTAATCCTTCATTCTGACAGCACTAATGTTTATTGTAGACAACCATACAAGGGTAATTGTTACTAAGCCTGCCCTGGGCGCACTAATTTTCTTGTATGTTGCCCTCACAGATTCCTGCAGCTAAGCTAAGTATGTACATATATACAGTGGTGTGAAAAACTATTTGCCCCCTTCCTGATTTCTTATTTTTTTGCATGTTTGTCACACAAAATGTTTCTGATCATCAAACACATTTAACTATTAGTCAAAGATAACACAAGTAAACACAAAATGCAGTTTTTAAATGATGGTTTTTATTATTCAGGGAGAAAAAAAATCCAAACCGTGGCCGTGTGTGAAAAAGTAATTGCCCCCTGAACCTAATAACTGGTTGGGCCACCCTTAGCAGCAATAACTGCAATCAAGCGTTTGCGATAACTTGCAACGAGTCTTTTACAGCGCTCTGGAGGAATTTTGGCCCACTCATCTTTGCAGAATTGTTGTAATTTAGCTTTATTTTAGGGTTTTCTAGCATGAACCGCCTTTTTAAGGTCATGCCACAACATCTCAATAGGATTCAGGTCAGGACTTTGACTAGGCCACTCCAAAGTCTTCATTTTGTTTTTCTTCAGCCATTCAGAGGTGGATTTGCTGGTGTGTTTTGGGTCATTGTCCTGCTGCAGCACCCAAGATCGCTTCAGCTTGAGTTGACGAACAGATGGCCGGACATTCTCCTTCAGGATTTTTTTGGTAGACAGTAGAATTCATGGTTCCATCTATCACAGCAAGCCTTCCAGATCCTGAAGCAACAAAACAACCCCAGACCATCACACTACCACCACCATATTTTACTGTTGGTATGATGTTCTTTTTCTGAAATGCTGTGTTACTTTTACGCCAGATGTAACGGGACACGCACCTTCCAAAAAGTTCAACTTTTGTCTCGTCGGTCCACAAGGTATTTTCCCAAAAGTCTTGGCAATCATTGAGATGTTTTTTAGCAAAATTGAGACGAGCCTTAATGTTCTTTTTGCTTAAAAGTGGTTTGCCCCTTGGAAATCTGCCATGCAGGCCGTTTTTGCCCAGTCTCTTTCTTATGGTGGAGTCGTAAACACTGACCTTAATTGAGGCAAGTGAGGCCTGCAGTTCTTTAGATGTTGTCCTGGGGTCTTTTGTGGCCTCTCGGATGAGTTGTCTCTGCGCTCTTGGGGTAATTTTGGTCGGCCGGCCACTCCTGGGAAGGTTCACCACTGTTCCATGTTTTTGCCATTTGTGGATAATGGCTCTCACTGTGGTTCGCTGGAGTCCCAAAGCTTTAGAAATGGCTTTATAACCTTTACCAGACTGATAGATCTCAATTACTTTTGTTCTCATTTGTTCCTGAATTTCTTTGGATCTTGGCATGATGTCTAGCTTTTGAGGTGCTTTTGGTCTACTTCTCTGTGTCAGGTAGCTCCTATTTAAGTGATTTCTTGATTGAAACAGGTGTGGCAGTAATCAGGCCTGGGGGTGACTACAGAAATTGAACTCAGGTGTGATAAACCACAGTTAAGTTATTTTTTAACAAGGGGGGCAATCACTTTTTCACACAGGGCCATGTAGATTTGGAGTTTTTTTTCACCCTTAATAACGTAAACCTTTATTTAAAAACTGCATTTTGTGTTCGATTATGTTATCTTTGACTAATAGTTAACGGTTTTTGATGATCAAAAACATTTAAGTGTGACAATATGCAAAAGAATAAGAAATCAGGAAGGGGGCAAATAATTTTTCACACCACTGTATATAGGGGTGGGCGATATAACCAAAATCTTCTATTACGGTAGAAGCAATTTTCTACCTCGATAACAATATATATCACAATATAGCAATTTGTATCTGAAAATGCATAAATAAAAATTCAAACATAAAGAAACTGTTTTAAATAATGTAATTTTATTTAAACTGTGAATTGCTGGAGTTTGCCGCATTTTTGTACTTTGGCCATATTTGTTTGGATGCTTGCATTTCAGATGATAGAAAAGGTTTGACGTGTTTCCACCACTTGTTAAAACAGTGCACTTGCGTACCTTGCAAATCACGTTCGTCTCATTCGTATCACTTTTCTTATACCCAAACCAATTCCACAACACAGACGATGCACCTTTTTTCTTTACAATCTCCTCGTTGTTGGTTTTGTCACATGTAAGTAAACTCACTGCTGCTGCACCATCTTCTTCCATTGTCGAAGTGTATGTGAAGCCAAACACATCAAAAGTGGGGCGAAACCGTGGCACCTGATTGAACCAAATATCTGCGCGGCCCAGTGGACAGCACAGCTCGACTATCTGGATAGCGCAGAGATGATCTGGTTTATTCGCGCACTTGGTGGATCGCGCAGCGCAGACTAAGTTGAGCAGCGCTGCTCGAATCACAACCCACTGGTTTTTATTAAAAAATTTTTTTTTTAAATGTCAGGACTGTTTAATATTGTTTCCGCCTTGCCATGCCTGGTTTGTACGTGCGCATCCCAGCGGGCTAAAATGTATTTTGATGGTTGGCGCGGTTTATTTCTAACAGCGTCACACAGGTTTGTGATTTGAGCAGCGCTGCTCAAGTTGGTCCGCGCTGTGCGATCCACCGGGTCTGGATATTTGGTCTGCCCACGCCGGCTCAATCGGGTGCCACGGTTTCGTGCCACTTTAGATGTGTTTGGCATTCCATAGAAGTGAATGTGTATTGCGTGGTTACGTAACGTGCAACGGCACTCGATCTCAACCGCGATTAAGACGATAGACCAAAATCTCTATCGGTTGACAAATTTCTACCGGTTAACCGTGTCTACCGGTATATCGCCCACCCCTATATACTGTTACCTTCCTGGTGCTGTTACCTTCCTCGCTGGTGCTTGGTTGTGACATTTCCCTCGAATCTTGAGTCTCTATCTATCACAACCTTATCAACCGAAATTGCTATTTGACGTCATGTGCAGGTTTAATAGATCGCGTACCAACCAATAGGGTGTCGGAATGGTATGTTTATACTTCTCATCCAACCACAATCAAATTCGCTCCATCCGGATGGCGTGATTTATCCCGATGTTTTTTTTTTTTTGTTTTGTTTTTTGAATGACAAGCTGAAATAAAATAGGAGTAACGAGGCTATTTTTAAAATGTAAGGAGTAGACATAAAAAGTCGGCTGAAAAAAAATTACTCCAGTAAAGTATAGATACCCAATATTTCTAATTAAGTAAGGTAACGATGTATTTGTACTTTGTTACTTGACACCTCTGTTTCTCACTGTGTGTAAGTGAGTGTGTGTGTGTCTGAAACTAAGACTGTGGTGAGCAGTGCTGCTCTAAGACTGCAGTGTGAGTAGGGCCAAGGGCCGAGCTCTTGGGTTCTCAGTGCTTCGTACTGCAGCGTGTCTCATTACTTAGTTTAAGATGTTTAGAATTTTACTGCTCTTTTTTGGACGGCTATAATCAGCGGGAATCAACCCAATTCTGCCCTGGATGCACCGGTTGATGTTTTTTCTCTAAGATTTCTACAGAATTCTGCATGTAGGGACTCTGTGGGATGTTTGTCCCAGCTAGTGTAGTCGTGTTTACTGAGTGGACCCCAATCCGTACAGCGCAATAGGCGCGATGACGCTATCAAAGATTTTACACCAGATTCTGATTGGGATGTGTGTTTTGTAGAATCTTTTCTTAATTGCATATAGAGCTCTTCATGCTTTTTCTTTCTGTGCATTCACTCCCAGTTCAAAGCTTTCGGAGAGGCTGAGTTTCAGTCCCAGGTAGTCCTAGTGTAACGCGTGCTCTAGGGCGGTGTTTCCCAGAGTGAACGTGTGTGTTTTCTTGAGATCTGGCCTTTTGGGCAGATTGCGTGTCAGGAACCAGTTGTGACGGTGTCGCTTCTGCAGGTCCAGCAGGTCCAACAGGTCCAGGAGCTGCTGTAAGCCGTGTTCAGTAGGAGACAGCAGCACCAGGTCATTTGCGTAGAGCAGAAATTTGACTTCCCTGTTGTTTAGGGTGAGTCCAGGAGCTGCAGATTGTTTCTGTAACACCACTAACTCGTCCATGTAAATATTGAACAAAAGAGTAAAATTTTGTGAAATATTTTGCCCTTTGTTGCCGAGTTTTATGCTGTGATTGTTGTTCAGACTGATGGATGATGTCATATACTTTCCCCCCTACAACCCACTTGATAAACCTGATAAAATAATCCTGTTTGCCAAATCGTATTAATTTTTTTAAAAGTTTATAAAACATACAAACCCTCTCTCTAAAACCGCTACCCCCTTTTCTGTCTTTCTTTCTCTCTCTGTCTCTCTTTCTGTCTCTTACTCTGTCCCTTTCTCTCTCTCTCTCTCTCTCTCTGTCCCTCTCTGTCTTTCTTTCTCTCTCTCTCTCTCTCTCTCTCTTTGCCTCTCTCTGTCTCTCTGTCTGTATCTCTTTCTATTTCTCTCTCTGTCTCTCTGTCTCTTACAACAACTGTAAAGTCTCTTAAATATTTATTCATTTATAAATCTTTGACTTAATTTTGTACGAGACATAAAAACTACAGGACTGAAAAAGTTAAAGTCCAGCTCTTTGTCTGTCCCTCTCTCTCTCCCTCTCTCTCTCTCTCTCTCTCTCTCTGTCTCTGTGTGTTTTTCTCTCTTTCTCTCTTTGTGTCTTTGCCATCTTTTCTTCATCTGTTTTTCTTTCGTGCCTAAAGTGAATCACGTCTCCAAAACACTTTTTTGTGTGTGTGTGCGCGTGTGCTTCTGCAGGAATGTAAAGGTCAGAAGGTCAATGTGGGGAGGCGCTCCTGAGGAATGTGAGCGATTGCAAGCATACAGAGTCAAGCACTGCATGTGTGTGTGTGTGTGTGTGTGAATACAGTGTTTATGTGCATGTAGATAAACACACCATATGGAAAAAGTAAACAGAAAAGTGTGTGTGTGTGGGGGGAGGGAGGGTGAAGAGTGGGTGTAGTATTTGGGGAAAGTGGGCGTGGTCTGCGTGGGTCTAGCGTGTGTACAAGTGGAGTGTGTAATTGAGCAGGGTCTTTGTGTGTGTGTGTGTGTGTGGAAGACTTATAAGAACTTTATAAAGCCTCATTGAGATGAACCTCGTTAAAGTGGTCCAGCTGAACAGGAAGTGATGGAGAGATTCGGCCTCATACTGGAGTGTTTGATGTGTGCTGCTGAGCCACTGTAAATAACACACACACACACACACACACACACACACACACACACGTCATCCACAGATTAGATCGTAAACAGGCAGAGATAAATTTGTTGCTTGTATATTTATAACAAAAAAATCAGAAACAGGAAGTTTACCGTAACCCAGTGTTAAACAGGAAGTGGTAAGAGTTGTCAGTATGACATGTTTCTGTTAGCGTTGATGAGATGAAAAATATCCCCCCAGTCTCCCCCTGTCTCACTCTCCCCCAGTCTCCTCTTGTCTCACACTCCCCAGGCTCCCCCTTCCCCAGTCTCCCCCGTCTCACACTCCCCAGTCTCCCCCGTCTCACACTCTCCAGGCTCCCCCTTCCCCAGGCTCCCCCAGGCTCAGGCTCCCCCTCGCCCAGTCTCCCCTAGTCTCACTCTCCCCCAGTCTCCCCTTCCCCAGTCTCCCCCTGTCTCACTCTCCCCCAGTCTCCCCCAGTCTTCCCTAGTCTCACACTCCCCAGGCTCCCCCAGTCTCAGTCTCCCCCAGTCCCACTCTCCCCTTGTTTCACCCTCCCACTGTCTTACTCTTCCAATTTCACTCTCCCCCTGTCTCACCCTCCCCCAGCCCCCCAGTCTCACTCTCCCTAGTCTCACCCTACTCCTGTCTTACTCATCCCGTTTTACTCTCCCCCTGTCTCACCCTCCCCCAGTCTCATCCCCCCATCCTCACTCTTCCCCAGTCTCATTCTCCCCCATTTTCACCTTCCCTCAGTCTCCCCAGTCTCTCTCTCCCCCAGTCTCTCTCTCCCCCAGTCTCTCTCTCCCCCAGTCTCCCCCAGTCTCCCCCAGTCTCCCCCAGTCTCCCCCAGTCTCCCCCAGTCTCCCCCAGTCTCCCCCTCCCCCAGTCTCACTCTCCCCCAGTCTCACTCTCCCCCAGTCTCACTCTCCCCCAGTCTCCCCTAGTCTCACTCTCCCCCAGTCTCACTCTCCCCCAGTCTCCCCTAGTCTCACTCTCCCCCAGTCTTACCCAGTCTCACACTCCCTAGGCTCCCCCTTCACCAGTCTCCGCCTGTCTCACTCTCCCCAGGCTCCCCCTTCCCCAGTCTCCGCCTGTCTCACTCTCCCCCAGACTCCCCTTGTCTCACACTCCCCAGGCTCCCCCAGGCTCCCCCAGGCTCCCTCTTCCCCAGGCTCCCCCAGGCTCCCTCTTCCCCAGGCTCCCCCAGGCTCCCTCTTCCCCAGGCTCCCCCAGTCTCAGTCTTCCCCAGGCTCCCCCAGTCTCAGTCTCCCCCAGTTTCCCCCAGTCTCCCCTCCCCTAGTCTCCCCTCCCCCAGTCTCCCCCAGTCTCACACTCCCCAGGCTCCCCCAGTCTCACACTCCCCAGGCTCCCCCAGTCACCCCCTCCCCCTGTTTCCCCCCCTTCCCCAGTCTCCCCTACTCTCACCCTCCCACTGTCTTACTCTCCCAATTCCACTCTCCCCCTGTCTCTCCCTCCCCCAGCTCCCCAGTCTCACTCTCTCCCAGTCTTTCTCTCCCCCAGTCTTTCTCTCCCCCAGTCTTTCTCTCCCCCAGTCTCAGCCTCCCCCAGTCTCCCCCTCCCCCCAGTCTCACTCTTCCTCAGTTTCACCCTCCCCCAGTCTCACTCTCCTCGTCTCACACTCCATCTCTCTCACCCTTCCCCTGTCTTATCCACCCCAGTCTCCTGCTGTCTCTGTCTCTCCCTGTCTCTCCCTCCCCCAATCTCAGTTTGTGAGGTGTGTCTATACCCGTGGTAAAAATGATGAGTAATACGATGCTCCTGAGGATTCTGGTCTCTGTGACTATAGTTTAATTTACTGCTGATCTTCTGCTCCACCAAAGTCCAATACAAACTACAATAAATCAGTTTGATGGAACACTTTATTATAAAAACAGTAATATTAAAATAGTTGGATTATTTATATGAAATAAATCTCTGCTGTGAGGTGGAGGGGAAAGTGTGTGTGTGTGTGTGTGTGTGGTTTTCAGTAGAGATGGATTTAATTACCACAGGAATTTAGAATATTATAATGCACACACACACACAGTGTCTCTCAGTAATGGTGCTCTCTCTTGTCTTTTAGCATGACATCACTCTGACATCACGCTGATGCCATGATGACCTCGTACACCCGAGGCGCGCCCACAGTGTTCTTCATAAGCGCTGTGTGCATGTTGGCACGGGCGGGCGACTGGGAGCCGAGCGGTGGTCGAGTGCCCTTCAAAGGAGGGCGCTACTCTGGGCACCCCATGCTCTACTTTGGACGGGAGGCGGTGCCCGAGCTGCAGGGGGCGGCGCTAAGCACTCACGCTGAGCTGGCTCAGCAGGTATGGCGTGCAGGAGAGGACATGCTCGCAAACCCCGCCCAGTTCCTCCCACCGCGAGACCCTAAGGAGTTTTCCGCCCGCTGGAACGAAATCTATGGGAACAACCTGGGTGTGTTGGCGCTGTTCTGTCTTCTTTACCCAGAACGCACCGGGGCGCTCGGCCTGGCCCGCGAGTATATGGACCGGATGGCTGCTCAGCCCAGCTGGTACGCAACCTCTGTCTGTCTGTCTGTCTGTCTGTCTGTCTGTCTGTCTGTCTGTCTGTGTGTGAGAGAGACACAACATGAGGAAGAAACCTAGAGAAACCTAATTTCCTGCTCACGAGACAGAGAGACGAATATGCAAGCGGGCCTAAAGCAGAACGTTGTGGAACACAGAAAGTATTGACACCATGCTTGTTTATAGTGTAAAATTCTTCTGTCAATCAGAGTAACAACATCTTCCTGACCTGAACTCCAAAGTCAGTCAGTACTGTGTGTGTGTGTGTGTGTGTGATAGCCAGCAGAAATACAGCCCCTTTTATTATTTCTCCACATCAGCACTTTCCACAGAACTTCTGAGGCTTTTAGGAGAATCAGTAATAATAAAATAATGAGATGTGGACACTGATCATTTTCCAGCCAACACACACACACACACGCACACACACACACACACACACTTCCTGTTAAAATTTTTTTCACTGCATCAGCAATTTCTGTGGAATCACAGATAAAAAATAACACATCCTTCACTTCCTGCTTTTAAGGAAGTTACAGTAAATGAGTGATAAAGTCAGAATGTGACTTCAGGAGATGAGTGTGATTTGTTACACACACACACACACACACACACACACACACACATTTACATTTATGTATTTTATAACATTTCTTGTCTAATAGTCACGTGTTTATTTTTTTAATCATCATATGATTTTTTCTAATAATATATTCGTTGCAGCATTTTTTATTAGCATTTATTTAGGATAATTCTGTCTTTCTCCGAGTTATTACAAAAAGATTCATCATTGCTTTTTACCTGGAAACAGTAAGGTATTAATTCTGTTAATGAAATGTTCCTAAATGTTAACGTTTCAGTAGAAATACATCATTCTGTATATAAAAATAAACACTGTCCATAAACACCTAAAGTCCTACGGATGGTGTTGACATCTATATACTGTATATAAAACAGGATTTCAGTTTGTTTAGGCAGCGGGTGGGGCGGGGCGCTGCCAAACGGGGCCAGACGAGGCCAAATTCAAATTCAAATTTTATTTGTCACATACACAGTCATACACAGTACGATATGCAGTGAAATGCTTAGACAACTGCTCGTGACCTAAGAATATGAATAGGAAATAAATATGAAAATTAAAATAAAGGGTAAGTTTAACTAGAGAAAAAATATATATATACAAATAAAAGTTAAAAATAAAATATCTGTACACAAAATATACGGAAAATATATAAAAAAATGTAAAACAATAAGAGCAGCCGAATAAATGGTAATAAAAGAATGGTTATGTCCATGGTTGTGCAATCCACATATTAAAAGTGACTTGTGCAGTGCAAATATGCTTAAAGTGATTTGTGCTGGAGTGATTTAATGTGATGTGATTTGATTTGATGACCATGAAGTGCAGGGGTGTTTGCACAGGTAGTCACATGCGATTATCAGCTGTGTATACTGTGTCTATAGTGTGTGTGTTTGCGCCTTTTTAAAAAAACAATAAAAACAAAAACTAATTTTTTACTGTTAATAGATAAATAAACCCATTATTTCCATTATTATATCCATTATTTTGCCAGATAACTTCTGTAATGTGCGTGAGAGCCAGGTTGTTGTTTTGCAAAATCTGCTAGATACATATTAAATGTGCTTTAAATTCATTTATTTTACTTAAAAAAGCCCTAAATGTAATATAATTTAAGACTGATGATGTTGAAGTGTATAAATGTCAAGCCTTCAAAATATAAAAAGTTACAAGAACTTGGATCTAGATGCCTGCCTTAATTCTACGTGGCATTGATTCAACAAGGTGCTGAAAGCATTCTTTAGAAATGTTGGCCCATATTGATAGGATAGCATCTTGCAGTTGATGGAGATTTGTGGGATGAACATCCAGGGCATGAAGCTCCCGTTCCACCACATCACAATTTGAAATGATTGGAGCTTTGTGACATGGTGCATTATCCTGCTGGAAGTAGCCATCAGAGGATGGGTACATGGTGGTCATAAAGGGACGGACATGGTCAGAAACAATGCTCAGGTAGCCCGTGGCATTTAAACCATGCCCAATTGGCACTAAGGGGCCTTAAGTGTGCCAAGAAAACATCTCCCACACCATTACACCACCACCACCAGCCTGCACAGTGGTAACAAGGCATGATGGATCCATGTTCTCATTCTGTTTACGCCAAATTCTGACTCTACCACTTAAATGTCTCAACAGAAATCGAGACTCATCAGACCAGGCAACATTTTTCCAGTCTTCAACTGTCTAATTTTGGTGAGCTCGTGCAAATTGTAGCCTCTTTTTCCTATTTGTAGTGGAGATGAGTGGTACCGGTGGGGTCTTCTGCTGTTGTAGCCCATCCGCCTCAAGGTTGTGCGTGTTGTGGCTTCACAAATGCTTTGCTGCATACCTCGGTTGTAACGAGTGGTTATTTCAGTCAAAGTTGCTCTTCTATCAGCTTGAATCAGTCGGCCCATTCTCCTCTGACCTCTAGCATCAACAAGGCATTTTCGCCCACAGGACTGCAGCATACTGGATGTTTTTCCCTTTTCACACCATTCTTTGTAAACCCTAGAAATGGTTGTGGGTGAAAATCCCAGTAACTGAGCAGATTGTGAAATACTCAGACCGGCCCGTCTGGCACCAACAACCATGCCACGCTCAAAATTGCTTAAATCACCTTTCTTTCCCATTCTGACATTCAGTTTAGAGTTCAGGAGATTGTCTTGACCAGGACCACACCCCTAAATGCATTGAAGCAACTGCCATGTGATTGGTTGATTAGATAATTGCATTAATGAGAAATTGAACAGGTGTTCCTAATAATCCTTTAGGTGAGTGTATTGCACATTTGCGCACACGATGCTCATTTGCTCACTTCAGGACATTTTTCATTCATTCAACTTTTTATTTGCATTTAAATTTATTTTGTCTTCTACAGATAACCTTTTTTTTAAATATTTTGGTCTACCTTCTTATAGCTAAGCTATTTATTTATTTTTTGCTTCTTTTCTATTTTCTCTCTTTTCTATTTCTTTGCAATTTCTTAATTGTTTAAAAAACTATTTTTAAGGTCACAGGCGGTTGTATAAGCATTTCAGTACATATCGTACTGTGTATGACTGTATGTGATAAATAAAATTTGAATTTGAGAACCTAAGCAGTTGATCAGTTTATAGAGTAAACAGGAAGTCCTGAGGAGTGTACTTGGAGTTTCGGTTCACCACTTGATTGCCTGAGTTTTTTTTATTTTTTTAGAAATGTCTTGTGGATAGAAACAAAAAATTCACTAAATTAAAAATAGTTACAAAATGTAATTACTTAATTTTTTTACAGCCATGAATTAATAAATTTTATATGTAATATTTTATAAGACGTCAGTAGTCGCACCACCGCTGGTGCCATCATGTGATCGTCAGAAAAGAGGCCTACAGAGGCCTACATGGTTTCGGCTGACTCTGTAGAAATGTCAGGTTTCTTTAAAATATATTTGGGGAAAATTTTAGTTTTCAAGAATGACGTATGTATTTGTGTGTGTGTGTCTCTGTGTGTGTAGGCTGGTGAAGGATGCTCCGTGGGACGAGGTCCCCATGGCACACTCTCTAGTGGGCTTCGCGACAGCGTACGATTTCCTGTACGAGTTCCTGAGTGAGGCGGAGCAGGAGCGGTACCTGCAGGTGCTGGGCGACGCCTCCCTCTACATGTACGACAAATCGCTGCAGAGGGGGTGGGGCTTCCAGTTCCTCCACAACCACCAACCCACCAACTGTGTCGCCCTGCTGACCGCCTCGCTCGTCCTACTGAACCAGGGTCAGTGCGCGCACACACACACAAACACACACAGGAGAACGGTGTTCAGTGGCTGTGGTGTAATAGTGTGTGTGTGTGTTTGTGTGTTTGTGTGTGTGTGTAGGCTGCGTGCAGGAGGCCTACGTGTTCATTCGGCAGGTGATGCTGATCATGGAGAAGGCTCTAGTTCTGCTGCGCTCGGTGGTCGACGGTTCTCTGTCTGAAGGCGTGGCCTACGGAACCTACAGCACACGCTCCCTGTTCCAGTACATCTTCCTGCTGCAGAGACACTTCAACGTCTCACACTTCACACACCCCTGGCTCCTCAAGCATTACGACTTCCTCTACAGAACGCTGCTGCCAGGTACGCACGTGTGTGTGTGTGTGTGATTTTAAAATGGTGTGATCAAAGTCGAAGTCAGGTTGAACTCTAATGACTGCCAGTTGTCTATTATGGGATGTTTTGCTCAGAAACACGCTTCGTTTCGTGCGTTCAGGGTTCCAGAGGAACGTCGCCATCGCCGACTCCAACTACAACTGGTTCTACGGTCCGGAGAGTCAACTGGTGTTCCTCGATCGCTACGTCCTGAGGAACGGACACGCTAACTTCCTGGCAGAAGAGATCCGCCGCCGCCGCGTACAGGAGGGACCGGGACAGCCATCGCGCGCACAGAAGTGGTGTACACTACACACCGAGCTTATCTGGTACACACACACACACACACACACACAGACAGACATACTAGAGTTCTTTTTACTAACCATCTTGTTCTCTCCTTGTGCAGGTACGATGCTGGTCTCAAAGCCACGCCCCCCGCGGATTTCGGAACACCGCGCCTGCACTATTTTGAGGATTGGGGTGTGGTGACGTACGGAGGTGGTCTGCCCGCAGAGACGAATCATTCCTTCCTGTCGTTTAAGTCGGGGAAATTGGGCGGTCGCACCATCTTCGACATCGTGCATCAGCGGCGCTACAGCGACTGGATCAAGGGCTGGAAGAACTTCAACTCTGGACACGAGCATCCCGACCAGAACTCCTTCACCTTCGCACCCAGAGGTTTCCCCTTCATCACAGAGGCGTTATACGGGCCCAAGTACACACTCCTGAACAACGCCGTCCTGTTCGCGCCCTCCGCCGACGGCGCCTGCTTCTCCCCCTGGGAAGGTCAGGTGACCGAGGCATGTGACTCCAAGTGGTCAAAGTACAAGACGGGCCCGGCCGCAGACTGTGAAGGTCGCGTGGAGGCGGCGCTGGAGCGTCAAGGGGTCGTGTTTATCCGCGGCGAGGGAAGGGCAGCGTACAGTCCGTCGCTGAGGATAAAGAACCTCCAGAGGAACCTTGTGCTTCTGCAGCCCGACCTCCTGTTGCTTCTGGACCACGTCCACCTGGACTCCGAAAGCCCCGCCCACAGCATCAGCGCCTTTTTCCACAACATAGACCTCCCCTTCCAGCGCACCGTTGCCGAAGACGGCGTCCACGGCGCCTCCGTCCAGCACGGGCAGGACGCGTACACCATGCTGTGGAGGGACGACACGGGCTACAGCGGGAAGGCGGACACGGCGTACTGGGGCTACCCACAAGGCTACCCCTACAACGGCACTCACTACGTTAACGTTACTATGCCGCTACGCTTCCCGCACACGCGTATCGCGTACGTGTTCTTCGGCCCAGACGTGGACGTCCTCGGCCTCAGTCTGCGTGGAGACTCAGAGAGGGTGGACGTCCAGCTGAGCACGAGAGACCACACCTTCACTGTCCACATCCTGACCTCGGAGAACCCCAGCAAACCCCTGTTCGCCATGGTGCTGAAGGACCAGGCCGAGAAGGTGGTGTTTGAGCGTGCGGCGGCGGTGCGGGAGCGCCCCCTGTTGGAGGTGCCGGACTACAACAAGGAGGTGGATCGAAACATCCGGCAGATCAAACCCGTGTTCCAGCAGCTGCAGCGGCGCGGTAAGACGCGCCTAATCAACGCCGAGGGATTCCGAAAGATCGCAGAACGGCTGAAGAAGACCTCGGAGAAGAGGAGGAGGGTGCAGAAGAAGGTGGCAGAAGCCGTGGAGAACATGTTCTCATCCAATCATAAACTGGAGAAGGTGAAGGCACTGAAGAAAGTCACTAAAATTCGTGTGAATGAGTCTGCAGAGAAGGAGCAGCGGCAGAGGGGGGGGGCGTCGAGGCCGGAGAGCAGCACAGACGGCGGTGACGTCCCCCGGGGCAGAAAGGACGCCGGAGCGTTTGAAGACGTCCGCGCTGCAGCGGGCATGACCGAGGTGTCCGCCCCGCTCTCCTACATACGTGTGTTCCTGGTTCTGAACATCGGAGCGTTCTTTCTGCTGCTGGCGGTTCTGCTCACACAACTGCAGCGCGCGCCGAGCCTCCACACGCAGCGCTGCATCTACTGTGTCCTGCTGCTCGACAGCTTCATCCTGCTCGGCCTCTACTCATCCTGCTCACGCGGGGACTGCTGACATCATCAGTGTGGGACAGAGAGAGGACTCGGGGTGGGGGGGGCTACAGTCTGGGGCAGTTATATGGGATGCAGAGGGTGTGTGTGTGTGTGAATGTATCTAACAAATGTGATAAATGTATATTGTAGGTGTATATTTTTGGGGTTTATTTCGTAATCTTTGCAATTAAACAGCAGATTCAGAAAAATGTGTGTTTACTAGCAAAAGTGAAGACAAAACATTCAGAGAGAAATGTGAATCACCTTCTGTTCTCTTAAAGAGAAACTTCAAATAGAAACAATCCAGTACTCAAAATTATTACAAATATAGTAATGATACTATAATTATATATTATAATTATAAATTGAACAGTGTCCAGTTTAAATATATTAAATGTAGTTGTGTACAATATATAAAAGAGCAAAGAACATCACTAACTCAGCCAGTAATAATGTTCTCTAATAATCACTGCCATCTGCTGGTTACTTAGTGTTACTGCAGAACTTTTACTGCTATCTCCTGTAGAGTTACAGCAGCACTCTTACAATTGATGTCATTGCAGGGTTTTTTTTACTGCCACCTGCTGGTTATTCGGTGTTACTACGGAAGCAAATCAGTCTAATTAATAATTCACACGACAGACACGATGCACCGGACTTGGACATCATGATGGTTTGGTTCATGTCTTGGAGAGACGCCACTGAACACTGACCAGCTACAGTTCATTTGCAGACAGGAGCTGGAGGTTACTGTCGGTGAAGAATGAAACATTATGTAATAAAGTAACACCTTACACGTGCATCCTGTTTTTGGTTTGAGTCGGTTAAACTTCATTCCGTTCTAATGAACTCGGATTGAGGAAGAGGTGTGTAACCCTGTGTGTAACACTGTGTGTAACCCTGCGCTCCTGGAGGCCTGGGATTGGTCGAATGGTGACGTCACATCTGATTGGCTGAAGCGTGTGAGTGAGCAAAGTCTCAAACACACACACACACACACACACACGGAGGATGATTTTCACATTCACAGTCCGTCATACACTCGTGAATTTAAACATTCAAACATTGTCCATCTGTGAATTTGTAAATCTTATATTATCTCTATATATATATATTCGTGCACGTGAGTTGTGATACACGTGTGTGTGTGTGTGAATTATTAATGAGATGATTCGCGTCCACGCGTTACTGCAGTGTTCTAAACGGGTATAAATGATCCACCACGTGATCTAACACGAGCGCCCGTGTGTACTGTGACCTCTGACCTCTCATTAACACTTCACCCTCATCGTTTATTAGTGTGTGTGAGAGAGTGGAACTGTGTGTGTGTGAGAGAGAGTGGAACTGTGTGTGTGTGTGTGTGTGTGTGTGTGAGAGAGAGAGTGGAACTGTGTGTGTGTGTGTGCTGGAACTTTTATTTTAAATTAGCTCTTCAGGAGACCGGAAGTGACTTCATGTCCCGAGTTTGCGTCACTTCCTCATGTGCTTGTCCTCCACTGGTCTCTGTCCCGAACACACACACACGCACGCGCGCTGCTCCTCGTGAGGTGAGGCTGTGAGACATGGGCGCGCGCGTGGGTCGCGTCTTTAGGAACTTCAATCTGGAGTCTCGCGCGCACCGACAAATCGGCAAAAGCAAACCGGAAGCGGCGCCTCGACATCCGGTACCGAGTAACCATGGCAACAGCGTCCCGCCTGGTAACGTTATCATGATGACCTGAGAGCAGTCTGACTGACACACACACACACACACACACACACTGACTACAGAGGAGTGTGCAGGACAGCGCGCGTGTGTGTGTGAGAACTGTTTAATAATCACTAACAGCTGCTGCATCAAGATTTACCTGTGAGAGTGTGTGTGTAACTGTGTGTGTGTGTGTAACTGTGTGTGTGTGTAACTGTGTGTGTGTGTGTGTGTGAGTAACTGTGTGTGTGAGTAACTGTGTGTGTGTGAGTAACTGTGTGTGTGTGTGTGTAACTGTGTGTGTGTGTGTGTAACTGTGTGTGTGTGTGTAACTGTGTGTGTGTGTGTGTAACTGTGTGTGTGTAACGGTGTGTGTGTAACGGTGTGTGTGTGTGTAACTGTGTGTGTGTGTGTAACTGTAGGTGTGTAACGGTCTGTGTGTGTAACGGTGTAGGGGTGTGTGTGTGTGTGTAAAACGGTGTAGGTGTGTAACGGTGTAGGTGTGTAACTGTGTAGTTAACTGTGTAGGTGTGTAACGGTGTGTGTGTGTGTGTGTGTTTATAGTGAATGAGATCCAAAGGAAGGATGATTCGCTCCTTAATCGACTCAGACAAGTTTATGTGGAATCTAAGGACCCACAAACACCGGTACACACACACACACACACACACACAGAGTTAAATATATTAATAATGTAAAACTCACTAAACTTCTGAACATGTTTTTGTAATACGTAATTATTTTTTTTACTTCGTTATTAAATTGTGTGTGTGTGTTACAGACATTGGCGTGTGTAAAGACGCCGCGGCCGGTGGATCGTCGCCCCCTCAGCGCCTCACTGGCGCCCCCTGGAGTGTGTGATGTCACAGATGTGCCCAAAGGCAGGCTGACCCTTGTGGAGGCGCTAACGGCGCTAAACAAGCACAAGCTAACGCCTCAGGAGTGGCCGGCTGAGCGGATAGCGCAGGAGCTAACGCTAACACACAGCGACGCCTGCGCGCTAACGCGCTACTTTATCCCCTTTAACATTAAAGTCATTAAAGTGCCGCGTGCTGACAATATACAGACACACATTTCTGACTCCTAACACACACACACACACACACACACACACACAGAGCTTATGTATTGTTTATGTAAAACATTCAAATAAAAATGTTTGATGATTACGGCTTCGTGCTGTTCTGTTTTCCTGTTTAAACTTCCTGCACAGAAACACACTTTTAATTAGGAAAAGTGTTAATGTTAGGTAGTGTTAATATGTGTGTGTGTGTGTGTGTGTGTGAAACATTTTGCTATAAATGATAACATTTACATTTAGGCATTTGGCAGACGCTCTTATCCAGAGCGACTTACAAAAAGTGCTTTAATGTTTACAACATAGGATACATACTTACACTGGGTTAACTAGGTTAATAACTAAGTGCCATTAGTCCAACACAACTGGGAAGAGTTTTTTTTTTAGTCCAAGTACTGGAGAAACAGATGAGTCTTGAGTCGTCGTTTAAAGATAGTCAAAGTCTCTGATGTACGGACATCTAGAGGAAGTTCATTCCACCACCTAGGTGCCAGAACAGAAAAGAGCCTGGATGAATGCCGCCCTCGATCCCTGAAAGATGGTGGGATGAGGCGAGCAGTGCTGGAGGATCGGAGGGAACGTGGTGCAGTGCGTGGTGTAATTAGCGCAGATAACATTAGTAGGTAGTGTGTGAATAGGATGATGGTTCCATATTCTTAGCCGTTACACACACAAATCAATTTCCACCAATTTATTCAGTTACATCCCTTACAGCATTAGGAGGCGCTGTAACGCTTATGGTGGAAACGTTTAGTGAGCAAAGGCTAAATGCTAAAATGCTAACATCATGGCTACACTGGAGCTGCAGAGTCACTCGAAATCAGTCAGACCTGACCATAAATGATTGGAATGAACCACCCTACAGAGATCCACCTCACTGGAGTGTCCAGGTCCAGCAGAGGGACGAAGGACAGAGCTGAGACTCAGAACCTGGTCATGTCAAATCACAGGAAGAGCAGCGGAGTGTGTGTGAAGTGTGCGCATGTAAGTGTGGATTGTGACGAGTGTGTGGGGGGTGTCTTGTCCAACATCACACACACAGCTCTCAGCTAATTTCATGTTGTCTTGGATGATTTTTTTCTCCTTTTATTGTCGTGTCTATGACAAACACTAACCTTCAGACTCAACTCTGTCGTTGCTTTAATTTTAACATTAAACTCATTATTTCAAGCAAAACAGGTTTTAATTTAAGACACACTTTCAGCTCAAGATAATAAAACCTATTCACATTGGGGGAAAGCCGGCTGATCTGGCAACCCATTAAGAGTCGTCCCACTTTACGTACCACACCCTACTTCAGGACACAGTAAACGTTTGTGCGTGTGTGTGTGTGTGTGTGTGTGTGTGCGTGTGCTGATCCAGACACGAACCAGAAGTGAAGTCAGATTTATGGAAAGATCTCTGTATGGGGTTTTAGAGGAATCCCCTTATGACATCATCAGGCTCATTAGAGGAGCGACAGTAAACATCAGACGCTAACGCTCTCTCCAGTGACCTTTTAATATCAGGCTTCTGTTGCTAAGCAACAGTGTGTGTGTGTGTGTGTGTGTGTGTGTGTGAGAGAGTTCACTGTGTGTTCAGTAAGACGAAAACACGGAAAAGCAAACAGGGGGGATGTGTTCTGTCATCCATTCATTATTTTTGTGTGTGTGTGTGTGTGTGTGTGTGTGGACACATAAATCAGAATAAAAGCACTGAGCATTCTGAGAAAAATCACATGATCACATGACCAAAACATCACACAGGGCATGCTTTAATTACAACATCTCAGTTTCCTGTTTACTTCCTGGTTTCTTCACTTTACCCCTGGCCACGCCCCCTGATCCTCCTGTGTCTTACCTGTCTCATGTTAATTAGTCTCAGCAGGTCTCATTTATATAGTGTGTGTGTGTGTGTGTGTGCGCGCGCGAGCTCTAAGGAAGAGTTTGCCTTTATTATAGCTAACTCACCTTCCTTATGGTGTGTGTGTGTGTGTGTGAGTAATTTACTGAGATACGGACACGGTGAGAGTGGAGCAGAGACAGAACCACCCAGAACATCACCAGTTCACACCAGATGTGTTTTTATTATTATCATCACAGTCATGTTCGTGAACAGAGCGAATCTCTGAGCTGATTGGTGGAAGTAAAAAGGTTTCAATAAGGCACATCATATTTTATTAATAAAGAGTTTAAAACAAAGCTGCTGATTGATCAGTTGTTTTTTAGCCCCTTATGACATCATCAACAGTCAGGGGGAACCTATATTCCTTAACGTCCACATCCGCAAAATATTTACACCTTAATCTGAAACACAAATCACCCAAATGTGTGTGTGTGTGTGTGTGTGTGAGAGAGAGAGAAATGCAGCACAGTGTGAGGAAACACAAACATGATTTTAGAAATGAAATCTGGACTTTTTTTTTACAAATTACACACAGTCTAACATACACACACATCAGAAATGAATTACAGGCACATTAAAGGTGTATTTGGTGTGTGTGTGTGTGTTAGATGCTGGAGCGATCGTCACTGCAGGCGTACACGACGCTAGGCCTCATTTTGCGCTGGGCCTGGCGGGGCAGAGGTGGGCGGAGCCTGCAGAGGAAGGGCACCCAGCGTGCACAGGCGTGGCGGAACTTCCTGATGCGGCAGTAGTATATGAGGGGGTTGAGGGCGGGGCGCAGGAAGCTGAGGATCAGTAGCCAGGTACTCAACTGGAAAAACTCCGGCCCATTATACACGGCACTGCTGAACGCTGCGCACAGGCTGAACACCACCAGGGGCGCCAGTGAGGCGAACGCCAGCACAAACAGCAGCAGGATGGTGAAGAAGGCTCGTGTCTTAAAGCCAACATCCACGCTTAGGTGAAGGGGGTGGGGCTTAGACAAGGAAAGGGCAGAGTCACAGCGGATCCGAAGCACGTTGTGCCTGATGGAGCTCAGGATCGCGAGAAAGGCGCACGCCATCACGGCAAACGGCACGAAGAAGCTCAGTAGGGCCAGGATCACCACGTATCCATGGTAACTGGCCTCGGTGGAGTAGCTAAGCACGCACTGCGGTGCACTGGGGGGTACCTGCTGCGATGGATATTCGAGAAACAGCGGGAAAGACAGGAAGAAGGCGACAATCCAGGAGGCAGAGATGAGGATCTTGGCACGGTGTGGCGTGAGGCGGTCCTGTCTCCGCACGATGATCAGGAAACGATCGACGCTGATCGCCAGCAGCATAGCCACGCCCACTGACACGCACAGCCATAAGAACATGGCCGACGCCCGGCAGAGAGTGGCACTAAACGGCCACTGTGTTGTCACCACAGTGACAAGGTCGAAGGGCACGGCGGTGACCGCCAGCGTCATGTCGGCGAAGGCGAGGTTGGCTAGCAGGAAGTTGATGGCGGAGCGCATGGCGGCGCGGCGGTACACCATCACACACACCACCGCGTTCCCACACAGTGCCAACAACAACACGCACACTATCAGCACGCTGAAGACCACCTGCAGGGGCACGCTCAGGACACGCCCACCAGCACCCTGCCCCGCCTCCTGCACCACTGCCTGCTGGGTTACCTGTGCTGTGGGTGTTACCCAGAGGGTCCTGAGCACCAACGAGTTGCTGTTCCCCCACTGTGACCAGTAGGAGGAGTTCTCCATTGAGTCTGATTGGCTCACGGCAGCACGTGGGCGGAGCAGGCCGAGTCAGTCGCTAGCAACAGCAAAAAGCATTCCTGCGGCGTTCTGGACACCATGGCAACCGCCGGTTTGTCATCCAACACCGAAACATATCAGCTAACAGGAAGTGACTGTGGAGGAAGAGGAAGTGGAAAAGTGAAAAAAATTTTACCATCAACAACTTTACAAATGTTATTTTTACACAGACCTTATAGCTGAACATACTGCGAAGATCATTAAAACGTGGTGTGTGTGTGTGTGTGTTAGCAGAATGAGAGTAGATAAACTAATGAGAGTAGATAAGTGTTTAATCCCAGCTGATAAAATCCCTAACGTTTACACGTCATGCTAAAATCACCATGTCTCCAAGCACACACACACACACACACACAGAGGGTGAACTTTGAGCTTTGTGGTAAAGTAGACACAAAAAAATTAAGATTTTTAAAAAATAATTTCTAGATTTAAAATGAGTTTATTTAGTAGTGATGTCACCAGTAACATCCTGCCCTAAATATGATTAAAAATGTTTAAAAAACATGAGACGATGTGATTAAGATATGGACACACACCTGATCAAATAGAGCTATAACAGAGTGTGTCGAGCTGAGAGCTGGACTCGGAGTGTTAATGCGTTTATTGTGACGCTTTAAAGTCGAACATTTAGATCAGGAGAAAATGAACATCACACACACACCGGCCCACACTGCAGTTACGCCTGAGAGAGATGCTGTACGGGTCCGGCAGTAAGGGGTGTGGCAACAAGCGATGGTGGGGCTTTAACCCGGATACTCAGATCTACAGATTAACAATTTAAAGGCTTCACCGCCTGAGTCACCACTAGAGTGAAGATACACACAAAACCAACACTGTTGTGAAGTCGGTTCTCCATCACCAGCGAGGTTCCTGATATCTGCCTGGAGCTCAGACTCTACAGATCAGACTGCTGGAGGGTGCTTTGTAGTATCGCGGGGTATCGAAACCCGCTGCTGATATAACTGGTATGTACTAGTGATGGGTTGTTCATAAACGGGTCGTTATTTTCCAACAAATCTTTAACGTGATCAGATGAACGAGTATCTCAAAAAATGATTCGTTCATGTTCTACTGGGCACGCATCCACAAATCATCACAAATCCTCCGTAGGTTCTGTACAGGAAACAGAATTGAGCGATTCTTTCTTAATGACTCTTCCACTCCGACTCATTCGTTCTTTTGTCATGTGACTCCCATAGACACTATGCGTTGCAATAGATTAAAAAGAATGAACGACTCTGACCAGAAGATATGATGTTGAGCTGCTCATTCTGTTTATTATAATATGTCCTTAGCAGCATTGTAATATCTTCATTACTGGAACGATAGACAAATTGTGTGTATGTAGACGTGTTGGGGGTCTGTTTATTGAAAATGCAACATTTTATATTATTTCTGATCAAAAGAATGGAATCAACTAAATGACACAAAAAAAGATTAGTTCATTTTGATAAACGAGATTCAAATAACCGAGTCACTAAAATGATCCAAACTTCCCATCACTAGTGAACTACAACTGGATCAGAGCGCAGATTTCGGTGCCTCACTTTGGTGCCGTCGCATGAGAAAAAATATTTCCTGACTGTAAAAGCGCACGTGAACACGAGTCAGGTAGCTCCAATAACACAAATCCAGCTGATCTCCGTAGTAACGCGAGTGTCCATGTTGTTTTTTACATTCTGACTTAAAATCACAACCTGGAAGTGACTGCAGTAATTACACTCGATCTGACGGCAGCCGGTAGCGTTAGCTCTCCAAGCTAAACACGCTTACATTAAAATGCCTGAGACAGTGTGTGTGGGTGGCTGCATTTCACAACAAAGGACTCCGACACCGTGACGTGCAACACATGTCCTTCACGAGTAAAACACGTAAAACCTAATGAGACATGTGAGGACACACGAGATGAAGTTGAAATCAGACAGATGCGGTACGTTTAACATCGCATGGACATCAGCTGGCAGTGTGTGTGTGTGTGTGTGTGTGAGAGAGAGTCACACCAACACTGGCACAGTCAGGAGAGGTGTGGTGTTTTACCAGATACGGTCATGTTTCTGTTAAAGAACTGCTGAGATTTGAAGCTGGTTTGTATCAGACCAAATATATCACCGACTGCACTGTTACTGGAGTTTAGATTACTGTAGTCGGGTTACACACACGGACCTACTGTGGACATCAGTTGTGTTTTTATATCTAATTATATTGACGTAGACTTTACACTGAAGACAATAAAAAGACGGTATCAGTTCAGGCTGCGGTGGATTTTAATTTTAAAAAACGATACACAAACCCAGTGTTTTGTCCTGATTTGTGTGCAATGATGTTCAGGTCACCAGTGCTCTTTCCTCTCTCTCTCTCACACACACACACACACACACACACACACACATCTGTGGTGTTCTACTGGTCCTGCTTAAGATCCTAAAACAATCAGACACACCACAGAGTTCTCCATCATCCATCTCCTCATCAGTCTCATCCTCTTCATCATCCTCCTCCTCATCAGTCTCATCATCATCCTCATCAGTCTCATCCTCATCCTCCTCCTCAGTCTCATCATCATCCTCATCAGTCTCATCCTCCTCAGTCTCATCATCATCCTCATCAGTCTCATCCTCTTCATCATCATCATCCTCCTCAGTCTCATCATCATCATCCTTGTCCTCATCAATCTCATCATCATCCTCATCAGTCTCATCATCATCCTCATCAGTCTCATCATCATCCTCATCAGTCTCATCCTCCTCAGTCTCATCATCATCCTCATCAGTCTCATCATCATCCTCATCAGTCTCATCCTCTTCATCATCATCATCCTCCTCAGTCTCATCATCATCATCCTTGTCCTCATCACTCTCATCATCATCCTCCTCAGTCTCATCATCATCATCCTTCTCCTCATCATCCTCACAGCTCCACCAGGGAACACTGAGTTACTACAACACCTCTGGAGAGGACACACACACACACACACACACACTGTTCTTCCTGTGTTTAATTCATCATTGATGTACTAACACACACTCACACTACTATATTTACACTCTATATAATGTCAGACTTTAGATTTTTATAATAATAATAATGAGAGTAAAGAGGAGTGTTACCTGTGGTGATGAGAAGCAGAGTCACATCGAGCTGAACACACACACACACACACACACACGGACTCTATAACCGCGCGCAGAAACCAGAGTAACAGATGAAAGAGGACACACACACACACACACACACAAAAACACACACAGAGCCGCCCGAGTTCAAACCGCGCAGTCTCTCTCTCTCTCTCTTTCTCACACACACACACACACACACACACACACACAAGCGCGCGCGCACCAGCTCCCAAACGTCCAATCGGTTTCCCCAGTGGGCGGAGTCTAATTGAGTGACGTTTACTTTGACCAATGGGGAGACAGAAGGCGGAGTCTCAGGTTCTAATTTAACCCCTTCATCACCGCTGAAACTGTGTAGTAGCAAATGTAGAGGATAATAATAATCATAATAATAATAGTTATAGTAATAATAATAATAATAGTAATAATAATAATAATAATAATAGTGATAGTAATAATAATAGTTATAGTAATAATAATAATAATAGTAATAATAATAATAATAATAATAGTGATAGTAATAATAATAGTTATAGTAATAATAATAATAGTAATAATAATAATAATAGTAATAATAATAATAATAATAATAATAGTTATAGTAATAATACTACTACTAATAATAATAATAGTGATAGTAATAATAATAGTTATAGTAATAATAATAATAGTAATAATAATAATAATAATAATAGTGATAGTAATAATAATAGTTATAATAATAATAATAATAGTAATAATAATAATAATAGTAATAATAATAATAATAATAATAATAAAAATAGTAATAATAATAATAATAATAATAATAGTTATAGTAATAATACTACTACTAATAATAATAATAGTGATAGTAATAATAATAGTTATAGTAATAATAATAATAGTAATAATAATAATAATAATAATAGTTATAGTGATAATAATAATAATAATAATTATAGTAATAATAATAATAATAATAATAGTTATAGTGATAATAATAATAGTAATAATAATAATAATAATAATAATAGTTATAGTGATAATAATAATAATAATAATTATAGTAATAAAAATAATAATAATAATAGTTATAGTGATAATAATAATAGTAATAAAAATAATAATAATAATAATAGTTATAGTGATAATAATAATAATAATAATTATAGTAATAATAATAATAATAATAGTTATAGTGATAATAATAATAATAATAATAGTAATAATAATTGTAACGCTGTGCTGTAAAAGGCTCACAATCACACTGAAGACGTCCACTACAGTACACATGTGTAACTCTGCTGTGTGTCAGTAGAGGGCGCTCCTTCTCTAACATCACTACTAATAACTCACACACACACACACACACTATGTCTGCAGTGCACTCTGATCTCCTCCTACCCACTCAGTGCAGATAGAAACAGAACATTTATATTATAAATTCAACTTAATTCAATTCCCAATTTCACACACAAAACTTTATTTAACCCCAGGGGTCAATTCAAAGCACACAGAGTAGTAAAAAGTAAATAAATAAATAATAGAATAAAATAAAACTGTTGTAATGAAAGCTGTGACTGCAAATCAGGGTTATTATTCCACCAAATACTGATTTCTTAATGTTATTTAGCCAAAGCATTAAAACCATTTGCTTATAAATTATTTGCATTTTGTTTTATTTTAGTTATTAAAGCTCTGCAAATACTGCATGATCTTGGGTTATTTTGATGTGTTGTAATGATGTCATTTCCTTTAAATATACACAGTAAATAATAAATATACACAACATAAATAAATGTTGACAAGACAAAGGAGATGGTTGTTGACTTTAGGAGGACACGAGGCGACCATTCTCCGCTGAGCATCAACGGCTCCTCTGTGTGAATCGTCGAAAACACATAATTCCTGGGTGTCCACCTAGAGAAGGACCTCAGCTGGTCCCTCAACACCAGCTCCCTACACAAGAAAGCCCAACAGCGTCTCTTCTTTCTGAGAAGACTGAGGAAGGCCCAGCTTCCACCACCGATCCTGACCACCTTCTATAGAGGAACTATCGAGAGCATCCTGAGCGGCTGCATCACTGTCTGGTTTGGGAATTGTGCCATATCGGACCGCAAAACCCTACAGCGGATAGTGAGGACAGCGGAGAAGATCATCTGGGTCTCTCTCCCCTCTATTGAAGACATCTACACCACACGCTGCATCCGCAAAGCCACCAGCATTGTGGCTGATCGGACACACCCCTCTCACACACACTTCACACTCCTGCCATCTGGAAAAAGGTACCGAAGCATTCGGGCACACACATCCAGACTGTGCAACAGCTTTTTTCCACAAGCCATCCGTCTCCTTAACAAAAAGGGACTAGACTGATAAACACACACACACACACACACACACACACACACACACACATACACACACACACAAACATTATCACACAGCTTAACTCAACTACCTCAAAACATGGGGACTGGACTGACTAATCAACACAAGTGCAGACACACTGACCTACACCACCAAATTATCGTACACACCAACCTGTAAATGCTTCACTGTTTATCTTTTGCACAATGATCATTACTGGACTGATTTTTGCACTTATTCCTCAATTCTTCCTCCTGTTTTTAAAGAATGTTTATGTTTACCCACTACCTCAACACCATATTTTTATGTTCTGTTATGTCATGGTTGCGCACTGTCACTTTGTTGTTGCTCTTGTTTGCACATTTGCACGTGCACTTTATGTTGTCTATAAAACCTGTAGCTATACTTAGCTAGTTAGTTTTTGTTAATTTATGTTGTAATTTATGTTAGGTCTCTCTGTCCTGTCTCTGCTAGCCAGTTAACTAGGCCTCTTGGTTAGCTAGTTTAGTGTCTCTGTTAATTTATGTTGTAAATTTATGTTGCATGTAGCACCTTGGTCCTGGAGGAACGTTGTTTCGTTTCACTGTGTACTAACTGTATATGGTTGTAATGACAATAAAGCCTACTTGAAGTTGAACACACACACACACACACACACACACACACACACACACACACACACCAGTAAGAAAAAAACCCCAAACAAAACATAACATACGAAACTGATTAATTTGGATGGTCCTTATTTTCCCAGAGCTGTATATTAAACTGTAAACCTTTTTCCATTTTCCTCACTGCAATTATTTCTTATTGCTTACTTCAAGTCAAGTCAAGTAAGCTTTTATTGTAATTACACCCACATACAGTTCAGTACACAGTGACATGAAATAACATTCCTTCAGGTGCTACATAAAACGTCAATTAACACCATAAATAACCAAACTATCTAAGAACTGTACAAAAGTCGAAAACTGTGCAAAAGTGACAACAGCACACAATACTCAATACGCAATACTTGTTGTATAATCTGGAGTGATACAATTTCCCTTTGGGATTATTAAAATACTTTATCTATCTCTTTATATCTCTCTCTCTCTCTCTATCCATCCATCCACCCATCCATCCATCCATCCATCCAGTACATACAGTATGTAATGTGTAATATTGCACATTTGCTCAGAACACAAGGTGGCGCTGTTTAGTCCTATTTAGGAACTTTAAGGAAACAAATCTCACTCAGTTTTTCAGGGTACATTTCACCCCATATTTTGAATGAGGAAACACATCATAATACTTAAGTAAAATCTTCTCCTCACAAACGGAGCTTAGACTTGAACATGGTCAGCATAAAAAAACATCATCATAAAATCACAGGCATAGACAAAGTTAGAGTTCCAGCTTCTTGTCTGTGTGACTTGTGACTTTTCTAATAGTGGAACAGATAAATTCACACAGACGTCCCACACTGTCCATCTGTCTGTCTGCGTCCCCATGTCATGTGTTCTGAATAAAAGAACCTTAATAACAGAGTAATAAACGGTAATAATAATAATAATAATAATAATAATTAGAACTTTATTAATCCCAGAGGGAAATTGCTCAATTTTCGCATATCCCAATTAGGAAACTGGGGTCAGAGCGCAGGGTCAGCCAGTTTTACAGCGCCCCTGGAGCACATAGGGTTAAGGGCCTTGCTCAAGGGCTCAACAGTGGCAACTTGGCGATGCTGGGGTTTGAACCCCCGACCTTCCGATCAGTAACCCAGTAACCCACAGCCTTAACCGACTGAGCCACCACTGCCCTAATAAACAATTATCTAACAGGGACGTAATGAATCGACACCTAATTCTTTCATGTTTATGTCACTCGAATACTTTTTTTTTTTTAACAGATAAGGAATATTTGTTACAGTTATTATCACAATATTTATTTTAGATCTGAAGCTGTTAGTAAATGTTCTGTATCAAGACACATCAAACTATAATGACTATAACTAGTGTAGTTTTTATGAATACACAAAAAAAATTTACCTGTTGAAAAATTGCTGTGTTAAGAAAAAAATATTTCCAATATTCCAAGTTTCAGTTTTTGCAGCCTAATTTGATAAATATTTACAGTATTTGTATATTTCTTTTCCCCCTGTACTCTTAACTCCGGTGTGCCGTGTATGAAGCTTTAGTTTTAAATCAAGGTTGTATGTAAAGGACAAAGGGACAGAGAGGTTTGCATAAGGCCATTTGCCAGATTTCCACATGGAGATGTGTGTAGTGTTACAGTGCATATAACAAATCTACACTTCCCTTGTGAAAACTTTAGTTTGATGTAAAACATTAACACTAATGATACACCAGGTCAGGTCATCTTTCATGTTGATAAAGAAGCAAATAAAATTTAAGTAAAAAACTTTAGGAAAAAATGGAACAAAAATACAATGACCCAACTGCAGATGTCTGCAGTTTATATTTTTTAATCCTATTCTATTCTTTTATTTGTATGGCGCTTAAAACAGTTGATATTGTTGCAAAGCAGCTTTACATAAAAGAATGATTGAAGTTTGTATGAAATGTGAATGTGTATGAATCAGCATGATAAGATTATAATTGTAATATGTAATATGTATTTGAGGCAGTTACTGGCACATATAGGAAGTAAACAATACCTTTCACATGTTTTTGCAGCTCCTTTAAAGGTGACGCATGTCTCTCAATGTCACCATTTTGTCCCTTTTTCCTATTTGTTAAAAGATCACCTTCACACTCTTCTCTTCTGGTCTTTCTTACACCCACTCCAAATCGATACTTTTCCACTACGAGATCCTGCATGTGTCCGAGACTAGGAGGAGATTAATAAGCTCTCAGATATACAGCAGCGTTTTTGTTTTTGTAGTGTGTTAAGTTTACTTTCTCAGGCATTAAGTCAGTGGTTACGTTACGGACAAGACAAACTATAGCACTAAGATCCAGTTCCCACTTCACATACATGTCCATTTCATTGTATATATTGTTATATTTATTATATTTTACTGCAATTGTCTTGTATTTATTCTTTTCTTTATTCTTTTGTTTATTCTTAAATTTCTTATTACTGCTGGTCTCTGAGAGAAACCAAATAAATTTCGCTGTATGACTACAATGACAATAAAGTCTCTTCATCTCTTTATGTTTAAAGAATTATATTAATTTAATTTAATTCAATTATATTTGTATAGCGCTTTTAATAATTGCAGGATTCAAGATGGCGGTGCGGCAGTATCATGCAGCGGATGCTCTGGAGCCAGAATGGTGCTACGTTGTTTATGTTTTGTGTGTAGCGCATTTATTTTACTCTGTGTATGGATATCGTCGCGACTGGTGTCCGTACATACAACCACCAGACTCTTTTGTACCTAAATAACCCGCTTAACGACACCCACGATGAGCTGCAGGAAAAGCAATGCGACCTCGGCTTGCTGCGGGAACCAGGCCTCGAAGCCTCAGCGTTGCCTCCGGCGGCCGGAGAAGGGGACATCGGAAGCGGTGCGCGAGGAAGCGGAAGCGCGGCAAGCGGTCGGGAGTCTGTGCTAGGCTAAAAACAAACCCTAGCCGGCCGGCTCTCCCGTCCATCATCTTATCCAACGTCTGCTCTCTGGACAATAAACTGGACTACGTCCGACTCCAGCAGGCTACACAGCATGAGGTTAGAGAATGCAGAGTACCGGACGCCGCTATTCAGCTAGAAGGACTAGTCTCGTTTCGCGCTGACAGAAATGCAGCTCTGTGCGGTAAGACTCGCGGTGGCGGCTTGTGTGTTTACATCAACACGAAATGGTGCAAGAACTCTGTGCTAGATTTTAGTTTTTGCTCATCGCTGGTGGAATTTGTGACTGTAAGATGCAGACCTTTTTATTTACAACGTGAATTCACCACTGTTTTCATTATTGGTGTGTACATTCCACCTAGCGCTAATGCTAAGGAAGCACTATAGAAACTGTATACAAAGATCAGTGAACTGCAAAATACACACCCAGATGGACTGTTTATTGTTGCTGGAGATTTCAACCATGCAAATCTCAAGTCAGTGCTTCCTAGATTCCATCAATATGTGGACTTTGCAACAAGAGGGGAAACACGCTGGATCTTGTTTACACAAACATCCCCGGCGCATATCCGGCAGAGCCCGGCGCCCACCTCGGCTACTCGACCACATCTCTGTTATGGTAATTCCAGCATACAGACCATTCGTCAGGCGTTCAAAACCATACCTAACTGTTATTTCTCCATCTCTTTTGCTCTCTCCTTTTCTGCTCTGTCCTCTCTCTCTCTCCGTCTCTTCTTTTTCCTCTACCTATCTCTCTGTCGAGCTATACATGTCGCTCCTGAGCTGCCAGTGATCCAGACCTCCTCTGCCCGCTGGACCTGTCTAACTCATCCTGGAGTCCTGCTTCTGGTTGGAGATCTCATCATTGGATGCCCCGTGTGGTCTGCCTGGAATGCGTGTGGTGACTGGGGATGTTTCCACGTTTCCATTAAGGTGGTCCTGTCCTCGACTGATGCAGACTGCTGTTCTCTGATGACCTGTGACTTCAGCCGCTCAATAGTTCAGGACTGGAATTTCTTACAGTCTACCTGAGCCTCCAGGAACAAACTGGACTTTAATCTTACACATCTCCTCTTATACTGATCTTCCAGTCTCGCATATTATTATGCACATCAATCCCTGCTATCTGTTTTTACCCAGATGAGGATGGGTTCCCTGTTGAGTCTGGTTCCTCTTAAGGTTTCTTCCTATTACCATCTCAGGGAGTTTTTCCTTGCCACTGTCGCCGTCGTCCTAGGCTTGCAAATCAGGGACAATCATATAATTTTGATTCATACACATTCACATTTCATACAAACTTAATTCTTTTGATTGTGTAAAGCTGCTTTGTGATGATGTAAATCATTAAAAGCGCTATACAAATACAATTGAAATAAATTGAATTGAAAAACCGGTTCTGAAGCAGGTGAAAACCTGGCCAGCCGGCGCTATCTCTGCTCATCAGGACTGTTTCATGAACACTGACTGGAACATGTTTAGGGAGGCTGCAACGTACGCTGACTTCACTGATTTGGAGAAGTACACTTCATCAGTGACCAGCCACATCAAAAAGTGTACCGATGACGTCACTGTCTCCAAGAGCATCATTTCACGACCCAACCAGAAACCGTGGATTACTGCGGAAGTGCGTGCACTTCTGAGGACCCAAGACTCTGCCTTCAAAGCGGGAGACAAGGTGGCCCTTAGAAGAGCAAGGGCCAAACTTTCTCAGGCCATCAGAGAGGCGAAGCGCGCACACGCCCAGAGAATTCACAATCACTTCAGGGACAGCGGCGACACACAGCGCATGTGGCAGGGTTTACAAGCCATCAAAAACTACAGGACAACATTACCTGCCTGTGACAGTGACGACTCCCTCCCAGATGCGCTGAACAACTTCTACACTCGGTTCGACAGACAGAACGACGTGGCGGCGAGGAAGACCACGCCTCCTCCAAATGACCAGGTGCTGTGTCTCACTACAGCTGAGGTGAGGAAAACTCTACATAGAGTCAACCCATGTAAAGCTGCTGGGCCAGACAACATCCCAGGCAGAGTGCTCAGAGAATGTGTGGAACAGCTGGCAGATGTTATTACCGACATCTTCAACATCTCTCGGAGCAGCGCCGTTGTTCCCACGTGCTTCAAGGCCACCACCATCGTTCCCATGCCCAAGAAGTCTTCTGTGTCCTGTCTAAATGACTACCGTCCCGTTGCATTTACACCCACCATCATGAAGTGCTTCGAGCGGCTCGTCATGAGACACATCAAGACCCTGCTGCCCCCCTCACTGGACCCACTGCAATTTGCGTACCGTCCTAACCGCTCAACGGACGATGCCATCTCCACTACACTCAAGAAGGAGACATACGTTCGAATGCTGTACATACTTTTTAACTCAGCATTCAACACTATCATCCCCCAACAACTCGGGAAGCTGAACCTGTTGGGCCTGAACACCTCCCTCTGCAACTGGATACTGGACTTTCTGACTGGAAGGCCTCAGTCAGTACAGATCGGGAACTGCACCTCCAGCACCACCGCACTGGGGTCCCACAAGGCTGTGTGCTGAGTCCCCTGCTGTTCACACTGCTGACTCACGACTGTGTAGCAACACACAGTTCGAATTACATCATCAAGTTCACTGATGACACGGCCATGGTGGGTCTCATTAGCAAGAACGATGAGTCAGCAAACAGAGAGAAAGTGCAGAGGCTAACAGACTGGTGTAAAAAAACAACAACCTGTCTCTGAATGTTGACAAGACAAAGGAGATGGTTGTTGATCTCCCTCTGTGGAGATCGTCGAAAGCACCAAATTCCTGGGCGTCCACCTAGAGAAGGACCTCAGCTGGTCCCTCAATACCAGCTCCCTGCACAAGAAAGCCCAACAGCTCTTCTTTCTGAGAAGATTGAGGAAGGCATCTAAAAAATATCTTCACCTATTTGGCTCCCTGTGAAATTTCGCATTGATTTTAAAATACTACTCTTGCAATTGTCTCCAATAACTACTTGGACTTCATATTTACATCAATTAACATCAACTATTATAGCTGAACTGCCTGCCACCTAACACACTGTATACATGCAGATCAATTCCTGCTTTCTGTTTCACCCAAATGAGGATGGGTTTCCTGTTGAGTCTGGTTTCTCTCAAGGTTTTTTCCTATTACTATCTCAGGGAGTTTTTCCTTGCCACTGTTGCCTGCGACTTGCTCACCAGGGACGATCTGCTCATCTTGATTCATGCACACTTACATTCCATACAGACTTAAATAATTGTGTAAAGCTGCTTTGCAACAATGACAATTGTTAAAAGCGCTATACAAATACAATTTAATGAAATTAATAAATCTACTACAAATTTAAAGAACACAAAGTATAAGATGACACAAGACACGCGTAGTTTTTCTAATTACACATAATAGAATTTAAAGGCTTAACATGTTAACATTTACTTTGCTTAAATTCGATCTTAAAATATTAAATTTAATGTAATTTATACATTTGTACTGTAATGTTACTACTGTAATTATGAATTCGTTTATTTATAATGTTTCACTTGATGTTATCTGCAACTACATGCAGCTCTAGATGAGCTGTGGCTTATTAATCCTGTTGAGAATAAACTAAGGCCTGAGTGTCAGTCTATAGTTATATAGCGCCACTCAGTGGTAAAAGCCAGCAAACACACAAACCCAAATGCTATCGCCATGGGCTGCAACGGTAAAAGTTCAATACCGCTTGTCCACCTACTGTATAGGCCTAGCGGAGCAAGAAAAGACAGGTGGGTTTCTCAGGTGGTCTCCCCTGAGCAGCCGGATAATCATAGGGTCCTTCCGTTGGACTTGCGATATTTTGTACAAGTCCCTGGGTAAGTTGGAGGAGGGCTTGGCGGTCGTGATGGCTAAACATCACTTACAACGATGACGGCGCTTGGGAGAGGGCATCAGGCCCCAGATTTAAGCAGCCTTTTCGGCAATGAACCGTGAAGACGAATTGTTGCAGCTTCAGTCTCCAGAGCTGGTTTTAGGGCAGTTGAAGGCCCAAGACAGGGCAGCATGGTCGATGAAAATGTCGAAAGCCCTGCCTTTAAAGTAGTGCCTCCATTTTTTCACTGCCCACACAACTGCCAAACACTCCTTCTTTGAAGAGGAGTGTGCTTCTCTTAAGGTTCAGGATGCATAGGCTACTGCTCGTTCTCCTTCAGCTGACTTTTGGGTAAGGATTGCTTCCAGGCCCACATCGGTGGCATCCATGCACAGTTGAAAAGATGGGTTAAAGTCAGGTTTACCAGAATAGGTGGATCTTGAGGGGCTTGTTTGAGGATGGGCTGCATCTGTTTACTCCCATCTCACTCCATTTTTCTTCAGATGGATTAATGGGGCAGTGATGTCAGCAAAATGTGGAATTAACTTACCAGTCAGCTAGTCCCAGAAAACATTGTAAGGCCTTTAAAACTTAAGGTGGTGGATATTCAGCCACTGCTCAGGTCTTTTCAGGATCGATCTGCGCTCCATCCTCTGAAATGATGTATGCCAGAATCTTGAGTTGCGGAGCAAGACACTCTCTGGATTGTTTTGTTTGTTTATTGCATATATGGACTTATGTGGATGGGAGAAATGACTCTTATGACTAAAAATAATTAGACCAAGTGGGTGTGGTATGCGAGGTGGATGGGTGATTAAGGTACAGCGCACTAATTAAATGTATATACACTTGAATTGCATATATGTGTCATGAACGGGGTGTTGTGGCAGGTGTTGAACGCCGTGGGCGGAAGGAGCAGGCATAGAGGCAGAGGGGTGGTGTAACCAAAAAAAGAGTCTTTTTAATAATGAGTGAACACAAAGTATAAATAAAGATACAAACAAAGGAACAAACTCAAACCATACTTAACTTTATGCTAACAGGGGCTCTCTGGCAAGACACAGACAGGGGAGCAAACACACGCCCTGTGGCGAGACACAGGCAGGGGGATACACAAAACACATCCTGTGGCGAGACACAGGCAGGGGGAGACACAAAACACGTCCTGTGGCGAGACACAGGCAGGAGGAGACACAAAACACGTCCTGTGGCGAGACACAGGCAGGAGGAGACACAAAACACGTCCTGTGGCGAGACACAGGCAGGAGGAGACACAAAACACGTCCTGTGGTGAGACACAGGCAGGGGGTTACACGAAACACGTCCTGTGGCGAGACACAGGCAGGGGGACAAACACATAACTGGACACAAACGAGGCGTGGAGCTGAAACTGGACACTAGAGAAGAACGGAAGACACTAGAGAAGAACGGGAGACACGTAAAGACTAGAGACAAGAGAGGGACGGGACGAGGGCTAAAGACATGGCAATCAGCTAGGCATGGCTTTTAGCTAAACATGGCTAAGCAGTGCTTAACCATGGCAGTTAGCTACACATACACCTAGCTAAGCATGTCTTTAGCCCCAACATGCACTAAGCTACACTTACCTAATAGCTTAACACACACTAGGGAATGGGTCACAGAAACACAGACAAGGGATACCCAGTGGCTAGGCGAGGCAGCCCTCCAAGACTAAGCGAGGCGGGACAAGGGATACCCAGTGGCTAGGCCAGGCGACACTCAAAGGCTAGGCCAGGCGACACTCAAAGGCTAGGCCAGGCGACACTCAAAGGCTAGGCCAGGCGACACGCAAAGGCTAGGCCAGGCGACACGCAAAGGCTAGGCCAGGCGACACGCAAAGGCTAGGCCAGGCGACACTCAAAGGCTAGGCCAGGCGACACTCAAAGGCTAGGCCAGGCGACACTCAAAGGCTAGGCCAGGCGACACTCAAAGGCTAGGCCAGGCGACACTCAAAGGCTAGGCCAGGGGACACTCAAAGGCTAGGCCAGGGGACACTCAAAGGCTAGGCTAGGGGACACTCAAAGGCTAGGCTCACTGGGCAACTAGGGAGGTAGGAAACACAGGACAGCTAGAGACACAGAGGGGCTATGGCTAGAAGCATGCTAGTACCGTAACTGTACTATAACTCAACATAGAATTTAGCTAATCATGCTCCTAGCCACACACACACCTAACTACTTACCTGCTCTAGCTAACCACAAGAACACAGGAGGACAGGACTGAATCAGCTCCACAAACACAGACACACAAAACATACACAGAGACATTGCCAATAAGAGAGCCCAAGTCAACACAACTAAAATCAAAGTACAAATTAAACAGATAACAAAACAAACCAAAATGCCCACATAACTGACAGTGGTATTACCAAAAATGCTCGACCCAGTTTCCCAGTCTAAACAGCTATTTATAGATTGATTGATGGCTACCTCGGTTCAGGTGTGCACTGCATCACCTGACCGAGGTGCCTGCTGGGAAACTGAGTCGGCCAACAAAAACTACAAAATAAAAACAGTGACCTCTAGTGGAGGACCCTTACAGTACCCCCCCCCTTAAACCGCTCCTCCGGAGCGCTATTGGTGGTCCCAAGGCACTTCCCTGGTGTCCCTTCACCCGACCCCGACGGGCTAGCTCCCGTAGTCAACTGTGTGGCGGAGGCAGCACCGGATCGCTGTTGTAGGCCGGGCGGAGGGGGCAGCACTGTATTGCTCTGAGACGTAGAGCCCCTGAAGACAGTGCTGTGTTGTCCCCCAATCCGGGCGGCCGATGCAGTACTGGCTTTTCCTCCGCCGTGCAGCGGTGGGTGCCCGACATCAAAGCCGGGTGCTGGACGCTGTGCTGGGGTGTCGCTCCGAAGGCGGTGAGCCTTGAATAAGGGCTACTGGACGAAGGTGGGGGCCTCCACATGAGGCCTGCTGGTGTTGCTGGGACCTCCTCGAGGCGCTCGGCGGCTGCTGCTGCTGGGACCTCCTCGAGGCGCTCGGCGGCTGCTGCAGCTGTGGCCTCCACGTGAGGCTGAAGGGTGCTGCAGCTGTGGCCTCCACGTGAGGCACGAAGGGTGCTGCAGCGGTGGCCTCCACGTGAGGCGCGAAGGGTGCTACAGCGGTGGCCTCCCCGTGAGGCTCGAAGCGTGCTGCAAGGGTGGCCTCCACGTGAGGCGCGAAGCGTGCTGCAGCGGTGGCCTCCCCGTGAGGCATGGCTTTTAGCTAAACATGGCTAAGCAGTGCTTAACCATGGCAGTTAGCTACACATACACCTAGCTAAGCATGTCTTTAGCCCCAACATGCACTAAGCTACACTTACCTAATAGCTTAACACACACTAGGGAATGGGTCACAGAAACACAGACAAGGGATACCCAGTGGCTAGGCGAGGCAGCCCTCCAAGACTAAGCGAGGCGGCACTCACAAGCTAGTCGTTACTCCCCAGCCAGGAGGAACAGCACTCTAAAACTAGGCGCACTGGGACAATAGGGGGAGAGGAAACACAGGACAAGGGATACCCAGTGGCTAGGCCAGGTGACACTCAAAGGCTAGGCCAGGCGACACTCAAAGGCTAGGCCAGGCGACACGCAAAGGCTAGGCCAGGCGACACGCAAAGGCTAGGCCAGGCGACACGCAAAGGCTAGGCCAGGCGACACGCAAAGGCTAGGCCAGGCGACACTCAAAGGCTAGGCCAGGCGACACTCAAAGGCTAGGCCAGGGGACACTCAAAGGCTAGGCCAGGGGACACTCAAAGGCTAGGCTAGGGGACACTCAAAGGCTAGGCTCACTGGGCAACTAGGGAGGTAGGAAACACAGGACAGCTAGAGACACAGAGGGGCTATGGCTAGAAGCATGCTAGTACCGTAACTGTACTATAACTCAACATAGAATTTAGCTAATCATGCTCCTAGCCACACACACACCTAACTACTTACCTGCTCTAGCTAACCACAAGAACACAGGAGGACAGGACTGAATCAGCTCCACAAACACAGACACACAAAACATACACAGAGACATTGCCAATAAGAGAGCCCAAGTCAACACAACTAAAATCAAAGTACAAATTAAACAGATAACAAAACAAACCAAAATGCCCACATAACTGACAGTGGTATTACCAAAAATGCTCGACCCAGTTTCCCAGTCTAAACAGCTATTTATAGATTGATTGATGGCTACCTCGGTTCAGGTGTGCACTGCATCACCTGACCGAGGTGCCTGCTGGGAAACTGAGTCGGCCAACAAAAACTACAAAATAAAAACAGTGACCTCTAGTGGAGGACCCTTACAATATGGTGTCTCTGGTGGTCCTTACCTACTTTTCTGCTAACGGCTAGCTACTGTTTTACTTATAGAAGGCAGTTTGTTAATATTTAATAATAATTGTTATTGAAAAAGTTCATAAAGTCCTCACTACTGTATGTTGTTTTTGTAAAGCTTTCTGCAGCGGTCTTGTTTCCAGTTAAATTAACCATGGTATGAAATAAAAATCTAGGGTTATTTTTGTTTTTTTCTATAAAAGTGGAGAGATACGTTAATCTAGCTACACTAAGAGCTTTTCTATAGTTCAGGATGCTCTCCTTCCATGCTATTTGGAATACTAACAATTTAGTTTGATGCCATTTGCGTTCTAATTTCTGAGCAGTCTGTTTTAAAGTGTGTGCATGGTAGTTATACCAGGGAGGGAGTTTCTTATCTCTGATCATTTTCCTTTTAACTGGAGCTACATTATCTAAGGTATAATGAAATGTCAACCCTATATATTCAGTCACCTGATCGAGTTCTGTAGAGTCAGATGGCGATTTAATAAAAGTTGATAACTCTGGGAGATTACTCATAAAGCTCTTTGTGGTATTTGATGTGAATGTAAGTTTAAAGCGGTAGTGCGGCGCTTTGTGTACATTTTTACAATGACACACTTTAATTGAGACAAGACAGTGATCTGAGATAGCAACTGGAGTTGTGGTTGTATTTCTTATAATTAATACAAACATATCCACTTAATTCACAATTAATATCCACGCCTAAAATATTGCTGGATCCAGGTACGGAAAGTAGAAGGCGAAGCGGAAGTAAGCAAACAAGGGAACTCTAATATAGACATTTCACCTCAAAGTGATGATATCACTGACCATCACCTTCTGATATATACTCTACCTGTAGAACAGATTAGCTGTGTCTCTCCACGTTATCGATTTGGTAGAAATATGAATCCGACTACTAAAGACAGATTCACATGTAATCTGCTGGATCTGTCCCAATTTCTTATTAGACCCCTAAATGCAGACAATCTAGATGAAGTGACTAACAGCGTAGGCACTATTTTACCAGTACATTAGACACTGATGTTCCCATCAGATTAAAAAAAGTCAGAGATAAAACACTTGCACCATGGTACAATAGTCATACTCGAGCCCTAAAAAGAGCAACCCCTAGCCTCGAGCGAAAGTGGCGAAAAGCTAAATAAGAGGTTTTTAGAATTGCTTATAAAGACAGTATGTGCATCTATAGACAGGCTCTAAAAGCTGCTAGGACCGAGCATCTGAGCGAACTGAAAGCAAGAAACCAAAACAATCCCAGGTTCTTATTTAGTACAGTGGCTCACTTTACAAAATCTATGATGCCTGCAGAGAGTATCCCATCACAAGTGAAAATTTTATGGACTTCTTTAATGAAAAAATCGATATTTTTAGAAAGAAAATAACGGAGGTTCATCCTCTAATAACAAATTTATGATCCAGTTTAGTCTAAAGCTTCACATTTAGATTTTCAGTGCTTTACAGGTATAGGGCAGAAAGAGCCGTATAAACTTATCACCTCAGCTAAATCAACAACGTGCCTGTTAGACCCAATCCCAACCAGATTTTTAAAAGAAGTGATGCATACGGTTGGAGAGCCACTTCTAAACATTATTAATTCCTTATTATATCTAGGTCACATCCTTAAACCTTTCAAGTTGGCAGTTATAAGGCCTCTAATTTAGACCTGAATAAAATAACAAATTACAGACCGATTTCAAACCTTCCGTTTATATAAAAAATATTAGAAAAGGTGGTGTTAGCCCAAATATGCACATTCTTGCAGGAAAACAACATCCTCGAAGAATTTCGGTCAGGGTTCAGGCCCCATCATAATACACATATGCAATACACATATAATACAATATGACATAACTTACAGCAGGTTATGGTCGCTGAACCGCTGGATGTCAAGGTGGTGCTCCGAAAACAACGTGGGCTTCATAGATAATTGGAAGACCTTTGAGGGCAAAGCTGGCCTGTTAGGGCGGGACGGTGTCCATCCCACTCGGGAAGGTGCTGCTCTCATTTCTTGTAGTATAGCTCATAGTCTTAGAAAAGGCCTAGTTAATCGGTGACAATCCAGAGCCCAGGCCAGGGAGCAGACAGACAGGCTAAACCAACCGTCTGCTAGCTGCATAGAGTCGTCACTCAGGGTTCACTCTATTGAGACTGTGTCTGTTCCCCGAGCTAAAATCAAATTTAGAAAGACTCAGAAAGTCTGTTTTAGTAATTTAATTAGCATAAAGACCACAAACTTGGATCACACTGAATGCGCAGCCGGCACCTCTGATCTGAAGCTAGGATTGTTAAATATTAGATCTCTCGCATCTAAAGCAGTTATAGTTAATGAAATTATCACAGATCAGGAGTTTGATATACTCTGTTTAACAGAAACCTGGATTAAACAGGACGAGTATGTAGCTCTAAATGAAGCTAGTCCTCCTGGATACAGCTACATACACCAGCCTCGGTTAACTGGTAGAGGAGGAGGCGTCGCAGTTATTCACAATGATAATTTGACTATTGTACAAAAACACAGACACAAATTTAATTCATTTGAAATTCTTTATAGTAACATAAGTGTATTTAACTATATTAAGTCAGCTCAGTCGATCCCGCTAATTGTCATTTACAGACCTCCAGGGCCGTACTCGCAATTTCTTAGTGAATTTGCAGATTTCCTCTCAAACCTAGTCGTTTCTGTAGACAAAATGTTAATTGCTGGAGATTTTAATATTCATTTTGAAAACCCAGAAGACCCTCTGAGAACTGCATTTATGTCTATACTGGACTCGGTAGGAGTAAATCAGTGTGTAGTAGGACCCACTCATAAAGCAGGTCACACTTTAGATTTAATAATATTATTTGGATTAAGTATAAAAAATTTATTCACAATACCACTATCTGAAGTTATCTCAGATCACTATCTTGTCTCAATTCAAGTGTGTCACAATAATAATGTACACACAGCGCCGCGCTACCGTATAAAACGTACATTCACATCAACTACCAAACAGAGTTTTATCAGTAATCTCCCAGAGTTCCCAACTACGATTAGATCACCGTCTGACCCCACAGAACTCGATCAGGCGACTGAATATTTAGAGTCGACATTTCGCTATACCCTAGATAATGTAGCTCCAGTCAAGAGAAAAATTATTAGAGATAAAAAACTTGCTCCCTGGTATAACGATCACACGCGCACTCTAAAACAGACCGCTCGGAAATTAGAACGTAAATGGCGTCAAACTAAATTACTAGTATTTCAAATAGCATGGAAGGAGAGCATCCTGAACTATAGAAAAGCTCTTAGTGTAGCTAGATCAACATATCTCTCCACTCTTATAGAAAATAACAAAAATAATCCTAGATTCTTATTTAATGCTGTAGCCAAATTAACCAGAAATAAGACCACTGCAGAAATCTCCACAACAACATCATGCAATAGTGAGGACTTCATGAACTTTTTTAATAATAAAATTGTAAATATTAGGCATAAAATTGAGGTTTTGAAACCGAACAATGTAATTGATGCAGATGTTAATCTAGCCATGTCAGACCAGAACCTAGAATACTTTACTCCCCTTGAAGAGAATGAACTAATTTCACTCATCTCTTCTTCAAATTCATCAACCTGTATATTAGATCCTGTACCGACACATTTTCTTAAACAGATAGTACCAGCAATAATAGAACCCCTGTTGAGAATAATTAATTCTTCACTCAGCATTGGATATGTTCCAAAATCTTTTAAATTAGCAGTTATCAAACCAATAATTAAGAAACCTGACCTCGACCCCTGTCAGCTGTCCAGTTACAGACCAATATCAAACCTCCCCTTTATCTCTAAGATCCTGGAAAAGATAGTAGCGGAGCAGCTATGCTCATATATACATAGAAATGGCATACATGAACTGTATCAGTCAGGATTTAGGCCTCATCACAGTACAGAGACAGCGCTCGTTAAAGTAGTAAATGACATTCTATTGGCCTCTGATCAGGGTTGTGTAACTATGCTTGTATTACTTGACCTCAGTGCAGCTTTTGACACTGTTGATCACGCTATTCTTCTTCACAGATTAGAAAATGTAGTGGGAATTAAGGGTACAGCCCTCTCCTGGCTCAGATCCTATCTGACCCATCGTTATCAGTATGTAGACTTAAATGGTGATTATTCTGCATGTTCTCTAGTGGAGTTTGGCGTTCCGCAGGGTTCAGTTTTAGGTCCACTGCTTTTTTCCCTTTACATGCTTCCTCTGGGCAACATAATCCGTAAGCATGGTATTAGTTTTCATTGTTATGCTGACGATACACAGTTATATGTCTCAGCAAAACCTGATGAGAAAAACCAGTTTACTAAAATTGAGCAATGTGTGCAGGACATAAGAAATTGAATGCTAATTAACTTCCTTCTGCTAAATCCGGATAAGACAGAAGTTCTAGTCATAGGACCGCATACAGCTAGGAGTAAAATTTTAGATCACACCGTAACTTTAGATGGCCTTTCTGTTCCATCAAATGCAACAGTGAAAGACCTTGGTGTGATTATTGATTCCAGCCTTTCATTTGAAGCACATGTAGATAATATTATCAGGATAGCATTCTTTCACCTCAGAAATATTGCCAGAATAAGAAATTTATTGTCGCCAAACGACGCAGAAAAACTAGTTCATGCTTTTATCACGTCTAGGTTGGACTATTGTAATGCCTTACTGTCTGGTTGTTCAGCTAGATGCATAAATAAGCTTCAGCTAGTCCAGAATGCAGCAGCGAGAGTCCTCACCAGAACCAGAAGATATGAGCACATCACCCCTATCTTATCTTCACTCCATTGGCTCCCTGTGAAATTTCGCATTGATTTTAAAATACTACTCTTGACATATAAAGCATTAAATGGTCTCGCGCCGCAGTACCTGAGCGAAATGCTAGTGTCTTACGATCCGCCACGCCTACTTCGATCAAAGGATGCAGGCTGCTTGTCAGTACCGCGTATTATGAAAAATACAGCTGGGGGCAGAGCTTTTTCTTATAAAGCCCCAAAGTTATGGAATAGTCTTCCAAATAGTGTTCGGGACTCAGACACAGTCTCAGTGTTTAAGTCCAGGCTAAAAACCTATTTATTTAGCCAAGCATTTTTATAAATAGATTTGCCATAGGTAAAGGAGCAGATCTGGGGGACTCATGGACGTAGAGTATTATGGTGAACTGGTATGTTTGGATGCTGTCTTCCTCACTCTCATTGATCACTCAGGTTTGCTGACGGTGAGGTGATTGTTTGCTTTACATGTCAGGAAGCCCTCATGTTTGTGTTTCCTTCTGGCTCTCCCTTTTAGTTATGCTGTCATAGTTAGTCCTGCCGGAGTCTCTGCTTGCACTCTACAGTTAATATACATTCACATTATACATTGTGTGACTGTGACCATACCTAACTCTCCTCTTCTTCTCTTTCCCCCCTCTTTCTTTTTCCTCTCTCCTCCTGTCCCCCCCTTTCACTCTTTCTCTCTCTCTCTGTCGAGCTACACATGTCGTTCCTGAGCTGCCAGTGATCCAGACTCCCTCTGCCCTCCGGACCTGTCTGACCCATCCTGGTGCCCCGCTTCTGGCTGAAGATCTCGTCACATGGATGCCCCGTGTGTCTCTCTGGGATGCGTCTGGTGTTTGGGAATGATTCTCTCCACCTAGAAAATGGTTCTGGCCTTGACTGGTGTTGGCAACTGTTTCTCTGGGGACTTGACAGTTCGATAGTTCATGACTGGAACTTCTTACAAGTCTACCTGGGTCTTCAATAACTACCTGGACTCCATATTAACATCAATTAACATCAGCTATTATAGCTGAACTGCCTCCCACCCTACACACTGTATAAATGCAGATCATTTACTGCTTTCTGTTTCACCCAAATGAGGATGGGTTCCCTGTTGAGTCTGGTCCCTCTCAAGGTTTCTTCCTATTACCATCTCAGGGAGTTTTTCCTTGCCACTGTCGCCCTCGGCTTGCTCACCAGGGACAAACTGACCATTTTGATTCATACAAATTCACATTTCATACAAACTTAAATAATTCTTTTGACTATGTAAAGCTGCTTTGCGGCAATGAAAATTGCTAAAAGCGCTATACAAATAAAATTGAATTGAATTGAATTGAATAATACAAAAACTGCACTAGTTAAGTTTGTAAACGACTTGCTTTTAGCTTCGGACCAAGGCTGCATCTCAATACTAGTCTTACTTGATCTTAGTGCTGCATTCGACTGCATTGAATATTATATAGATCATAATATTCTCATAAATCGCTTACAAAATCACATAGGTATTCAGGGACAGGCATTAAAATGGTTTAGATCATACCTGTCTGATCGATACCATTTTGTAGATCTAAATGGAGAACTGTCTGGTGTAATGCTAGTAAAATATGGGGTTCCACAAGGGTCAGTTTTAGGACCTCTGCTTTTCTCAATATACATGCTCCTTGGGTAACATCATTAGAAGACATGGGATTAGTTTCCTTTCTTATGCTGATGATTTATATATCTCAACTAAACCAGACGAAATACCTTAATTGTCTAGACTAACTGAGTGTGTACAGGATATACGTAAAAGATTGGATGACCAATAACTTTCATTTACTAAATTCAGATAAGACAGAGATATTACTTATTGGCCCAAAAAACAGCACACAACAGCTTTCACAATTCAGCTTGCGTTTATAAGGATGTACTGTTACTACCAGTTTGACAGTAAAAAACCTGGGCTGATCATCATTTATCTCATTATTATCTAGACACGTTTTTCTCACACATACACACTTCAATAATTTTTTTTTTATGTTCTTTTTATTTTTGTACTTCTTTGAGACACTGACCATTGTTAAAAGCGCTATATAAATAAAATAAAATTTAATTGAATTGAAAGGAAATAGGTGTTGTACTTTCTAATAAAAAAATTACTTCTGCACTACCATACCAAGAGTCAAAGTGAACTGTGAGACCTGCTGGTCGTTCCACAGGGAAAGGTAGACACCGTTATGAACTATGCACCTTGCTCCCACACCCACTTAGTAGACACCTGGGAGAATGGAACACAATAGAACAGGTGTTCTAACACCTAACAGGTTTCACTGGCTGGGATTAGATGATGAAGGAAGGAATTTCTGCACGGAATGTCAGAAAACTGCTCCGCGGAAACCTGCACCCATCTCATTCATTCCGCTTCCCATTATCTGCATGCGCTTGAGTGCTATTGTTCATCTGTCTGGGTCTGCCGAAGGAATTATACACAGACCAGGGCACACCCTTTATGTCCGAACAGATGGCCGACGTATGCCGGCTGCTGCAGATCAAGCAATTGGGCACTTCTGTATACCATTCACAAACGGGTAGCCTGGTAGAAAGATTCAGTCAGACGTTAAAGAAGATGTTACGGTGAGTGGTAAATAAAGAAGGATAAAACTGGGACCAGCCACCCCCGTATGTTCTATATGTGATCCGGGTAACCCCTCAAGTCTCCACAGGTTTTACACCATTTAAATTATTATTCCAGAGAAGACACAAGGTTTCTTGGATGTGATGAAAGAAGTTTGGGAGGAACAGCCATCACCTTTTCGCTCAGTGGTAGAATAAATATGAGATCTACAGGAAAAAATAAGCCGAATACAACCTATTGTACGTGAGCATATGGAAAATGTGCAGATGAAGCAACAGCATATATAAACACCCAGCACAGCCTCGTGAATTTTGGCCCGACGATCGAGTACTCTTCCTGCTCCCCAGCGCCAATTAAAAATTCCTGGACCGCTTGCAGGAACCGCACACGGTGGTAGAACGAGTGGGGTGCGAACTGGAACTGGAAGTGTTCAACAGTGACTTGTCTGAATGAACTACCATCTGCTGCAGCCCGGTAAGAAAAAACAATATATATCATGGAAATTTATTGATTTACATGATCAATAAACCCCCAGCTTCAGTCATAAAAGGGAGACAAACGCATGTCAGCACAACATCAGGACCTGAATGAGCTTCTGGACCAATTCAAGACGTGCTCTTCATCGACCCGTGGTTAACACACCTACTGTAGTATGGAACGAAATCAAAACTCTGCCTGGCAGGATCGTTCGCCAAAGACCTTACCGGGCCCTAGAGGCCCGTCGCCGTGCCATAGAAGCAGAAGTGGAAAACCTGCTTCAAAACGGCATCATAGAGGAGTCAACTAGTCCCTGGTCAAGCCCAATAGTGATGGTGACCAAACCTGATGGACGCTCAGACTTTGCAATGACTTCTGATTGTCTAAATTTAGATTTTAGAGTTTGACGCTTATCCATTACCCTGGGTGGACAACCTCATCGATCGGCTAGGAAAGGCCCGATTTATCTCCACCCTTGATCTAACAAAATGATACTGGCAGGTGGCGCTAAAGATGATAGCAAAAGAAATAACAACCTTCAGCAGGGTACAAGGACACTGGCAATATCGTGTCCTCCCGTTCGGACTCCATGGGGCCCCAGCCACATTCCAAAGATTAATGGACTTAGTGCACCACCACCTTATGCGGCTGCATATCTAGTTGTTGTGATCATCCATTCGGGCGACTGGAGCGAGCACCTATACCACCTCAGGGGAGTCTAACAAGAACTCTGAAAAGCAGGTCTGATGGCTATTCCAAAAAAAATGTCACCTTGGCTGACCAAGGCACAGTACCTGGGATATAGGATTGGCCGTGGCCTGTTAAAGCCGCAGGAGAAAAAGGTTGAAGCAGCCCGAAAATACCCACGACCTACATAAAAAAAACTGGTACGCAATAATAAATTTTTTTGGGGCAACTAGCAAGTTATTGTAGACGATTCATCTATACACCACTACCATAGAATGAGAGGCCCTTGCCATTAAATTGGCTGTGGAGGAATTAATATACTACCTAGCTAGGTCACACTAATTACAGACCATGCACTTCTACAGTGATTGGCAAGGGCTAAAGATACAAACCCTTGCATTACACACTGGTTCCTCTCACTGCAAGAATTCTCCTTTTCAGTTCAACACAGGTCCGAAGCACAACATGGGAATGCGGATCGTTTGTCAAGGTGTCATGGCTCTTCTCCACAATAAGGACGAGTTCAAAGCAGGGGCAGTGCACCTTATACATAAGCAGCTTCTCACTCATCCACATAATATCAAACACTTCCTGCACCGGGAGCAGCTGTGCTAAGATGGAAAAGGGGATGGGGCGCCACAAATCACCGGCTTTGGTTACAGCGAATCACCTGCCATCCCTGACGGCTCCCTATTAAAGGACCCTGGTGGCATTAGCCGTTGAGTAGTATGAACAAAGCATGTCACTCATACTGTGCTCTTGTGTTTACAGATTCTGACACCAGCAAGAGCACTGTTCCTTGCACATCACCAAAGCAAAGTCAGCGCCGCCGCGCACCTGAGCTCTTTGTTGCAGGTTAAACTTCATGCATATACTACTGCAAAAGTATTAGTAAATTATGTTTAGCCAGTTTTGTGTGAAGCTGTGACAAAATCTGACAGGACATACATACAGAAAATTTTCTGAGACTGGTTTCTGTTCTCTAGGCTTGTTACAGGCTTTCAGTCAAGTCCAAGACAGAGGCTTAAGGGGAAAATGTAAGATAAATCCACACAAGTCATAATACTTCAATTCCAGCAGCATGACATGAACGCCACGAAAGAAATAAAGGACAATCTGGAGAATCTGAATGTGCAGAGAGGAACTAAATACCAAACGAACTGGAAGTGTTCTGAAGTGTTCTCAAACAGTGACTTGTCTGAATGACTTCTGACCCATAGCTTTAACCCCAGGAGTAATGAAGTGCTGTGAGAGGCTGGTCATAACTCATATCAAAGCCTCTATAGATGCCACTGGGGACCCCAATCAGTACGCATACAAGACAAATCGCTCCGCAGATGACGCTATCTCATCAGTGATCCACACTTCCCTTACACACCTAAAGAATAAGAATTCCTATATCTGCCTGCTTTTCCTGGACATTTTCTTTGCCTTTAAGACCATCTTTCCACAGACGTTAATTTCTTAAGCTTTCGTCACTTAGCTTAAGCCCTACAGTAGGGAACTGGGTCCTAGACTTCCTGACCAACAGATCTCAAACTGTCAGGATCCATGATACCATCTCCTTCACCATCACCCTCAGCACAGGCTCGCCTTAAGGTTGCGTGCTGAGCCCCCTCCTGTTCACTCTATTGACGTATGACTGCATAGCGAGACACTCCAGCTGTCATATAGTTAAAATCGCAGATGACACAGCAGTAGTGGGACGCACCACTGACAACAATAAATCCTATTACAGAGAGGAGGTGGAAAAACTGGTACAGTGGTGTATAGACAATAACCTCTGCATCAATGTAAAAAAAAGAGCAAAGAGATGGTTGTGGACTTCAGAAAGGACAAGCGAACTTCTCTCCCCCTACAAATTGATGCAGCAGCTGTGGAAGTGGTCTTTAAGTTTCTTTAAACTTTAGGTATCTAGGCGGGCTTGGGAGCCTGGTTCTGAAGAGTTCCTATCGAGGAGCGGTAGAAAGCATCATCAGCTCCTACATCACTGTGTGGCATGGCAATAGCATCACAGCTGAGAGGAAAGCCCTGCAGAGAGTAGTTAAGGCTGCACCGAGGACGGTGGGGAGCAGGCTCCCTTCTATCACTAAACTGTACACAGCAAGATGCAGAGGAAGAGCTCTCCGCATTATTAAGGACTCCACTCACCCTGCACAGGCTCTATTTTAACCTCTTTCCTCAGGCAGAAGGCTGAGGAGCCTTCAGTGCAAGACCACCGGGCTCAAAAACAGCTTTTACCCTGAGGGAATTAGACTGCTGAACTCTAGCTGTCCTCTGTAGGTCCTCTCCCATCAAACACAATCAAACACAATCACAAGCTGCTAACTTTGGATAGTATTTTATTACAACATATCTCTATATTTTTTGTGTAATATATAATCCTATGGTGCAATACATATATAATCCTATAAGTCGAATGTACAATGTGTGCAATACAGTTTCTGGAAATGTGCAATACAATATGTATAGTTTATGTCTAAATTCATGCATAATATATCTCTGACTGCTCTTATTTATATTCATGTGTATACATATATACATTCTCATATTTCATATTACTCTGCTAACTATGTGGCTTAAATGGGACCTGGGTCCTAATTTCATACCAGAACATGGAAATAAAGAATCCTTGAATCCTTGAAAGTGGGTTTTGTCCAGAAAAAGAGGAGCAACGTTAAACAAAGGAAAGGGTGGGGCCAAGATGCCGCTGGTGAGGTCGGCTGCCATCACGACTGCTCCGACCCCCTTTTCTTTGTTTTTGTTTTTTAAGTTAGTTTTTAGCATTTTAAAACCAGTTAAATCATCACCATTGAGTACATTAGGTATGATACAGACACCCTAGTTTTTATTAGTATACAATGTACTCACAATTCGACGTATTAAACTCCGGATCCAAGCTGGCCGAGTGAGATCCTGAGGGAGAACAATGGATATCCCACCTCAAGGGACAGTGGCTCTAGTGGGTGGCCTCAACCGTTTAGTTTCACAAATGAAACGGGCAACTAAAGGGTGCTTTCCCACAGAAACCCCATCAATTAGAACATGGCAGCCTGAAATAGCGGCTATGTACGTTCTGAGAGTACTAGGACACAAGCCAGTGGACAACTTTTCCCGCAGAAACTCCAGCACTGAAACAATTCGGCAGTGGACTGGGTCTACATGTTTTGTCATGCACCAACTTTCAAATACATTCCATTTGAGGGCATAAGCTCTTCTAAAGGAGGAAGCCCTAGCACTTCAATTACGCTAGCTGGAAGACCAGCTTGACTTAGTTGGTCCCGTTCAGGGGCCAAACGTGAAGGTTCCAAAGCTCAGGCCGGAGATGAAATATTGTCCCCTGCGCCTGAGACAGAAGATCCCTCCTCACTGGTATCAACCATGGTGAGCCGTCGAGGAGAAATATTAAATCCGAGAACCACACTCTGGTAGGCCAATGGGGCGCTATCAATAAGAGGCGCAAACGCTGTTGACGGACTCTCGCCAGGAAATGCATAAAGGCATAATTTGGCCCACGTATGTGCCATCGTGTCCAGACCCAGGGGAGCTGGGAGAGTCAGAGAGTAGTAGAGGGGACATTGTGCTGTCTCTTGGAAGGCAAAAAAGGCCACTTCTTCTATAAAGAATCTTTCCCAGATTTGACTGACTACTTCGGGGTGGAGTCTCCATTCCCCGTGTGTCACAGCTTGTCTGGACAGTAAATCTGCTCCCACATTCATGTGCCCTGGAATGTAAATCGCCCTGAGGGACAGGAACTTGTCCTGTGCCCAAAGCAGAACCTGGTGCACTAGCTTGTTCAAGCGGTGCAGTCCACCCTGGCGATTTATGTACGAGACTACTGATGTGTTGTCCACCCGCACTAGAACATGGTAGCCTCTTAACTGCTGAAGGAAGTGCTGTAGGGTTAAAAATAGAGCCATCATTTCAAGGCAATTGATGTGTTATGCGAGAAGATGGCCTCTCCAGCCTCCTTGGGCTGGATGGCCATACAAGGCCACACCCCGGCCGGTAAGGGAGGCGTCTGTTGTTAGCATTTTGCGACGACAAGACGGACCTGGAGTGGAACTCAAAGTCAGAAACCAGGGTCTGAACCACATAGAAAGGGTACAAAGAGCTTTGCGCGTAACCCTAATTTGCTTTTGGCGATTGGCCCTTAAGTGAAATCCCCTGGCTCTTAGCCACAACTGAAATGCTCTCCTGAAAATATGTGTCCTTCAGATCTATTGTCACAAACCAATTCCCTGGTGGATTTGTAAAACAATGATTTTGACAGTCAACATTTTGAATCTGTATTTCTTGAGATAGCGGTTCAGCCTGTGAAGATCTAGGATTGGACGCAGCCCCCCGTTTTTCTTGGCCGACAGTCCAGACTCTAGAGCACGACGTGGGAGAAATTTCCCGAAGGCCTGTTCATATAGCCTGGCTTGTTGAAACATAGTGGTAATGGAATTAACAGCATCGCCGAACAGGCTGGAAGATGAGACAGGGGCATCAAGGAGGAATTTTCAATCCTTGTCCTCAATGCCAGTCAAGTTTAACCACAGGTGCCTCTCTGCGGACACCAGGGAAGCCATAGAACGGCCGATAGCATGGGCCGACTGCTTAGTCTGTAGCCCGGCGTAATTCTGTGAATCCTCTATTATCCACAGTGCCGCTAGTGCTCAAATCTCTTAGCAGATCAGCCTGGTATGCCTGTAAGACCGCCATGGTGTGCAATGAATCGCCGGCCTGACCTGCTGCTTGTAAAGCCTTTCCTACCAGGGTGGAAGAAAGTCTACAAGGCTTGGAGGGAAGTGTTGGCTTCTTTAGGGAGGATGATGTCCCAGGAGAGAGATAGCCTGTGAGCGTCTTTTCAATCTGGGGCATCATCATATAACCTTGAGCTTTCGCATCAACGATATTCGCATAAAATTAAGTCGATGGTGAAAAAAAAACGGAATGAGTAGGGCTTGCTTCAAGAACGAGTTAATTCGTTTTGGAGGTTGTCAAAAAAGGTGAGAGAGCGGCGTTGTGGCTCCATCTCCTGGCCCAAAGGGGGTGGGGGTGGAGATCCGTCTCACGAACCTCTGCCAGATCGGCTTGTGAACCCCAGGAATGCAGCATGGCTCGTGGTTTTCTAAAGAAAGCAAGGCGCGCACGAAGCACTTTCATGGGGAGAGGATCACAGTGTTCACAGTCTCCTTGAAGCCCAAGGAGAGCGTGCTTTTCGCCCAAACACCTAAAGCATAAAGTGTGGAGATCGCCCTCCAAAAGGAAATTTTCACAAGGGGGGGACACATCTCAACACTCTAAAAAATGATTCTGTGGCCTTGTAAATTTCACAGTTATAAAAAAGTTATGTTACCTTAATAAAATCTCTAAAAGTCACATACATGATTGTTTGAGTTAGACAAATCAAAATAAATGCCTAAAAAAACAATTATTCATTTTGTCTTAAATTTACACTATAATTTAAGTTTACTTCACTAGTAAAAATCAGTATTTGACTAACTGAATTATATTTTTAACATGCACTTATTATTTTTTGATACATTTCAATCAAAATATCTGTTAATGGAGTAATTGTACTGATTAGTTTCAAGAACTACAATTATCACTCATTCCAACTCAATATTCTTTATTTTTAACAACAAAAACTTAAATAATTGAGTAAATTGCCCTGTGCAAGTGCTCATGGGAAATCTGGTGTAACATCAGAGACAAGAAGGCTGTGAGGATGTGAGAATGGACATGAAGCACCTGGAACATTCTGGAACACTCCTTACAAATCCTGGTGAGTAAACAGCTAACACAAGTTACTGTAATAATGACTCTGTCTGCCTGCACACACAACTTTATTAGGTTTGAGTTACTGTTCTGAATCCTGTCACAGCCGAGCTCCAGAGCTAACGATAGCTAGCAACAGGCCAGTCCTGGGGTTCATTGTGATTTAGCTTGTTTGTTCCAACCACCAAACTGCTCAGCTAAAGCGCGTTTAATACAGACACTTAAAATCTGGTGTAAAAGGAGAGATTTAACACCGAGCAGCAGCGCGTGCATGTCCGGGTTTCTTCCGGGTTTCTCGGTGTAAACGGCGGCGGTTGTGCCGCAATATTTGAATTTCTCCCGCCAAATGCGGTGATATTGCGCAGCCTACCGCCACTGTGGAGAGGATATAAAACTAACATGTTCAAATAATTCCCGCATGTGTACCGGTCCACCTCACACACTGAACCGCGAGTCTGCTCATTTCACTCCGACACTTTAAGAAAGAAACTTAGAACAAATCCGGTTTAAACAGCAGAAATGAGGTGCAGTGTCCGGACTCTGGTACTGTTTTATCCGTTACTGTATATAAGTATTTTTAACATGATTAAACACTGAGCACGCAGCAGCAGATGTTATAAAATAAATGTGCTAAGTACTGTACTAATAACTAAAGCTATGAAATATAAAGATTTAGTGAAAATACAACATTTCTCTCAGACTTAGAATTGGGAGAAAGTAATATGAAATTAAAATACTGAAGTGAAACATTATGTATGTTCTGATATGTAAGTAAAAGAACCTAAAACTGATTGATTTTGTGTGTGTGTGTTTGTGTGAAACATGTTATATATTTTCTATATCTCTTTCACAGCACCAACACCACTAATGAAGAGAAGTTGAATAGAGATAAAACAGGAGGTAAATGTCAACTTTTTTTAAATGTTACAGAAGTATTAAATGTGTAACCATTGAATCAAAGATAGAAATAGACTATTAGTCCAAAAAGTATGTATTTGAACAGAAGTACTATGTTACCAGTCTGGTAGACTTTATATTAACAGTCACACTTGTACTTACTTGTACACTATTGTTCCTTTTTCAGGTGCCAGCATTATGGGATGGCGGTGTAAGCTCTGCACATTTGTCGTATCATCAAAAGGAATTTCTATAATTACCGAGTGAAGCATGGTACTGTTGGTCATGGATATTTAGTGTCCTGTGTTCATTTAGACTGTCATTGCTTCTTTAAGACCTGAGAAGGTCTGCACACACATTTGTATGGATCCCACAGTTTGCAGGAAACTGAAGTGTGAAGGTGTGCAATCTTTCAGATGTAAAATGTGACTCATTAGATTCTAATACAAAAGTCTACTTTCCATGTGTTAACTGTATAATACTTGTGGCAGAAGTATTGTTTGTGAAACTGTTTACTGATAAGATAAATCCAGCTCTCTGTTTATGATCTTGTTACAAGTCATTTGCAAAGTAAACCAGGTTGAGTTTAGACTTCATGTCTTGTCAAATTTGGCAAATAAATGTTTAATTAAAATGAAAATGAAAATGTGTGTATTGTTTCTTTTATTCAGTTAAAATATTTAGTAAATGTAGCACATTTGTTTGTTAAATAGTAGTATAATTTTCAGTATCTTCTACCTTCCATTTCAATTATATCTACTAAATTATTTTACTCATTTTCACTTTTCATTAACTTCTACTTTTCATTACATTTACTCGATTTTGTACATCATTGTACTAAATATAGTTATTCAGGTCTACTTAATTTTTTTACTGACTTGTACTCAATTCATGAAGTATATTTTACATGATTTTTATATTTTTTTTATGTTTACTCAATATTTTTAAGTGTAAAAATGTTTCACCAAAAAAATTGAGTACAGCACAGTTTTATTTTTTAGAGTGAATGTAAACTCTGCCATTTTATTGTGAGTAAACACTTTTCTTTACTTTTAGCTTGCTTGTAAACACACACGACACAATGCGGTCTAAAGACAAAAAAATCTGAGGAATGTTTCCGATTTACTCTGCAGGCGCGAGTGGTCTATTGTACAGTAATAAGTCACCTTAATAAGACACTTTTCATGCATATTTGCACACGCTCTTTCTTTCACCAAATTTCTAAATTTTTAAATGGTCTATTGTACAGTATATTTCTATTTCTATTTTTATGTACAGTATATTTCTATTTTTATTTCAATTTTTATCCTAGTTAAATTTATTTTCTATCATATTTCTTTTATTTCTATTTATTTCTTATTATAAGCTTAAATTCTTATTTTAAGGTCACTGGCCGTCGTATAAGCATTTCACTGGATATCGTACTGTGTATGACTGTGTATGTGACAAATAAAATTTGAATTTAAGGAGGCAGTGGTGTGAAAATAAAGAAAAGTAAGCGTGGTAAGAGCTTGGGATTCATGAGGGACAGAAAAACTAAGTAATAAAAAGAATCTCAAAAAAAGAATAAGGCTTGATCCAACAAAGCCATATAGATACTCCACATATCTTTTCAGAAAAAAATTAATCAAACATAGATCATTGTGAAGTACGCTGAAAACATTTTGAATATACTGTATTTTTACATTAAAAGTGTCAGACATTCACAGTTTCACTGTCAAAGTAATAAAATTATGGTGAAACATCTAGTGTAGGGGTCCTGAATTAAAATTTAAGAAGGTCCAGTCATAAAGTTTAATTTGAGCCGAGGTCTGAATTTCATTTTTGTGTTAAGATTTAGATCTTTGTCATTGTTAGTCTATAAAAATAAGCAATTTAAAAATTCAAATTTTTATTGCTAATTTTTAGTAACTACGTTATACAAACAAGAATTTTTTATCAATCTTTAGGGAATCTTCATTTACACACTGCTGGCCTGTAAATGTGTGTGAGAAGACTCTGGTTGCTCTGTTATACCGGGCTCTCAGTTCAGGTATTTACACATCCTCATCTCAACTGGCTGCCCCAGCTTTTTTTTTTTTTTTTTTAAAAAGGTCATTGGACAAAGGACAAAGTAAAACACAATGTTACATGAAGTTTAATACTGCGCAAAACAATAAATAAAGAACACTCAGGGTTAATGGTTAAGACAGAATACAAAAAAAAACATTATGTGAAATACATACACTTATATGGCAATGCTCAGAATCAAGCACATACAGAAACGAACAAACAAACAAACAAACAAACAAACCCACATTTAACTGTGGAGTCAAAGTGACACTAATGATGAAAACTACTGGAAAATAAGAGAAGGCAAAAAACGAAAAAGAATACAACTACACCACTACTGCTACTACTAGTAATAATAATAATAATAATAATAATAAAATACAATCATTATTGATAGAAAAGGAAAAAAATAAGTTGTTGAATATAATGAGTGAATGTGTGGCATGTATAATTGTGATTCTTCCCCTGTTTCTCGATTCTGTATTAATCATGTTTGTTAGCCTTTAAGTGTTCTTATGAATTTTAAAAGTGCTACATGATTAAAGTCGATGCGAATACAGTATGTTAATGTCACTGTAAATATTGACATGTATTTCCCACTTTGGATAATACTATATCACTATGCTCACACACTCATTAAGGGGGGCCTTCACGCAGCTGTACGTGTGTGCTAATTTTACTCGTTATACGCAAATATTAATTCTGTCCATTTGGAGCAAAATGTGACGGAGCTTCAAACGCTGATTTGACATTAAACTAAAAGCCATTTCTTGCCGACTCAGCAGGGGGCTAGAGCTTGGGGATTTTGCCTTCGTCTTCCACAATAAACTATCGTGTTAATTGGCTCTGTTGAGTGACATGTATAAAAAAGCTACATGTTACAATATTTGATTCCTTCTCTAATGAAAAGGTGTTTTTTTATTTTCTGTAGCAATGCATGTCAAATTTTTAGGATTGTAACACTAATTATTAGGCTAACATGCTTGTTGTAATAAGTGCAATGTGTTTATACATAAACTTAAAAACGTACAGTACCTGTTGGAAAATTGGTACTGTAAAATCCAATATCCATCCACATAAAGTACTCAGAATATCTGATTTTAAGTTTCAGTTAAATATTAAGTATTTGTATATTTCTTTTTTAAGGCACCCCTAATGCATATGTCCTGTGTCACAGACTTCCACTCAAGCTCCGATTTGTTTTAATCAAGGTTGTATGTTAAGAAGGACAAAGGGACAGAGAGGTTTGCATAAGGCAATTTGCCAGATTTCCACATGGAGATGTGTGTAGTGTTACAGTGCATATAACAAATATGCTTCGCTTTTAAAAAGTTATTTGGAACGCATGATACACCATGTCAGGTCATCTTCCATGTTTACTTTGAAAAAGAAGCCAATAAGAGTTAAATGGAAAACATGCACTTTGGGGCAAAGAAAAAAAATACAATGACCCAACTGCAGAGGTTTGCACACCATAATCCATTTGTGTACAGAGTTTCTTTTTTTATTATTTTTATTAATATGTAATATGTATTTGCGGCAGTTACTGGCACATACAGGAAGTAAACAATACTTCCCACATGTTTTTGCAGTCCCTTTAAAGGTGACGCATGTCTCTTGGCAGGCTTTTTGATCAGGCGTCCTCTTGTCCTTGCATCATTTTGGAAGGACTTTCTGTTGTTGCCAATGTCACCATTTTGACCCTTTTTCCTATTTGTTAAAGATCACCTTCATACTCTTCTGATATTTTGGACTTTCTTTCTAACACCCTCGCCGAATCGATACTTTTCCACCACAAGATCCTACATGTGTCCGAGACTAGGAGGAGATCAATAAAATCTCACAGAAACAGCTGATCTTTATTTAGGGGTTAATCAGAATGATTTAAGAGAAGTGTATGATTATTTATGAATATGAGCTTGAATGCGATAAATTGATTCTGAGCACAGTCACACACTTTACAAAAGCCTACGCTTGTGCATCTAAGTTATTGTAACCTTTTTTTGTGTAATAAGAAGAAGTGTATTTATTGTTAAAGTGTATTTATTTTTATTATAGTATTTCATTTAAAACTTAATTACAATTTTAAGTATTTTTAAAAAATGTGACGTGTTTTAAATTATAAATGATAAATTTCTAGAAACATGAATTTAAAAAAAGTATGTTTTAGTCACTTTGTCTAAACAAAATTCTGCTGTTATTTATATATTTTAATTTCTCTATATTTATTTATGTTGGAATACTTACAGGATATTTATGATATATAGCCTTTCATCACTGTGTTAGATTTGTGTTAGTAGATGACCCTGTGGTTGTTAAATAAATAAATAAATAAATAAATAAATAGTGTTGCAGATTCCCAAACCTGTCCTGATGAGGCTGTTTTCATGGTAACTCTTTACTGTCATGACCTTGTTTTGTGCTGTATGTGTTTAATGATCATACATGAATAATATGAGTGATCAACATTTTTAAGTCCTCTGTTTTTTTCAGTTATGCCCCGTCTTTTTTAGATTTGCATACAATCTGGTTTGTAAAGTTAAAAAAGAAGAGGGAGGAAGTGATTTGCATTTATTCATTAAGTTCAAAAGAATATAAATATTACCTCAATTAGTGAGAACCAGCAGACCATCTCTAAAGGACCCTGAGATCCACAAAGCTACATCACTGTCAGTGCAACTGCTTTCACATTTCAGGTGTGTTTCAGTACTTTTCTTTATTTACTAGTTATTAAGGGAGGTGTTTTATAGAGCTTTACATGTGGGATAATTATCGTGTCTAGTGTATTTGTGCTGTTTAGAGCAGGGCAGTCCAGAGATCTTTACACCAGCAGGTGATTCCAGTTTAAAACAGACTTATGGATTGAGGTTTTAGAACCACAGGCTACAGCATAAAATCAGACTCACTGATTAAATTACATTAGACATTCTAATGCTGTGTGATATTTCTATTTACGCCCATCAGCCATAACATCATAACCAACTGGAGTTTGAGTTCCACTTGGGCAGCTCTGGCTTCTAAGGGCATGTCTCTGCAGGGCGTTTAGGGAGTGTGGTGGTGTTTGGCACTAGGAAGTTTGCTTATATATATATATAATATATAATTCTTTATTCTTTTCTTTCTTTATTTATTTTTTTACATTTTACAGCGATACTGTACATTTCAAAACACCTTCAGTATTGTTTTACAGTGTAGAGAGAAATAAACATGAGCAATGGTGATGGAATCAGAAGGGTTGTCCAAACTTTTGACTGGAAATGTATGGTAATAAAAATTTAAATCTGATAAAAATTAAACAGAATATGAATAATAAAAATACTAAAATATATCAGCTAGATGTAAATGTCAATAAGAGAATAGTTTTAACTATGGGTGCCGCCTTAATGTACAATGAGGGATCAATTGTTCCACTGTTTAGCAGAGGTGGGCAAAGTACACAAAACCTGCAATTGAGTGAAAATCGAGATTTATTAAGGCAGATATTACTTACGTACAACAGTACTTACCTTTAAACGTATTATAATTTATGCTATTATACCCAGGTAAAATGGAAGGGTTTTATACTGTATATATTCTCTCATACAGTGGGGGAAATAAGTATTTGATCCCCTACAGATTTTCTAAGTTTGCCCACTTATTTTTATCATAAGTTTAAGTCAATCTGTACCTTTAGCAGAGAAACAGCCCCAAAGCATAATGTTTCCCCCTCTGTGCTTGACTGTAGGGACTGTAGTGTTCTTAGTGTCATAGTCAGTAATTTCCTTCTTCCGAAAACAGCAAGTCAAGTTGATGACAAAGAGCTTTATTTTGGTCTCATCTGACAACAGCAGTTTATCCCAATCTTTCTCTGTTCATTGGCAAACCTCAGACGGGTCTGTACATGTGTCTTCTTGAGGAGGGGAAGCCTTGCTGTGCTGAAACATCCATGCAGGTGTATTGTGTTACCAATGGTTTGTTTGGTGACTGAGCTCCCAACTGCCATGAGATCATTCCCAAGCTCCTCTCGTGTAGTCCTGGGCTGGTCCCTCATTTTCTTATGATTATTCTTACTCCATAAGGTGAAATCTTGCATATAGGGCCATTAATGGTTACTTTGTATTTCTTCCATTTGTAAATAATCGCTCCAGCAGTTGTCTCCATCTCACTAAGCTTCTAGCTGATAGTCTTGTAGCCCATTCCAGCCTCGTGCAGGTCTAAAATCTTGTTCCTGACTTGCTTTGACAGCTCTTTGGTCTTGCCAACATACCACATTGTTGTTAAGAGCACCTTCTTAAATTAAAATGGTCCTATTATGCCATTTTAAAGGTTGCTAATATTGCTTACTGAGTCTCTTAAAACAGGTTTACATGTATGAAAAGTCAAAAAACACTTTAGTTTTCTCCAAAAATAGATTTAATTTTACCCCATTTCTAAATGATTCGTAAACGACTTGTGTGAAGCAGTTCGAAGATTCAGTCTTTCGAAACCCCTCCTTTCCGTGAGCCCTCACTGCTGTGATTGGTCAGATGGCACGGCCCTTTATGATTGGTCTACCGCTACAGCGTGTGTCGGAAAACGAAACACCCATTACCATAACTAAATGACATATATGACTATAAAAATCGAGTCTTTTATCTTTGTGTCGATGTTGCGTTAAAATTTTTACCCTCAGGGCTTGCCAAGTTCAAAAGGATTTGTTTGCTTTCGTTTTTATTGCTTTTTTATATTACAAAGTGTTTAAGCGAACCCGGCATAAATGCTCGGTCACATTAACAAGAATGTGGTGACGTTAATTGTAAGATGGCGGGCAAGTTGTTCGCGACGTAGAACGTGGGCGGACATTATGCAAATATGTTACGGAGTGACGTGGATCCGTAACAACGAAAAAATAGATTTGCTAACGACTCGTTTAGGTAAATGTGAGCCTTTTTTTTAATAGACAAAAACTTCATTTATCGTGCACTGTCAAATAGTTTATGTTCACATACAGCTACATGACACACTGCATAAAAGTTCATATTTGAAAAAGCATAATAGGACTTCTTTAATATGTGCACCACAAGAGCACATAACTAGTCTGTGAGAGGCAGAATTATTGTTGATTGGTAGGGGATCAGATACTTATTTCCCTCATTGAAATGGTACTTAATTTATAACATTTCTATCTTGTGCTTTTTCTGGATTTTTGGTTGATATTCTGTCTCAATCCTTTACCATAAACGAATGATAAAAATTATAGCCCCTTTATTTTTTTGTTAGTGGGCAAACTTAGAAAATCAGTAGGGGATCAGATACTTATTTCCCCCAGTGTATGTATAAAAAGTGCAGAGCTTGTATTAGTTCACAATTCAGCTCATTAGTTCTGCTTTGAACACCTGCTATTAAGGTGTGTCTGAAAGTATAAACAAAACACACATTTATGCATAATAGCCAGCAGTTTCACACCACTGCACAGCTACACACTGGTAAAATCAGGTTATTTTGTTTTTGAATTTTTTGTTTTGTTTTGTTATTTATTTCTTTGATTTGGTTGTTTTGTTTTTGTTTTGGTTATTCTGTTTATAAATTTGTTATTTTGTTTTTAAATTGTAATTTTGTTTTTGTTTTTGTTACACTCAGTACTCTGTTACACTCACCTCTGTATATTTAAGTGATATAACTGTAAGAGCACAATCTTTTTCGAACTTTAGTCTGGACCTAGGAGCAACCAAGAGCATCTGCTTAGTATATCTAGGGAGTGCGTGAGGATGTAGAAGCTCAAATATTTACAAAGGCAGTAAGCTATTAATTAATAAAACGTAAACAAGCAATAATATCTTAAAATCTATTCTGTAGTTAACCAAAATCTAGTGAAGATATTTTAGGATAGAGAGGTGTCATTAGGTTGGTCATCACAATTTCTCAGTTTTACTTTTGTTTAAAATAACGATTACTTTAATATAAATTAAAATGTAATGCCGTCCATGCGTTGATGTCACCTTAACAAGCCAGAGTTGACCTACTGGAATTCTTAATACAATTCTTCTTCAGAGAAAAAAAAAAGTCTGTGAACACAGTGAAATGGATAGAAGATTAGTGGTATACTCTCAGGTCATGTGCACACATCCAGTCCTAATACTTGGAGGTCCTGGACATGTGTGTCAATTAAGTGATGAATGTGACATGTGTCTTGATGCTCCTTTACTACAAATTGTTGGGTACTGTCTCCAGTGTTTTGTTTTTTGTTTCTGTAAGCCGGCTCATTGTTATGGAGATACAGCAGTTTTTAATGCCAATTTTTCACTGACGTTTCAAAACATCGCCATCATTAAAGATAAAGACCTCTATATAGTGTTACTCTCATTTTATAACTAATCTGACCATTACACTTTGTTTTTTCATCCTTTTTTCAAACCAACAAACATTTCTCACTTCGCTCCTGATTGATCGTAAAAAAATTCATAATCTACTGTAAGTCAATGGATATCAAACCTGACATTTACACATGCACCAAGGGTGGCGGCAAAGAGCACAGGCAGAGCTCAAGCCTTTTATCTGCTCTGGGATGGGCCTGGTTGTTTTCTATTTTGCTAAAGTCACTGTTTTACTGTTTTAATCTTTCATTTATCTCCTAGTTGGATTCAACACTTTAGTGATGGAGCAGCATCTGTTCACACTCCTATTTTTCACAGGTAAGAGAAGTGTGTGTGCGTGTGTGTGTGTGTGTGTGTGATGACTTTATCTGATTTACGAAAGTTATAATAATTCAATTAAATTCAATTTTATTTATATAGCGCTTTTAACAATGGTCATTGTCCCAAAGCAGCTTCACAAAAAAAAAAAAAAAAAAAGATTTTTTTTTTTTTTAAGAAAAGAAAATATTTGGAAGTGTGTATGTGTGAGAAAAATGTGTCTAGATAATAATTAAATGAATGAATGATGAATGAAATGTCTCTGATGAGCAAGCCAAGGGTGACGACGACAGTGGCAAGGAAAAACTCCCTGAGATGGCAATAGGAAGAAACCTTGAGAGGAACCAGACTCAACAGGGAACCCATCCTCATCTGGGTGATAACAGATAGAAATAACATCAAGTGTGTTGTGCAGGTGAAAGTTCAATATATCAGAAGTTGTGTAGATTCAGTTCAGCAGTAGGTGCAGAGGGCAGATGGGGTCAGATCACTGGAAGCACAGGAGCAGGATGTGTAGCTCCAGCCATCATAAAGCAGAATCTAGCTGGAGCAGGTCCTTCTCAAGATGCCTTAGAAACCTTGCAGGGTTGGCCTTTGTCTACTGAAGCTGGCACAATCTCCAGATGTCTCAGGATGGGTAGAAAAATACAGAAAAGATGGAGAGAATTAGCGTAGTTGCCATTCAGGATAGGTGTACTGGAGTATGAGGTTATGGGATGAGTTACGCGTATGCCAGATTAAAGAGGATATTTAATCTGGCATACGGATATCCCAGAGCAGATAAAAGGCTTGAGCTCTGCCTGTGCTCTTTGCCGCCACCCTTGGTGCATGTGTAAATGTCAGGTTTGATATCCATTGTCTTGAGTCTACTTTTGAATTGGGAAACCGTGTCTGCTCCCCGAACAGTGTCTGGAAGGCTATTCCAAAGCTTTGGAGCCAAATATGAAAATGCCCTGCCCCCTTTTGTAGATTTTAAAATTCTGGGAATTACCAGAAGTCCGGAGTTTTGTGATCTTAAGGGACGTGGTGGATTATAGCGTATCAAAAGACTGGTTAGGTATGTGGGAGCTAAACCATTTAAATAATATAAACAGAAGTTACAGAAGTGTTTGGGACACTATCAGGAGACACTCTCCTCTCTCCCTTCGTTCAAGAATCTCCTATGCCCTCTGTCCTCTAAACTAAGAATGACTTCTTGTCCTGTTCCATGGCTATCCAATGTATTGTGCAACTACAAAAATGATTTAAAAAACTGCAGAGAGTAGATGGAAGAAATCCCAGCTTGTCTCTTACTGTACTTTTCTCTTCAAATTCTAATGTGACGTGACTTCTGCTGGAACTGCACAATATCTTTTCCTCTACTACTTAACCCACTGGCTCCTCCTGCCCCATCTTCTCTGACTACTGATGACTTCACTACATTCTACAATGGGAAAATTACAGCAATCCATCAGTCCTTTGGTCCCAACCCAACCTCTACACCAGAACTTTAGGACCTTCTCTCCCCTCCCTTAGCAGAATTCTTCAAACTGTCAACTGATGATATTCAGCACATCATATCATCCTCCAATCCTACCACCTATTTACTAGACCCAATCCCAATCCTTCCCTTCATCAACCATTCCATACTATCTGGTCATGTTCCTGCTGCTTTTAGGAAGGCAAGGGTTATTCTCATTTTTAAGAAACCCTGCCTGGATCGAGCTGATGTCAGCAACTATCACCTGGTAACACTTCTTACTTTTATTTCCAATTTTCTTGAAAGGACTGTTTTCAACCAAATGCCTCTTTATCGCTCACAGAACAATCTTAATTTTCGGAACCAATCTGGATTCAAAGTGGCACATTCTACAGAGACTGCCCTTCTGTCAGTCACTGAGAAGAACTCTCTGCCCTCATTCTTCTGGACCTGTCAGCTGCATTTGACACAGTGAACGACAAGATTCTATTATATACAGTAGTTGATCAATTGGAATGGTTATTACCGTCGCGCTCACCGCCGCGTGAAAACGTCAGCGGCCAAAATAAATTAGTTGCATTTCAAAGTCATTCGTAAAATGGCCGCCAGGTGGCGCAAAGTGACATTTTCGCTCGTTGCCGTAAATACAACAGTGACCGTTATACAGCGTATCTCTGTATCTGTTTATTGTTATTTAAGTTCTGGATTATTTCAGGTACTTTAAACACATTGTTGGGTTGCTCATGTTGGCTCATATGAGATGTAGTTTACAAATGAACACCTGGTTGGGTTATTTTGACCCAACAACTGGTTTATTCATTATTCTTTCCTTTCTCCAAATATCAGCCTGCAGAATGTTTGAAATATTACTGTTATTGTGTCACAGGTGTAGTTTTAAGAGTTGTTTAGGCAGGAATGCGTGTGTATACAGCTCAAAACCTCCATCAGTTGTTAAAGATAGCGGCTATTTAGAAAAAATGCCCAGTGATTTCTGAGCTTCAGGAAATCTCCCGGCGCTCTGCGCATAACACCGGGCCAACTCATGTCGGAAATAATTTATAAACGGTTTCTAAACGTGGGCTATTGTTTTTTTTTTTTACTTATAGTATTTGTTGATTTAATTTAAATGAGGTTTGGGCTTAGGACTTCAGAATCGTGATTCTCCTCTTTAATTTACTCCATAGTTTTAATCAGCGCTCAGCCGCATGCATTAAGTTTTCCAGAGCGCACCGGCAGAAGTAGACTAATGATTATGAACGCGTCGGGAAAACAGCAAGCAGACTTTAAAAAAAACGTTTGCGTTCATTTTCTGACGCGCTTAAGTTCACCAAAAACAATACAGAGCAGCACAGCTTACAACACTTACAAAATCACAACACTTACAAAATCACAACGTTTTTTCGTTATTGTGAGTGCGCTTAAATAAAAGTTAAGTCTTATAAAGGCATGTAGTCTTATATAGTTTTATTATATAGTTTTTGCACATTAATCTGACAGCAGTTTTTTCAGCCTGTCACGGCGTGCGCCCAAATCAATATCGCTCCTCGCTCACTAGTTAGGCGGCCTCCCCTTCAGACATGCGAAGCAGCGGGACCGCAGAATTACACATGACTGGTGAGCTATCGTTGCTATCGTTGCCCGGGCTTGCACCCCGCGCTATAAAATACTCGGGGTTTGTTGGGCTACAGTGGATTTTACTACGCGCTGTGTATGCAGCGCGCGTGCAACAACGCGGAAGTGCGGCATGCAAGCAGGGCAAATGGAACGCGCCCCGGGGACTTCAAGGGAGCGAGAGGTGGGAGGGGGCCATCCGCGGAGAGCAGAGTCAGCGCGAGCAGACGGATGGCCATTGCACTCACACCGCGTAGTAAAATCCACTGTAACCCAACAAACCCCAATCATCACCAGCCGTGCCTTATTCCGTCATGTCATGTGGGCATTATAAGCTTTGTATTGAAAACTTCTAACTAAAAAGTGGCAGCTGGCACGCCTAAAAATAGACGCAGGTTATTTTTTTAATAGTCTAAATAAAAACCCTCCGATTTAATTTTCTATAGTCTAAAAAGCGCTCAACCGCACGCATAGTTTTCCCGAGCGTGAGGAATTTTTTTGTGCTAAATAATGTTTATGCGGTATAAGAATTCCTATTAATCCTGGGTTGTTCTTTTAGTGTCACTATAGTGCTTTACAATGCCAGACAACATTCAAATACAAATTATTCACCCTCCCCAGGTGTGAATCGGCTGTTCTCACCTATACATTCAGAGGAACTGAAATGCACTTCTCCCCACTTTAAAAACCTCTTGAATCTGAGGCTCTTCTGGAGACTTTCAGTGATTTCAATTTGTGTAATTTTAATCTCCTGGATTCTAGATTCTAAAATTGACATTGTTACCTTTTTTAATCATTGGAATGGAAGAACTTGTTATTTTCCTTATGATAGCATAAATTGCATTGTTTTTAATCAGTCTATACACAATAATATTATTTGGTATTTATTTATTTATTTATTTTTTAAACGGGTATGGGGGCTATCTTGGTTCATTAATCTCCGTGCCTGGTTTAGTATTCAGTGCGCATCTGTTATATTACAACTATCAAAACACTCAAATACCTTTTATTGGGGGTTAAGTGACTGATGTGCCTAACATTTTTCAGCTGAGCCTTTGTTTCACTGAATAATCAACCACCGCGACACCCCCCTCTCTCTCACACACACACACACACACAGAGCCGACCAAATCATTAGCACGTCCCTCCCCCAAACAGCACAGACATTTACTTACACCTGAACTGAGTTGTTTGAGTAACATGGGTCGAACCCGTTACAAATCATAACAGTCTACTGCATTTCATTTTTATAATAACGCAAAAACACAAGCGGGGCGGAATGACCGACATCAGCTGACGCAGTAGAACGTCCTAACACTGTTTTAATTTTATGGTAATTTATTTCAGTTAATAAATCTACTATAAATTTAAAGAACACAAGTAATAAGACGACACAAATCCATACACGCTTTTTTTCTAATTACAAGTGATAGAATCAAAAGGCTCACTGTGTTAACATTTATTGTGCTTAAATTTGATCCTAATAAGATTTGATTTAAATTCTAGAACAGTGGCAGCTGGAACACCTAAAACAGATGCAGGATTATTTTTTTATAATCTAAATAAAATGCTGTTTTAAACGTGGGCTAGTGTTATTTACATGCAATATTTGTTAATTTAATTTAAATGGGGTTTGGTCTCCGGAATGTTGAGCATCAGGATCCTCTTCTTTACTTTCCTACGTAGAATCAGCGCTTAATCGCACGCATTAAGTTTTGTAAATTCGTTTAATGTTTAATAGTAAATAATGACCCCCGTTGCGCTGTACCACCGCTCGGAAAACCTTATGAAATACAAGTTTAGGACAATTATGATGATCTGCCACGGCGTGCGCGTGTGATGGGTGTACGCCCAAATCTACTATAACTACTCCCTCACTCCGTAGGCTCCCTGAATAGGCAGCAAAGGGACGGCAGCCGCCTATTTGTGCCGGCTGGCGATAATTAACGTTAATATGATCTCGGGCTTGCTCCGCATTATAAAAGCAAGGCGCGGAGGTTTGTCTGAGGTCTGGGAAGTACGTGATGTAATGGAGAATATGAAAGAAGCATGTCAGTGGGAAGATGTGACGCGCCCCGGGGACTTTAAACAAGGGCACTAGAATTCCGCCCTTTGATCTCCGCGCTGAGGACAGCGCGAGAAAGAGCTGCGCGAGCTCCCGCGGCATCTTCACTCCCGCACCGTGCCCGCCCTAGCAGCCCCGCTGCCGAAGAGGAAAAGTGTGGTTAGGTTTTTGCGTCAGCGAGAACTCGCGCCGGCCATCGACAGCGGGAGAAGCGCCGTCACGAGGGAGCGTGCAGGAGCGCTGCCTCCGCGTGCTCAGTTCTGCCACTCCGCGCACCAACACTTATCGTCAGCTGTGTGCCCGCATGCCAGTGTGGCACAGCCCCCGGAACTGCACATGCACAACCTTTATCCCATTCTTTCCATTCTCCCTCCTTCAACACTTTCCTTCCCCATTTTACCTAAATAAATTACCCTTTTCCTGTAAGACCTCTCCTCGTGTCCGTGCTTTATGGTGCCGCCCGTGCAACATGGGTCGAATCCGTTACAGATCATAACAGTCTACTGCATTTCATTCTTATAATAACGCACAAACACAAGCGGGGCTGAATGACCAACATCAGCTGACGCAGTAGAACGTCCTGACAATGTTATAATTTTTATGGTCATTTATTTTAGTTAATAAATCTACTATAAATTTAAAGAACACAAGATATAAGACGACACAAAACCCTACACGCGTCTTTTCTAATTACACGTGATAAAATTTAAAGGCTCACTGTGTTAACATTTATTTTGTTTAAATTTGATCCTAATAAGATTTAATTTAATTTAAATTCTACATTTGTATCGTCATTTTAGTTCTGTGATTATAAATTTGTTTAACTACAATGTTTTACTTGATTTTATCCGCTACTACGTGCAGTTCTAAAACTCCGTGTCTCATTAATCCAGCAGAGAATGAACTAAGGCATGAGGCGTCAGTCTGTAGTTATATAGCGCCACTCAACGGTAAAAGCCAGCAAACGCACAAAGCCAAACGGTACCGCCGAGCGCGGCGACGGTAGGACCTACAGTCCGATTGATTAACCACTGTACTCGTACTTCTCGTAAGTCTTGGAATCTGTGGAACAGCTTGGCAATAGTTTGCTTCTGACCTAGAAGATCATATGAGGTGACATAAGAAGGTCATATGAGGTGACATTGAGGGGATCCACATCTGCCCCATGCAAACTCTCTACGGGTGTCCCACAGAGCTCAGTACTTGGTCCTCTCCTGTTCCCTCTCTATTACTCTTTTATAAGGTCATATCATCGCATGGATGACACGCAAAGTATTCTCTCATTTCCTCCCTCAGACACTCAGGTTACCAGCCGGATCTCAGCATGTGTGCCAGACATCTCATCCTGTATGGCAGGAAAAAAAAAACCTTTCTAACTGTGTTTGACTGTAACACAGTCTAGTAACCTAGTGAAAGTATCTATCCAGTGACAGAAACTTCAAAGCAATTATTGTAAGTCGCTCTGGATAAGAATGTCTGCCAAATGCCTAAATGTAAATGTGGGTATTTAGCGATATACTGTATTCAGTTTATGTAAACTTTTAATTTTTTAAATGTAGTTCTGTGTTTTACACACATGAAAAAAAAGTAACCATACTGAAATATATAAAACTCTTCTCCACAGGAGTCCTCCCCCTCATCCTGTCTGTCCCTCGTAAGTACTATCTGGTCCAGCAGAGCATGAACTGGAACAATGCTCAGGCTTACTGCAAAGCCAATCACGCTGACCTGGCAATCATTGAAAGCGCTGACAACATGGTCCACATTCAATATGAAATACAGAGACAAAAATTCACTTCCAGTGCTTGGATTGGAATGTACAATGATGTCAACAGCTGGCACTGGTCAATGGGAAATGTTCCACTTGGAAGTTATACAGCATGGATATCACCAGAACCTAACAACTGGCATGGAGAAGAACAGTGTGGTTCGATAGATAATCAGCTGCAGTGGACTGATTTAGGATGTTACCACCTAAGACCCTTTGTTTGCTTTGATGGTAAGAAACTACTTTTTTATTTTTGATGTCCTAAAGATGTCCTAATTGAAACACTTACAATGCACTCATTGTAAGTGCATTTTCAATATTCTCATTAAATATGCTTACTTACTCAATCAAACTTAATCAAGCCCATAATAACAAACAACCAATCTTTACAAACATTGATATTTGATGCAATTATTTTACTTATGTTTATGCTTTAATAGTTGTCTTGGAACCTGATTACTATTTAAGAGAAATTCTGATTGTGAGTTAAAACTCATCTGCACTCTGGCTATAGAATTTTAAGAAACTTTAAGAAAAGAAACATACAGTTTGTCACGTTTCTTACCTCGGTGTCTGTGTTTGGGTGGCATAATCGCAGGAGGCGAGCTGGCGTTTCAAGAATGGTTTTTATTAAAGCAACACATAAAATAAACACCGACATAAATCATATGAATTACAACAAAAGCTAGACGCCTGACTGAACTTCAGTCAGGCTCTTTATAATCAACTTAATTAGCTTAGGTGCAGTCTGGGTCATGAAGTCCAACTAAAACAAAACTATAACATAAAACAATCCCAGGCGCTTTGGCGCCCTCTAGGGGTTAACCGTTACAGTACCCCCCCCTAAAAAACGCTCCTCCGGAGCGTTACCGGAGGACCCGGACTCCCCCCCCAGCGGTCCCAGTCCGGACCCCCAACACCGAGGCGGTCGATCCCCTCTTGCGAGCAGGGCTGGCAAGCCTGCGTCATCCACGCCCGCATGCAAGGCTTAAGAGCTAGAGCGACGCTCGGCGGCGGCTGAGGAGCTGAAGCGACGCTCGGCGGCGGCTGAGGAGCTGGAGCGACGCTCGGCGGCGGCTGAGGAGCTGGAGCGACGCTCGGCGGCGGCTGAGGAGCTGGAGCGACGTTCGGCGGCGGCGGCGGGGCTGGAGCGACGTTCGCTGAGCTGGGCGGCGGCGGCGGAGCTGGAGCGACGCTCGCTGAGCTGGGCGGCGGCGGCGGAGCGACGCTCGCTGAGCTGGGCGGCGGAGGCGGAGCTGGAGCGACGCTCGCTGAGCTGGGCGGCGGCGGCGGAGCTGGAGCGACGCTCGCTGAGCTGGGCGGCGGAGGCGGAGCTGGAGCGACGCTCGCTGAGCTGGGCGGCGGAGGCGGAGCTGGAGCGACGCTCGCTGAGCTGGGCGGCGGCGGCGGAGCTGGCATGATGTCCTCGAAGCCGGGAGGCGGGGGAAGAAGCGTGACGTCCCCGAGGCCAGGCTGAGAAGCTGGCATGATGTCCTCGAAGCCGGGAGGCGGGGGAAGAAGCGTGACGTCCCCGAGGCCAGGCTGAGGAGCTGGCATGATGTCCTCGAAGCTGGGAGGCAGAGGAAGAAGAAGCGCGAAGTCCTCGCTGTCCAGCGGAGGATGCGCGACGTCCTCACCGTCGAGGAGAGGCGGCGGAGGAGGAAGAAGCGCGAAGTCCTCGCTGTCCAGCGGAGGATGCGCGACGTCCTCACCGTCGAGGAGAGGCGGCGGAGGAGGAAGAAGCGCGAAATCCTCGCTGTCCAGCGGAGGATGCGCGACGTCCTCACCGTCGAGGAGAGGCGGCGGAGGAGGAAGAAGCGCGAAATCCTCGCTGTCCAGCGGAGGATGCGCGACGTCCTCACTGTCGAGGAGAGGCGGCGGAGGAGGAAGAAGCGCGAAGTCCTCGCTGTCCATGAGAGGCTGAGAAGGAGGAAGCTCAGAGCCTGTTGCTTGGCTCTTGTGGAGTCGGATGAGCAGGTGCTGGAGCTGTTCCACCTGCTCTTGCAGGCCCCGAATGCGCTCCCCATTCACCTCTGCCCAGAACTTGAGCAGTTCCCGGGTCCCATCCTCCTTTTTACCTCGCTCCTCCTCGGGCTCTTGTTCCCGTTCGCCTCCGATGTACCCGACCTCCCTGGCCCGTACTTCCTCGTCGGAGCGTGGGAACCTGCTTCCCTCAGCTGCCTCACCTCTAAACGGCGTCCGCCGGATGGCGAGCCTGCAGCCTTCCCAGCTTTGCCGCGCCTCTGTCTCTCGCTGCTCCTCGCTGTTTCCCAGCCAGTCCGCCGGTTCGGCGAGCTTGCAGCCCTCCCAGCTCTGCAACAGCTCCCTCTCTCCTTGCTCCTCGCTGTCCTGTATCCATTCGGCCAGCTCGGGCGAGATGGTGATTGCTCCCCCCCAAAAACAATCTAGGGGAAAGACCTCCGCTATGCCATTTTTAAGGTCTAGCTTTCTGTCACGTTTCTTACCTCGGTGTCTGTGTTTGGGTGGCCTAATCGCAGGAGGCGAGCTGGCGTTTCAAGAATGGTTTTTATTAAAGCAACACATAAAATAAACACCGACATAAATCATATGAATTACAACAAAAGCTAGACGCCTGACTGAACTTCAGTCAGGCTCTTTATAATCAACTTAATTAGCTTACCTCGGTTCAGGTGAATCCTTATGTCACCTGACCGAGGTGCAGTCTGGGACATGAAGTCCAACTAAAACAAAACTATAACATAAAACAAACCCAGGCGCTTTGGCGCCCTCTAGGGGTTAACCGTTACACAGTTAAGCGTGCTTGTATTTCAAAGCACTTATACAAAGTATATCAAAGTACACTGTAAAAAATCTTATGTGCTATCTACTTAAAAAAAATATGGTAACAAACTTGCAAGTATTATTTTTAAGCAGTTTTTAAGGCTTGATTTTTTTTGTAGAATTTACTTGAATAAATCATGTAAAACATTCTAAATTATTTAGCCAGATACATAATGATTATAACGTTATTAGTGGAATGATCATTTTTTTAGTTTAAGCAGATAAAACTAAAGGTACTCATATGTATTAAGGAAAATTACTTAATAATATAAAAAACATTTTATAATGAAATGAATACATAATGCATTTTGGTGTGAAACATGCTTTTATTTCATGTTTCACTGGTATCAAAATATTAAACACTGTGTAAAATACTGTATATAACATTTACAGCAGTTTTAAGATCTGTAAAACAATTTGTATAACAGTTTGTAATTGACAATTTCTATGCCATTGAAATCAACTGTTTAGCATTATATGCTAACATCTTTTCTTGTGGAAATAGTCACATTCTGTTCTAAAACCTGAGAGAACTTGTACAGTAAACCTTTTTCATATCTTTGTAACATTGTAAAACACTAATACTCCTATCTCACCTATGTGGTTTGACTCACGGTGAGATGAGGCGTCAGGCACCGTGAGTCAGCGCGATTGCCCGCCGACGTTCCGCGAAGTTCTGTAAGGTTCGCAAGCTTCCGCGAGGACCAGCAAAAAAATTAAACATTAAACAATAAAACATCTGTCAACAAGCTTTTATATTCCCTTATTAACAATGTTTTTAGGCTAAGCTGAAAACCACGAATGCATGGCTGTCCTTAGTTCTTCATCAGAAATGATTCTTCGTCCTTGTAGGGCTGCTTTCAGGAGACCAAACAGGTAAAAATGTAAGATGTGATCTTAAGTGAGATCAGGATTATAGGGAGGTTGTCACATCAGTTAGTCAACAGTATGGGCAAAAGTGTGCGGATGTGCATCATCACATGAGATCACCCTCGGATATCAATCCTCTGTGTTTAATCCGAAGTTTAGTCTTCTGCTCTTCAATAAATATCTTAATGTAACGAGTACTGTTAATTGTTGGATCTTTTTCCTGTTAATGTTTCAATACTTCTGGCCCTTGAGAATCCTAGAAAACTGTGATGATGAATTTTCCAGCTGATGGTTGAATTTTAAACTTTTTCTTAGTTGGCGATTGAGGATGTTTCCATTCCATACGCTGCCATTTACTCTCAGTCTTGTAGAGATGAATCATTGTCTCTGCACCAGTAATGATTCTCTTTAAGAAGCTTTCACCTTCCTCAGAGTATCGCTCAGGATTTTATTTGCAGATATCCTTTCTCCACACCCTCAGATAACAAAACATGAATCACTGCACGTTGCTCTTCTTTTATTCAAATCACAAGTGGGGCATCCATATTTGCTCGCACCACAGTTACAAATGAACTGAGGTAACACATTCACACCTGCTTAGCAGTGACAGAGGAGACAGGAGACTTGGATGGAAAGCACTGATAAAACAGTGTGGCTAACAGAGGGTTTAATATCACCGTGCATGCAGAGAATTTTTGACTCAATCTCATTGATTTTTTGTTAGATTTTACTTCTCCTCTAAACTCCTCTGTTTCAATAAACGCGCAAATGGCTTTGATGTAGTAGAATTTATTAGCACCTATATATCTCTACTTCTGTGAATAAATCAGAAAGATCATTCAGATGCATCATGCACGCTGTACATGGCTATTAGTGTATGCAGATACGTAACATAGTTAATTAATTAATTCAATTCAATTCAATTTTATTTGTATAGCGCTTTTAGCAATTGTCATTGCTGCAAAGCAGCTTTACACAATCAAAAGAATTATTTAAGTTTGTATAAAATGTGAATTTGTATGAATCAAAATGCTCAGTTTGTCCCTGGTGAGCAAGCCAAGGGCGACAGTGGCAAGGAAAAACTCCCTGAGATGGTAATAGGAAGAAACCTTGAGAGGAACCAGACTCAACAGAGAACCCATCCTCATCTGGGTGATAACGGATAGCAGTAAATGATTTGCATTTATACAGTTTGTTAGGTGGCAGGCAGTTCAGCTATAATAGCTGATGTTAATTTATGTTAATATGGAGTCCAGGTAGTTATTGAAGACCCGGGTAGACTTGTAGGAAGTTCCAGTCCTGAACTATCGAACTGTCAAGTCCCCAGAGAAACAGTTGCCAACACCAGTCAAGGCCAGAACCATTTTCTAGGTAGAGAGAATCATTCCCAGACACCAGACGCATCCCAGAGAGACACACGGGGCATCCATGTGACGAGATCTTCAGCCAGAAGTGGGGCATCAGGATGGGTCAGACAGGTCCCGAGGGCAGAGGGAGTCTGGATCACTGGCAGCTCAGGAACGACATGTGTAGCTCAACAGAGAGAGAGAAAGAGTGAAAGAGAGAGACAGGAGGAGAGAGAAAAGAGAAAGAGGGGGAGAAAGAGAAGAAGAGGAGAGATAGCAGTTAGGTATGGTCACAGTCACACAATGTATAATGTGAATGTATATTAATTGTAGAGTGCAAGCAGAGACTCCGGCAGGACTAACTATGACATCATAACTTAAAGGGAGGGCCAAAAGGAAACACAAACATGAGGGCTTCCTGAGATGAAAGCAAACAATCACCTCACCGTCAACAAACCTGAGTGATCAATGAGAGTGAGGAAGACAGCATCTAAACATATCAGTTCATCTAATACTCTACGTCCATGAGTCCCCCAGATCTGCTCCTTTACCTAAGGCTAATCTATTTATAAAAATGCTTGGCTAAATAAATAGGTTTTTAGCCTGGACTTAAACACTGAGAATGTGTCTGAGTCCCGAACACTATTTGGAAGACTATTCCATAATTTTGGGGCTTTGTAAGAAAAAGCTCTGCCCCCAGCTGTATTTTTCATAATACGCGGTACTGACAAGCAGCCTGCATCCTTTGATCGAAGTAGGCGTGGCGGTTCGTAAGACACTAGCAGTTCGGTCAGGTACTGCGGCGCGAGACCATTTAATGCTTTATATGTAAAAAGTAGTATTTTAAAATCAATGCGAAATTTCACAGGGAGCCAATGAAGTGAAGATAAGATAGGGGTGATGTGCTCGTATCTTCTGGTTCTAGTGAGGACTCTCGCTGCTGCATTCTGGACTAGCTGAAGCTTATTTATGCATCTAGCTGAACAACCAGACAGTAAGGCATTACAATAGTCCAACCTAGAGGTGATAAAAGCATGAACTAGTTTTTCTGCATCATTTAGCGACAATAAATTTCTTATCCTGGCAATATTTCTGAGGTGAAATAATGCTATCCTGGTAATATTATCTACATGAGCTTCAAATGAAAGGCTGGAATCTATAATCACACCAAGGTCTTTCACTGTTGCACTTGATGGAACACAAAGGCCATCTAAAGTTACGGTGTGATCTAAAATTTTACTCCTAGCTGTATGCGGTCCTATGACTAGAACTTCTGTCTTATCCGGATTAAGCAGAAGGAAGTTAATTAGCATCCAATTTCTTATGTCCTGCACACATTGCTCAACTTTAGTAAACTGGTTTTTCTTATCTGGTTTTGCTTGAAACGTGTACTTGTGTGTCATCAGCATAACAATGAAAACTAATACCATGCTTACGGATTATGTTGCCCAGAGGAAGCATGTAAAGGGAAAAAAGCAGTGGGCTTAAAACTGAACTCTGTGGAACACCAAACTCCACTAGAGAACATGCAGAATAATCACCATTTAAGTCTACATACTGATAACGATGAGTCAGATAGGATCTGAGCCAGGAGCGGTCTGTACCCTTAATTCCTACTACATTTTCTAATCTGTGAAAAAGAATAGCGTGATCAATGGTGTCAAAAGCTGCACTGAGGTCGAGTAATACAGGCATAGTTACACAACCCTGATCAGAGGCCAGTGGGAGGTCATTTACTACTTTAACGAGTGCTGTCTCTGTACTGTGATGAGGCCTAAATCCTGACTGATACAGTTCATGTATGACATTTCTATGTAGATATGAGCATAGCTGCTCCGCTACTATCTTTTCCAAAATCTTAGAGATAAAGGGGAGGTTTGATATTGACCTGTAATTGGACAGCTGACAGGGGTCGAGGTCAGGTTTCTTAATTATTGGTTTGATAACTGCTAATTTTAAAGATTTTGGAACATAACCAATGCTGAGTGAAGAATTAATTATTCTCAACAGGGGTTCTGTTATTGCTGGTACTATCTGTTTAAGAAAATGTGTCGGTCCAGGATCTAATATACAGGTTGATGAATTTGCAGAAGAGATGAGTGAAATTAGTTCATTCTCTTCAAGGGGAGTAAAGTATTCTAGGTTCTGATCTGACATGGCTAGATTAACATCTGCATCAATTACATTGTTCGGTTTCAAAACCTCAATTTTATGCCTAATATTTACAATTTTATTATTAAAAAAGTTCATGAAGTCCTCACTATTGCATGATGTTGTTGTGGAGATTTCTGCAGTGGTCTTATTTCTGGTTAATTTGGCTACAGCATTAAATAAAAATCTAGGATTATTTTTGTTATTTTCTATAAGAGTGGAGAGATATGTTGATCTAGCTACACTAAGAGCTTTTCTATAGTTCAGGATGCTCTCCTTCCATGCTATTTGAAATACTAACAATTTAGTTTGATGCCATTTACGTTCTATACCAGGGAGCGAGTTTCTTATCTCTAATAATTTTTCTTTTAACTGGGGCTACATTATCTAAGGTACAGCGAAATGTCGAGTCTAAATATTCAGTCGCCTGATCGAGTTCTGTGGGGTCAGACGGTGATCTAATCGAAGTTGGGAACTCTGGGAGATTACTGATAAAACTCTGTGTGGTAGTTGATGTGAATGTACGTTTCATATGGTAGCGCGGCACTGTGCGTACATTATTACTATGACACACTTGAATTGAGACAAGATAGTGATCTGAGATAACTTCAGATAGTGGAATTGTGAATAAATTTCTTACTTAATGTACTACTTAATCCGAATAATATTATTAAATCTAAAGTGTGACCTGCTTTATAAGTGGCTCCTACTACACACTGATTTACTCCTACTGAGTCCAGTATGGACATAAATGCTCTACGCAGAGGGTCTTCTGGATTCTCAAAATGAATATTAAAATCTCCAGCAATTAACGCCTTGTCTACAGAAACGACTAGGTTTGAGAAAAATTAACATATTTATTTATTTAAAGTTGGCACTCACATACTCTTTGTTTCTCTTTTTTAATGTTGTTTTGCTCTCTGTGTTTTTTCTTCATTTTTGTCCCTGTCTCTGTAATACCTACTACTCTTACTTATTGAAGCTCACCTCTGCCAGGGATTTGATTCCTGAGACACTCCATTTCTCACTTTATTCTCTCAGGCCTTTCTGGTTTTCCTGCTACACAATATTTTGATGCTGCCTGGTGGATCAGTGTGTTATAGCATTTGTTACTGCAATCCTGACAACCAGGTTAACTTCACTTATTATGATGGATCAAACGTTGCTACTGGGTTTGTTGGATTACAGGATGTCTTGCAAGCCCATGATAACCTATGTTATTATCAAAAGTGGTAATCATGTTTTTATTTTTCCACAGCCACTAAAACTGGCAGTCAGCAGTTCGTTTACATTTCTACTACAAACTCATGGCTTGATGCTCAGGCTTACTGCAGAACATATTATACAGATCTGGCGAGTATTAAAACTGCAACAGAAAACTCAAATGTACTGGCACTAGTCTCTGACCAGACTTGGTTTGGTCTAATCAGAGATGGATGGAAGTGGGTAAACAAAAACAACTTCTCCACCATCAGCTGGACGCCTGGAAAACCTGATAATGCCATGTGGAATGAAAATTGTGGCTATTTATATAACGGTATGGCTGTTGATGCACAGTGCTCAGACATAATGCCTTTCTTCTGTTATTCACGTAAGTTAAAGTTTTCTCATGTTTATCAAGATTGGTTTTATGGTGTAAATTTGTGTGGTCATGTCTTCACATTTCTACATTTAGTAATCACAGAAAAACAACAAATCATCAAGGTGAAGGTCCAGTCCATTCAAGATGTGAATAATCCTTCAACAAAGGTGACCATCTTGGAGCAGGTGGGTCTCACCAAGCTCTGACACTTATACACTGTGCTGCAATTACAATTGGTCTGCGTTCAGTTTATGTACCAGTATTTATGTATCAGAATACCTTATTGTTTCTCACAGGGAAGTTATTAAATTGCAGTTGCTCCCAGGTCAAAACCTACATAGTTTTTACATAGTAAAATATACGGATGGTATATACAACTGGAATAATGTATTTATTTCTGTGTCTCACGGCGACAGCATTTGGGTTTGCGTGTTTGCTGGCTATTACCACTGAGTGGCGCTATATAACTATAGACCGACGATTACAGTACAAATGTAGAATTTGAATTAGATTAAGTCTTATTAGCATTGAATTTAAGCAAAGTAAACATTAACACAGTGAGCCTTTAGATTTTAGCATGTGCAATTAAAAAAAGCTACGCATGTAGGGTTTTGTGTCATTTTATATTTTATGGTCTTCAAATTTGTAGTAGATTTATTAAATGAAATAAATGAAACTAAATGACCAAAAAATTCAAACATTGTCAGGACTAGCTACTGCATCAGCAGAGCCACCCGAGAACGAACGGGGCTCTGAAAACTAAAAATAAAACCTATGATCCTCTCATAGCCTATGCCCTTACCGAGGATTTATAGGAGAGAGAGTTTTTTTAATTTGTACTTTGCACTAAGAACTTAAACTAGCAGCGCACACAGAACTGAGGCGTGTCGCTCTCTCTCTCTCTCTCTGAGCCGTGGGCCTAAAACTGAACCCTGCGGAACGCCAAACTCCACTAGAGAACATGCAGAAGGGGAGTAAAGTATTCTAGGTTCTGATCTGACATGGCTAGTTTAACATCTGCAAACCTTACATTGTTTGGTTTCAAAGCCTCAATTTTATGCCTAATAAGTCTTACATATTCATGAAAAGTCGTGGATTATTCCGTGAAACAGAGGTTTAGCTGAAAAAAGTTAGGTACATACGTCACTTTACCCCAAATAAAAGGTCTTTCTGAGTTTTATAATATAGTTGTGACATAACAGATATACAAACTGAACAAACGGGGTGCACTGAATACTAAACCTAAACTAAACGTGTGGATTAATGACCCGAGATGCCTGTTTCTGAGCCTGACCCCCATGAACACAGCATATTTAGAGAAGGGCAGGGAGGTTTTGCTCAGACCCCTGAGCTTATGTGGATTCTAAAATTGACATTGTTATCGTTTTTTTAATGTCCTTATTATAACATGTTGTATTGTTTTTAATCACTTTATACACAATCCTTGATTTTTTCTGCTATTTTACAAATGGAATCATTTCTTTGGTATTTGAATAGAATGTTTTAATTTTATATTTAATTAAACACTGGTAGTGAGTGCTACTGAGTGTGCTCTGAGCATGATCCAGTCAGAAGTTAAGAATCCAGAAAGTTCGACAAAGAATAAACCAACTGCTGGGTCAAAATAACACAACCAGGTGATATCCCCCCCCCCCAAATGATCCTGTATAAGACAGAAACAGAAGACATATTAAGACTGTCATTAAACATACTCCAATCCTTTAAAATATTTGAGGACACCGGGTTTATTGCAAATGGAACGCAGATGCATATGAACCATTTACACATGACACATATTTTGTTTCATTTTTTCATCAGAATTACTTTGTGACTGATTTATTTCGGCCGCTGTTGTTTTGCCGAGGTGGTGAGCACGGTGGTAATAGTCATTCCCATTGACTACTTACTGTATGAGTTATACGAGGTGCTCACAGCCCCTGAGCACCCTGGAGCTGACACCATCAGCGCAGACAGCTTTCCCTGCATGGAGACTCTTCAGGTGTTTTCTCACCTGGTTATTTGTGAGGGAGTGAAATGAAGAGGGCAGCTGGTAAGTTTGTCTATAGGACAAGGAGCAGGACCCCAACTGATGTAGGGAGGTAGGGTAGGGAGCAATTAGGAGAGGGAGGGGAGGGAAGTGACTGTGTCACGTTTACTCACTTACAGCTGTTGAATCTGAGGAAGACAGTGCCTGGGCTGCTGGGTTAAACATATCGAAAGACATCTTAAGTTAATTCACTATTTCATTTACCTTTAATCCCACTGCCAGCTGTCCTGAAACCTGTGAGGGTTCTCACGACACTCCAGACCTTCCTCACATTGTTTTGTGGGAGTTTCCACTCCAGTTTCCTTCTGTATTTCTCCTTGGCCTTCCTTATTTTTACCTTCATGTTTATCTTTTTAACACCTCCCTCTTACAAGCTCCAAAAGATCTCTTCTTGAAGGTTAAAGTGCCTCTCCTTACCCATGGTTTATTATGTGAGTAACAATAAACTGTACTGTTGTTGTCTCCAGGTGATAAATAATTCTTTTGACTGTGTAAAGCTGCTTTGCGGCAATGAAAATCGCTAAAAGCGCTATACAAATAAAATTGAATTGAATTGAAGTATAGTTTTCCAGAATTAGTGATCCAGTAATCAGTATAATAATTAAAACTCCTCTAAGCTGCATCCTCTTAGAGGGAACAACTTACAGAATCCATAGTTACTTGTCTAAGCTAAGAAAGATTTTTGAACACTATTATTTCCAGAAAAGTAAAACGTTAGCAAGAGCAACTGTGGGAAACGGCCATCCAGGTCGATGCTTGCACAATGAACTGTTTCACATAAAGTTTCTATCATTTATCATGTTAAATAATGAAAGTCCTGTTTTTTCAGATTAAGCAGGAGCTGAAGGATCATGGGATAGCACAGAACATCACATTCAACTGGAGAGTGCAACCAGATGGATATGTGTTTAACAAGGAGAAAGGAAATTAACACTGCAGAATAAAAGAAGTCTTTATCTGGGGCTCAAAATTAAAGTAGCTATTTTAGTGTGAGTACTTTGTTCAGTCTGGTGAAAGTGTAGATAATGTGTCGGTATCATATTCAATTATAACTGAAGACAATTATTTAAATAATAGCAAACATAACATAATTGGAACAGGATCAATTACCTAAACAAGAAAAATACAGACTATGAACAAAACAGCGATGACGACAGCAGATGCGAGACAAGGACACGATACTTGGGTTTAAATGATAATACTAATTAAAAAACCAATCTTGCATGCTTGTGACACAAAATTTGACTGTGGAACCAGAAACTACAATCTCCTCACCGCAGACAAAACATAAAACACAAGGTTATCTCTGACATTTTCTACTTTTAAATTTACAATAGTCAATTTAATAATAAGTAAATAGGTATTTAAAAATAAGTAAATGCTTTTAACTGATGCAATTAAATTAATGTCTTGCAGAGCTGTGCAGAAAATATTGCCATGGTCACAGATCATTATTATCTGTAAATAACAAAAATGGACTTGATTTTATGCTAAGCTGAATTAAAATAAAAGTCTTGTGATTTTTAAATATAACAGAGGTGTAAATAGATATTTTTTGTAGAATCTAATTTAAAATACATTTAAAATAATAGTTGAAATACACCGAAGTAATAGTGTAGTAATACGTAAATTTATCCTAGGTATTTAATACTAGGTATTCTTCCTCTGATTCTGACAAACACACTGAGATATAAATCAAGTGATAGTGAAGAAAAAAAGCTAATTTATTTCATTCATTACTTTTGTCTCACTGTCCTAAATGTATCTGATGTATCCTAATGTCCTAATCAATCATTTGAACTGTTACAGGTGTTTACATGCTGTTTTGTTGATGAGATGCTAATGTAGCTCACATGTAATTAAAGTCTGATTTTTTTGTGTGTAAACAAGCACTTAAATGATCTCTAATATAAAAAGCTCTATTCCAGTACAATTCCATTTAGGGCTGAATATTCATCATGATGTGTTTTCCTGTATATTAATTACAGTAATAAACTCTAAAGCCCTCTACTTCTTAATTTCATTGTTTCGGAAAATGGATTGATGTATAAAATTTCAGTTTTACCATCTTTAATCTTTCAATTTTAAAATGTTATTACTTTAAGGCCAATTAAATAAATAAAAGTAGACAAAGAAACAGAAGAATATGTCCTGCAGTGTATGAAGATCATGGTTAACTGATCTAAACGATGAAGTTATTTTTAAATTATTTTTTTTAAACAAAAAGAAAGAAGGTGGAAAGGAAAGATAAACACCTATCTCTACATTTTATGTAAAGGGATTCAATTCAATTTTAATAAAAAAATATATACAAAATTATACAATTATACAAAATTCTTTTAGACATAGTCTCTACTGTGTGAGTAGAAAAAGAAGTTAAGGAAAAGTTTGATACAATATCTATATGTACAAGAAATAGTAAAGAATTACAAGATCATGAAAAGAAAGCAAAAAGAAGAAATATAAAAAAGAGAGAAAAAATAGATATTTTACCAATGAGAAATAGAGCGGTAGTTCTCTCTGGCCTGGTGGTAGTGCTGTGATTAAACCTTAGATTTTTTTGTGGAAGCACCCTGAATATATCTCTGTATCTCAGCCATCTTGACTTCCATTCCACTTACACTGGGTTTGGATCCATGTTCATGAAGGAGACTATTTGCACTACTTACAGAAGTTACATACAATAATAGTTACCTTACGTTGTGGATTTATGTATCATTTTTAAAGATCACAGTGAGTGAAGGGTGAAGATAAAACAGTGTGTGCTCAGTTTTATACTATTTGGATTAATTACTAAATTAAAAAGAGAACAAAAAGTCAGCTGTGCCTTGATACTTAATACTGGTTGGGTAAAAGATACCAAGCACTGCACACATTATGATGGTGTCTAATAATCTCTGTTTATTATTAGTAAGAAAAGCATATTTAAGCCTTTGGTCAGATGCCATATAAGGAATGAGGAAGGTGAAATGTAGCTGTTTTATAGACATATGACATAAAACAAAGAGAGGTCAGATCAACATTTAAATATAACAGCTGGAAAATCAATCAAAGTTTTCTCAGGTGCCAAGAGGTGGATGATTTTACTGACTCTGGAACAAAAAAGGTTACTCCTGTCCAGCATTTGTATATGCAGGAAATAAAAATGAACTCAACTGAGATGGTGATGGATCAATCAGAAAGAGCCCCTGGCTCTTCTTCCATCCATTTTCTTTTTGGCAATAGATCTGGAATACAGAGACTAGTTAAGTTTCTCCACTAGGTAAAGACCAAGGAATCTAATGCTCTTGACAATCTACACAGAGAAACCATTGATGTTTACCCAACTCCTTTTTTCCTGCTCTTAACCACAGTTTTGTCATAGACTAGCCTAATATAATTAGAGTAGTGCATTGCTGCACAGTCATGAGGTGTCCAGGTCAAAGAGGCTCACCTGTCTGATCAGGTGATGAGGAATATTAGTGCTAAAAACTGAACTGAAGTCTATGAACAGCATTCAAACATAAGTGTCCTTATTTTTTTTAATTTTTTTTTTTAACAATGTGTTTATTGTTTTTAATTATACAAAACAGGTAACATAGAAACACATTTCCATTTCGTCACAATTATTTCCCACCCCAACAAAAGAACATCACTCTCTTCTCACACTAGATATATACAGAATTCTTTTACATAAGACAATTTAAATGCAAAACAAATATTGCAAGGTATCCAAAAACTAAATATCTATTACTGTACTTTACACATAAAAGTTACATTTTCCAAAAAAGAAAAAATAAATAAAAAATTATACATAGGTACACCTCTTGTAATAAATGACCAAAATTATTGTTGTTAATGTAGTACTTAAACGGCTTCCATATTTCTTCATATACATCCATTTTGTTTTTAATAAAATATGTTACTTTTTCCATGACCATACACTGTGCCATGGCATTAATCCAAGTTCTAATAGATGGCGGATCAGGGCTTTTCCAACTAAGAGCTATCGTTCTTTTAGCTTGTAATATAGCATAGTCTATGAATTTGCGCTGTTGAAGATTTAGTTTAAGGTTCTTTGGATATAAGTGTAACAAAATCATTTTTGCCTCTAAGGGAATATTCAAGGGTACAATTATCTTTGTAATATTAATCACTTCCACCCAGAAGTCTCTAATAATGTTACATTCCCAAACACAATGCACAAATGAGCCCTGAGCCTCTCTGCATTTGAAACATGTATCAGGAATATTTTTATTAAACCTATTTAGTTTGACAGGAGTTATATAAGTCTGCATCAACCAGTTATATTGAAGTAATTTTAAACTAACGCTCCCTAACTGTTTCTGAGAATTTTTACAAACTTGTCTCCATTCATCCTCAGATATATCCTTGTTCAACCCCGTCTTCCATAATTCAAGTTTTGATATTGATGATTCAGTAGACCCTGATACAAGCCAGTTGTAAAAAACTGATATTAATCCTTTATTATTGCATTTCTTAGTAATTAATTCCTCCAAAGAAGAAAGTACTGGCAAGTTTAGTGCTTGGTTCTGCCTAGAAAGAACAAAGCTCCTTATCTGTAAATATTTAAAGAAATGTTTTCTTGGAATATTATATTTGGTAGATATCTGCTCAAACGACATCAACGTTCCCTCCTCAAAAAGGTCACAAATTTTGCTTAATCCCTTTTCAGCCCACAACCGGAATCCTGAGTCCTTCGTGCCTGGTTTGAATAATGTGTTGCCCCAAATGGGACTATACCGGGATAAAGAGTCAGCTATTTTCATGTACTTTCTAACTTCAAACCATACTCCAATCATATTACACACTATGGGATGCTTGGTGACTGTTTTCAGTTGTTTAATTTTATCTGAATATATATACAAGTTTAAAGGTAACGCAAAACCACATGACTCCATATCCACCCAGGATGGTTTATTTCCAGAGGAAAAATAAAACATTATTGTTCTTAATTGTGCAGCTAAATAGTACCAGTACAGATTGGGACATCTTAACCCTCCAGTGTCAAATGGAAGATATAGAAGAGAGAGACGAACTCGAGGGCATTTCTTGTTCCAAATAAATTTCCTGAATAATGAATTAATCTTTGAGAACATTCCATCTGGTGGCGCCAAGGGGATATTTTGAAATAAATACATGAATTTAGGCAAAATATTCATCTTCAGTATATTTATCCTTCCTATTAATGAAATTGGTAAAGATAACCATCTCTCCAGATCTTTAAATGTTGATTCCATTATAACATTATAATTTGTAGATATTATATTTTCTAATTGGGGAACAATTTTGATACCCAGATATGTAAAGCTGGATGATATTTTCAAGGTAAATAAATGTGATGTATTTGGACAGCTATCTTTATTCAGCAACATTAACGATGACTTTGATGTGTTCACTTTATAGCCCGATATATTTCTGAATTGATCGATCAGGTCTAAAATTGCTGGAATAGAGGTGTTTAATTGTTTTAGGAATAACACTACATCATCAGCTAATAAAGCTATTTTATGTTCCTTGCCACCTATTTTAATCCCTTGTATGTGGTTGTTCGCTCTTACGGCTATTGCTAGCGGTTCTATAGCCAAAATGAATAAAAGTGGGGACAATGGTGAGCCTTGAGTGCAACCTCTTGTAATATTAAAAGGCTCAGAAATCATCTCATTGGTTAAAACTTCCGCTGCTGGGTTGGAATGTAATAATTTGATCCAATGTAAAAATGATTTCCCAAATCTGAATTTTACGAGAACGTCAAAGAGATAAGCCCATTCGATCCTATCAAAAGCCTTCTCCGCGTCGAGCAATAGAAGAGCAGTATCCTTTGCCTCTTTTTGGCTATGCAAAATATTTAAAACACGTCTTACGTTGTGAAATCCCTGTCTATTCTTAATAAACCCGTTCTGATCATCATCCACAATGCCCGGGAGTACAGTCTCTAGCCTTTTTGCCAAGATTTTACATATTATTTTGGTATCTGTGTTTATCAGACTAATAGGTCGCATATTTCCACATTTTGTATTCGGTTTTCCTGGTTTTGGTAAAAGAATGATCAAAGCCTCTCTCATAGACTTAGGAAGACAAACATTATTATAACATTCTATATACATATCATAGAGTGGCTTAACCATTTTACACTAAAATATTTATATAGGTCGATGGGCAGGCCATCAGGCCCTGCTGTTTTACCACCTTTTAATGTCTTTATAGCCTCCAAAATTTCAACTGTCGTAATCTCACCATCTAATTTAATTTTAAGTTCCTCAGATATTTTAGGAATGTTGAGATTATCAAGAAACGCGGAGTGAGCATCGGTTGTGGCCTTACATTCAGAGCAATATAGTTTTTCGTAGAAGTTTCTAAATGCTTTATTAATTTCCAACGGGTCTACAGTCATATTCCCATTTTCATCTTCAATACTGGTAATTGCTCTCTCTAATTCCTGTTGTTTTATACGCCAAGCAAGAAGTCTACCTGGTTTTTCTCCCTGATCATAAAATTGCTGCTTTAATCTTAATAAATTAGCTGCTGCTTTTTCATGTGTTTTTTCATTATATTGGGTTCTTAAAAATAGCAATTCTTTTAAAACATCATCAGTATTTTGGCCTGCTTGTAAACTTTTTTCCTCGAGTAAGCGAATTTTTGTTTCAAGTGTTTTATATTTCTCCTGTTTCTCTTTTGTCTTCCTACTCGTATAGCTTATAATTTGTCCTCGTATAAAAGCCTTAAAGGCTTCCCATCTGATTATAGCTGATGTTTGGGTAGTGTTATGTTCAAAATAGTAATCAATTTGATCCCCTAAGAATTCAAGAAATCTTTTATCTTGCATCCAGTGTATTTGAAATCTCCATTTAGTACGATTATAAGAAAACTTTGGTTCAACGTATGTCAAAGATACAAGAGCATGGTCTGAAATAAGAATACTACTATATTGACAATTTCTGATACATGAAATTAGTTCAGCTGAAATCAAAAAGTAATCTATTCTTGAATATCCCTTAGAAGTACTCGACCAACATGAATATTCCCTTTTTATTGGGTTTTGAGCCCTCCAAATATCCACCAAGTTAAGTTCCTTTATAAAATAATGTAAAGCTTTTCTAGACCGTACATGGGAATGATCCTTACCAGATGACCGGTCCTTATTAGGTTGCAAAACACAATTGAAATCACCTGCCATAATGTGTTTTCCAGGCATTGTGGAGATTCTCAAAAATAAATCATTATAAAAATCTGCGTTATCATCATTAGGTCCATATACATTAATCAGATTAATCCGAGTTGATAGAATGTTTCCCTGTACAATCAAAAATCTACCTTTGGGGTCTTTAGTTATTTTATCAATGCGCAAAGGGATAGACTTATGTATCATAGTTATAACTCCTCTGGAATTCGAACAGTAAGCTGAAGACAATACCTGACCCGGCCATCTACGCTTAATTTTGATTATCTCATGATCTAACATGTGTGTTTCCTGCAGGAACACAATTTTGGCTCTTATCTGTTTTATTCTACCCATTACTTGTTTAATTTTAGTTAGTTTACGTAGGCCTCTACAATTCCAAGATACACATTCAACCAAAACGTCGGTCATTTTTATAATGTCATATTTAACATAAATAAAGGTAAATAAAGGTAAATTACCTTAGTGCAAGAATAACAATAAGAACCTATAAAGGGTACCATTTGAAATAAAACCCAAAATGAAAAGGAAGAGAGCAACCCACCCAGAACCCAGGCCTGATTCCCTAGAACATACAGGCCTTTCCAAACCCCTAAATAACTTCCCTCCATTATCAGGAATAGGTCCACACTATACTGAGGAACTATTCTCCTGTAAACCCAACCTCAGCTCAATTACTTGTTTATGTAAAGAAAACAAAAATCCAGATAAGATATTTTATTTATCAACTAAAAATAAAAAATATGTTATCCTACACGCACGTACTTTTCAGCCCTCACATATGAAGCACCTAATTGCACTTTAAGAAGAAAACAAAGGAGAAAACTAAATAAAATATATCTTTAAACAGTACTTATTTAACACTTTATATTATTGTTCTAAGAGACTCAAGTCTGTAAGTAGTACGATGTCACATTTCCACCAAATTTAGGCCCTACATACCTCTTAGTTTCCAGCAGCATCATCTGACAAGACTTTAATTTCAATAAAATTTCTCATCAAGTCACCCTTAATTTAGTCCTCCTCAGTCACTGGCTCCAGTTTCTTGATGTACTTATTCACGTCCGTTAGTGTATTGAAGACGACAGTACGGTCATCGTTGGTCAACAGGAGCCGTGCGGGGTATATTACCCGGTGCTTATCCAGACCGAGTTCCCGTAACCGCTTCCTCACTCCGTCATAACTCCTTTGTCGCTTATACACCTCCGTTGGCAGGTCAGGAAGAAATCTTATTTTGTTGTTTTGGTACATCACCTCTTTCTGTATCCGCGCAGCTTTCAAGATATTTTCTCTGTCCTTGTAGTTGAAGCACTTAATGATGATAGTTCTCGGGTACATAGTGGAACTTTGGCTCGCTGTTATCCGGTGCGCTCTCTCCAAAACCGGTGGCGTTATCTTCAGAGTATCCGCTATCCATTTTTCCATAAAGGAGCAGGTATCATTGCCTTCTACTTTCTCGGGTATGCCCAGTACACGCAGGTTATTGCGTCTACTCCTCCCTTCTAAGTCTTCGACTTTGTTATTGAGGTTTTCTGTATTGTTTTTGAGTTTTTCGATAGTTAGTTTCAGGTTTTGAATCTCGTCTTCTGCCATAGATATTCGCCTTTCGGCCTCCATGATACGCCCGCTACAGTCTTTCACGTCCTTTTGGACAATCTTTATTTCCGTCAGTACACCGTCAATTTTTGTGTTAAAGTCTTGTTTGAATGAGGTTATGGCAAGCATGAGGTCCTTTGTTGATGGATTTTCCATGTTTATGACTTGTTCAGCGTCCGTGGACACGCCAGCGTGTGCCTGCTCCGCTGAACATGGCTCCCCTTCTGCTAGCTCCTGACCTACATCCTCCAGGCTCTCCATCGTTTTCTTCTCCTTAGCCACTTTTTTTGGCATGTTTGAAGTAGTTTACTCTCGTGCTTACAATTTTGTCTCTTTATATGACCTCTCTCTGGAATATTATGCAGGATTTATTGAAAAGCAATTAAGCACGAGGAAAACGCGTCTGCTCACCTTGCCGCCATAACCGGAAGTCAAGTGTCCTTATTTTTTAGTTGTCAGAGTTTCAGAGTGCCAGATGGAATGTGATGGCAATGGTGCCATCTTCGCAGTTGTTGGGGTGATAGTCAAACTGAAGGAGGTCCAGCGTAGGGGCTGTGGGTTATTGATGTTTCTCTTGATGAGCCTTTCAAAACTCTTGATTTAGGTTCAACAGGACACTGAAGACAGACACATCTTTGGTACAGATACAATGGTAGTGGCCTCTAAAGAAGTGGGTATGAAAGTGCTGCGTAGGCAGATGTTGAATATGTCAATAAGAGCATCCCAGCTGATCTGCACATCCTTTAAGCATGTTTAATTTTAACGATGTGGTTTTAACGATTGTCATTATTGCAAAGCAGCTTTACACAATCAAAAGAAAATTATAGAAGTGAGCATGAAATGGTCAAGAAAATATCAAAATGATCATGTTGCTGGAAATGTTGTTCAGGCCATTGTTCATTATTATTATTATTATTATTATTATTGTTATTATTATGAATATGTTAAAATTCACCTTTACATTCACAATGGAGCCATGGCTCAAAATCATAGGTGAGTCTGCTGTCCAATTAACTAAATTTGGGTTAAAATGGACCAATTATGCAAAATTCACTGACAAAACTGACAAAAAATGATTTTTTGTCATGTTGGACAGCATTTTGTCTGTCATTGCGAAAATGTCTATTGTTAAAAGCGCTATACAAATAAAAATTTAAATTGAATTGACAGTCATGTGGTTGGTTTCTTATGTGAAAGCCCCAGGTTTAATTGCCAGCGAACGTCTCGTGTTACTTTGCTGTAACCCTGTTCCCTGAAAAGGCGGGAATGAGATGCTGCGTAAAAAACACTATGGGAATATCTTTTCATGTTGCCGGTTGTGAAGCATGTGTGTACCAAACGCCAAATTTTGGCTTATATAACCTTGGTCAGGTGACATCATCTGAATAGATGCACCTGCAGGTTATAAATAGCAGTGAGCCAGCAACATTCCTCAGATTGATTTGTCTGAACGGACGTCCGGTCACGTAGGCAGTGCGGCATTGGAAAGCAGCATCTTGTTCCCGCCTTTTCAGGGAACAGGGTTACAGCAAAGTAACCCGAGACGTTCCCTTTCAAAGGTAACACTCAGTGCTGCGTGAAAACGCATCTGGACCCATGTGTTGTGTAGCGTGTGCGCACAAGGCCGAAAGGTCTCAGAGCTATGTCTGGAAAGCTGACTCAAGGACTCGTGAGCCCGGAGTGGCATAAACATCCAGACTATAAAATCTAACAAATGTGTGCGGGAGGAAACCTTCTGCGTCACACACTTGCTGCAGGGTGTGCACACTCGTGCTTGCCACGAGTCCTCTTGCTAGTGCAATGGATGAGGCGTTCCCCTTGGTTGAATGAGCCCTGATTCCTAGGGGCGAAGTGAGGAGGAGAAAGCAATAGCATCTCTCACCCAGTGTAGTGGCGGCCACCCCCAGGTTGTGGCCCCAAAACATGTAAAAGCTGCTTTGACTTACCACTGGCTGATGTGGTGGATGTAAATCTGAAGAGCACGTACTGGACAGTAAGTGAAGTCTCTCCTGCTCCGAAGCTGTAAAGGCGGAGGACAGAAGGCTTAAAAAATAATAGGGTGCATGTTGATACAGTGGAACCTCGGATTACGAGTAATGTGGTTTACGAGTGTTTTGCAAGACGAGCAACAATTTTTAATAAATTTTTACTTGAAAAACGAGCATTGTCTTAGTTAACGAGCACCGAGTATCATGTTTCACGCATGCGCTTCTTGTTTTAACAACGAGCGTTACGTCATCACAAGTGAGCCAACGGTTTTTCTCTCTCTTGCAGCAGAATTGTAGGTAATCGTCTCTCTTGCTGGGTGAATACACACACGCGCTGTGTGTGTGTGTGTGTGTGTGAGAGAGATGTGCATGTGCGCGCGCACACACACACACATTAACGGAGAGACCGTTTTTAAAACCGTTTAAAAATTAGCAAGGAACATCGCTAGTCACACTCGCGTGAGTGCATACTAACGGGATTACCACTGTAAAGTAAAACAACAACAACAACAAAAATTAAACAGCTCCTCACCTTTGAAAACAGTCGCGACAGAGAAGAGTTTGTGTGTTTATTTGGCAACCTGAAAGAAGGGGGCCGTAAACGCGAGCGAGCCCCCCTTCATCCCCCCTCCTCTCAGGTTGCCAAATAAACACACAAACTTTTCTCTGTCGCGATTGTTTTCAAAGGTGAGGAGCTGTTTAATTTGTTTTTTTGTTGTTGTTGTTGTTTTACTTACAGCAGTGATCCTGTTAGTATGCGCTCACGTGAGTGTGACTAGGAATGTTCCTTGCTAATTTTTAAATGGTTTTAAAAACGGTCTATCCGTTAATGTGTGTGTGTGTGTGTGTGTGTGCGCGCGCGCGCACATTTTACACACATACACTCTGCATGCACAAACGAAAACCCTTATCTGTCGGGGTTTAATTTTACATTTTTTTTAAGGTAAAGTACAGGTTAATTTGTTTTATTTTTACTTTATATTTTGTATTAATTATATTTATGTATTTATTTTTGGGGGCTGTAGAACGAATAATTTAAGTTTCCATTATTTCCTATGGGAAAATTAAATTTGGTTTACGAGTGTTTTGGAATACGAGTCCACTTCCGGAACGAATTAAGCTCGTAATCCGAGGTTCCACTGTAGTTAAGTGAGGTTGCAAAATGGCCCTGACTAGCCTAGGGGCAAGTCTAGGCAGGATGGGGAGGCTGACAGATCTCCAATCCTCTTAGAGAGGTAAAGGCCATTAGAAAAAAACATCTTAAGGGTCAGAAACCTGAGGCGCCGACTATAGTGGTTCAACAAAAAGAAGGGGGGTGTTTCCCACAATAACCCCATCAATCAGGACGTGACATGCTGAAATAGCGGTTACGTACGTCCTGAAAGTACTAGGGCACAAGCCCGAGGACAACTTTTCCTGCAGAAACTCCAGCACTGAAACAATTCGGCAGTGGACTGGGTCTACCTGCTTTGTCATGCACCAACTTTCAAATACATTCCATTTGAGGGCATAAGCTCTTCTAGAGGAGGGATCCCTAGCACTTAGAATAGTCTTAATTACGCTGGCTGAAAAAAACCAGCTTGACTTAGTTGGTCCCGTTCAGGGACTGAACGTGAAGGTTCCAAAACTCGGGCCGGGGGTGAAATATCGTCCCCTGCGCCTGAGACAGAAGATCCCACCTCATTAGAATCACCCATGGTGAGCGGTTTAGGAGGCAGACTAGATCCGAGAACCACACTCTGGTCGGCCAACAGGGCACTATCTATAAGAGGCGCAAACGCTGTTGATAGACCCTTGCCAAGACTCCCAGGAGCAGAGCTATCAGGCAAAATGCATAAAGGCGTAACCTGGGCCACGTATGGGCCAAGGCGTCCAGACCCAGGGGAGCTGGAAGAGTCAGAGAGTAGTAAAGGGGACATTTGCTGATCTTGCGAGGCAAAGAGGTCCACCTCTGCTACATGAAATTTCTCCCAGATTGACTGACTACTTCGGGGTGGGGTTTCCATTCTCCATGTGTCAGAGATTGACTGGACAGTACAACTGCTCCCACATTCATATGCCCTGGAATGTAAATTGCCCTGAGGGACAGGAACCTGGTGCGCTAGCTATTAGCGGCGCGAGCACAGTCTGCCCTGGGGATTAATATATGAGACTTCCATAGTGTTGTCCACCCGCACTAGGACATGGCAGCCTCTTAACTGCTGGAGGAAGTGCTTTACGGCCAGAAATAGAGCCACCATTTCGAGGCAATTAAAGCGCCGCGCGAGAAGATGGCCTCTCCAGCTCCCTTGGGCTGGTCATCTAAGACCGCATCCCAGCCTGTGAGAGAAGCATCTGTCGTTAGCATCTGTGATGACAAGATGAAGTTGGAGTGGGACCCAGAGTAAAAACTGGCGTCTGACCAAATAGGAAGGGTACAAAACACCTGGCGCGTAACCTTTACTAGGGATTGGCTCTAGAGTGAAATCCCCTGGTTCTTAGCCACAACTGAAATGCTCTCATGTGCAAAAGGCCCAAAGGTGTAACCGTGGATACACCTGCCATGAGAGCTAAGATCTCTGAAAGTGATGGTCACTTTCTGGTCTAGCTTGAATTCCTTAAGGGTGTTGAGAATGGATTTGACATGAGCGGGAGACAGCTGTGCCTGCTTACGATCGAATCTCATGTGGCACCCAATATGTTGTCCTTTGAACAGGAAAGAGCACGCTTTTCGTGGTGTTGGGTCTCAATCCTAAGAAACAAAGATGAGCTAGGACGACATGCTGATGTTGAAGCACTAGCTACTGAGACTGGGCCAGCCAGTCGTATATATAATTCAATATGGATGCCCATGAGTCATAAGAGCCAGAACTACATCCATGCATTTTGTATATGTGCGGGTGAGAGCTAGACCAAATGGAAGGACCCGATACTGGTAAGCTTCGCCCCAAATGACTATATGAAAGTAAGCGTCCTTCTATCGATTGTCACAAATCAATTGCTTGGTAGAATTTGAGAGCTATCACTTTGACAGTCAACATTTTGCAGCTGTATTATTCATTTTAGATAGCGGGACAGCCCGCAAAATCTAAAAATTGCACGCAGCCCCCCGTTCCTCTTGGAACCAAGAAATACTGACTGTATTAGCCTGACTCACTGTCTGGTAGGGGAACATATTCCATGTCCCCATTCCCCAGCAACTTCTGTCAGCAGATGCACACTTTCCGGTATCACGGAAATGTGGACCACACCGTTGAAACGCGGAGGTCGATGTGCAAACTGAATCCCGTAGCCCTTGTCTACAGTCTTTAGTACCCAGGGACATAAGCCTGGCAGTAGCTTGCACGCTTCCAGCTTCTCCGAAAGGGGTAAAAGTTTTAGTACTTTGACTGCACGGGGGAGGGGGGTGTTAGTGGTTCGGCATCCTAGGATGTAGCAGGATAAAACCGAAACATCAGAGGCGACGGAAACTGAACACCGACCCCATGGGGGTCCCCTTTACTAAAAATAAGTCCTGATAGCCTACGCGCTCAGGACCCGGGGAGCGGCACTCAGCGCTTTTTCCCTTCATAGCATGCCCCCCCCACCGGGTCCTGAGCGCGTAGGCTATCAGGACTTATTTTTAGTGAAGAAGACAGTGTGGCGATCTGATCTTCTGAAGGCTGTTTGTGAGGGGCGACGAGCCGTACTCCAGTCCTTACGGGGGGGATGCCTGGCTGCTGACGCTCTCCTTCTGCGCCTCTCGGCTGGCGAGAATCAGATCTGGTCGAGGCTGGGTGGCCGATGGCCTCGACTCCTGAGCACGGCGTGGGAGAAATTTCCCAAAGGCCTGTTCATACAATCTAGCGTCTCGGAACCTAGTGGCGACGGTATTAACAGCGTCGCCGAATAGACCGGAAGGTGAAACAGGAGCATCAAGGAGGAAAGTTCTGTCCTTATCCTTGATTCCTGTTAGATTTAGGTGTCTTTTAGCAGTAACCAAAGAGGCCATAGAACGGCCGATAGCACGGGCTGTCTGTTTAGTCGCATGCAGGGATAAATCAGTAGCCCGGCGTAATTCAGTGAATGCTTCTTGATTCACCGTGCTGCTCGTGCTCAGATCTTTCAGCAATTCAGCCTGGTACGCCTGCAAAACCGCCATGGTGTGCAAGGAAGTGCCGGCCTGACCTGCTGCTTGAAACGCTTTCCCTACAAGGGTAGAAGAAGTTCTACATGGCTTGGAGGGAAGTGTTGGTTTCTTTAATGAAGATGATGCCGCAGGAGAGAGATAGCCCGCAAGCGTCTCTTCTATCTGGGGCATCATGGTGTAGGCTCGTGCTTTTGCATCCACGATATTCGAAAACAAAAATACGGGAAAAAAAAGGATTCCTCCAAGAACGAGATATTTCGTTGTGGTGGTCATTAAAGAATGGGAGAGAGCAGCGTTTTGGCTCCATCTTCTGGCCACCCGACAGTCGTGTAATTCTAGGTGTTTTGGGTAAGCTTGCTCCTGTGGCCAATCAATAACCTCAAGCAGCTCCTCATATTCTCTTTCATCTTTAAAGCAGCGTTCTAAGGAAGCTACTTCTATTTTCACAGAAACAGGGGAGTGAATCTCTTCAACACACCCACGAGAGGCACTGGAGTGCGCTCGTGAAGTGGAAGGAGAGACTTCGGGATTGGGGAAGAGGTCGAGAGAAAGGAGGGGCTTCGTCTCTCGTGCCTCGGCCAAGTCAGCCTGTGATCCCCATGAGTGAAGCGTGGCTCGTGGCTCCCTAAAGAACGCGAGGCGTGCGCGTAGCAGCTTCATAAGAGTGCTCGCACTCTCCATTAAGCCCTTCAAGGGCGTGCTTCTCACCCAAACATGCAAAGCAGAAAGTGTGCATATCGCCCTCCGAAAGAAAATTATCGCACGGAGGGGGACATTTAGCTCTAAACTCCGCCATTATTGTCTGGTGAGTTTTATAAGCTTTAAATTCCGCTGTTTGAGTTTTAGGTCAAGTTCAAGTAGGCTTTATTGTCATTACAACCATATACAGTTAGTACACAGTGAAACGAAACAACGTTCCTCCAGGACCAAGGTGCTACATGCAACATAAACTTACAACATAAATTAACAGAGACACTAAACTAGCTAACCAAGAGGCCTAGTTAACTGGCTAGCAGAGACAGGACAGAGAGACCTAACATAAATTACAACATAAATTAACAAAAACTAACTAGCTAAGTATAACTATTTTAACAGACAACATAAAGTGCACGTGCAAATGTGCAAACAAGAGCAACAACAAAGTGAAAGTGCGCAACCACGACATAACAGAACATAAAATATGGTGTTGAGGTAGTGGGTAAACGTAAACGTAACAGTTACAGAACATAAAATATGGTGTTGAGGTAGTGGGTAAACGTAAACGTAACAGTTACAGAACATAAAATATGGTGTTGAGGTAGTGGGTAAACGTAAACATTCTTTAAAAACAGCAGCAAGAATTGAGGAATTAGTGCAAAAATTAGTCCAGTAATGATCATTGTGCAAAAGATAAACAGTGAAGCATTTACAGGTTGGTGTGTACGATAATTTGGTGGTGTAGGTCAGTGTGTCTGCACTTGTGTTGATTAGTCAGTCCAGTCCCAATATTTTGAGGTAGTTGAGTTAAGCTGTGTGATAATGTTTGTGTGTGTGTGTGTGTGTGTGTGTGTGTGTTTATCAGTCCAGTCCCTTTTTGTTGAGGAGACGGATGGCTTGTGGAAAAAAGCTCCTATTTATAACCTGCAGGTGCATCTAATCAGATGACGTCACCTGACCGAGGTTATATAAGCCAAAATTTGGTGTGTTTGGTACACATATGCTTCACAACCAGCAACATAAAAAGATATTCATGCAGCATCGAGTGTAGCCTTTGAAAGGGAACCCAAGTCCAGATAAAATGGGAGGGTTGGGTCAGAAAGTAGATCTGGTGTAAAACCTGTGCCAAGTTGTGTGCAGATCAGATGGTCCACTGTTGTAACCCCTTGGGAACAGAAGAAACACCACCAACCACATGGGTCTGTATCAGAAAAACCTATTTCTTTATTTTTCATCTTTTTTCCTCTGTTACACCCACTTTTTATAAAAAAAAAGTGGTACAACCTCTTCTCTGACTTGAGGCTCAGGTATCATTACATTATAGTGAAGGAGAAAGTTTATTTACATCTTGCCTGAAAATATTATCTGACAATATAATAAATATATAAAATAAATATATATATATATATATATATATATATATATATATATATATATATTTATATATATATATATAAATACTGACAATATAATCATTAATAAAATCTTCTAAATATACACACTATAATCAGTTGCTAATAGAATAGAAAATTCTGTGAGTTGTTCATTTACATTTGTTTAGGCATTTTGGCAGATGCTCTTATCCAGAGCGACTTACATTTTTTTTTTTTTTCAATTACACATTTGAGCAGTTGAGGGTAAAGGGCCATGCTCAAGGGCCCAACAGTGGCAACTTGGTGGTTGTGGGGTTTGAACCTGGGATCTTCCGAACCGTAGTCCAATGCCTTAACCACTGAGCTACCCCTGGTTCATCATAAAATGGGTTGGAAAACAGATGGGAAATGCCTTAGCCTGTAACCATGATGCCCTCTAAGGCAGACGTGTTTGCTTGCTCATATTCTGAATATAGTTTTTTCAAGCTGAACCTACAGATGTGACCATTAAGAATGCTCATGTTTTCCTGCGAGATGCTGCAATTTGGCGAATTGCCACAAACAACATTCAGGAATTTAAATAAATGTGTTGTGCTTCACTGAATATCCGCCAGATGGCGCATGGAGGGACTTTATCTAAAAGCCAGACCACATACAACGAAGAATTGTGTATAATTAGTTAGCCTAAAACAATATTGTTTCCAATGCTGAAGCAAACATGAATTTTATTTTGTTTTACAAAATATCTTTTATGATAAATTCGTGCTTTAAAAGTTTCTTATATATTTTTTGTAATGTCTTAACAGGGACAAAACAGTGAAAGACATGGCAATGCCTCAGTTTAAATGGTCTTTAAATACATTAGACTATCTGATAGTGTTAACTATACGAATGTCCTTAATGTCGTGAATATGCCAACATATCTTATTAAAGTAAATAAATAAATAATAACAATAATAATAATCATAATATAGCCTATATATATATATATATATATATATATATATATATATATATATATATATAGATTAAGTAAATATTATTTTATTCGAGTGCTTCGGGTTTTTTTAAATAATAATCATAATGTTTTTAGCTGTTTGTGTCCAGCATTGAATAATTATTTTATCCATTATTTAACCATAGCTGGAAATAATAGCTGGAATGTGATGTGATTGTGAATTCATGACTGAAATAAAGCTGTTCGTCTTTTGTAAAGTACTTTCACTTTACTAAAGGCAGCGTTTTTATCAAAAGGCTGATAAATGCGTGTGGTACAGTATATACAACGCTCAGTTACTGTAATCCCACTTCTCACCTTTCATGTAGGTCTGCTCGGTCTTGTTAAATTGTTTTAAACACCTCAAATCTGTGAATTCCCCCATCAGCAAAACCAGTTTGATAACTTCACACCTATCATGAATGAAAGGTGAGAAGATGGATTACAGTAACTGGGGGTTCTGTGGGGATTCACCTCGGAGCGCGCTGTTGCGTTGTATTCAGAGAATAGACTAAAACAAAATCATGTTTGCTTCAGCATTGGAAACAATATTGTATTAGGCTAACTTTAAAGATTATACACTTTTGTATTCTTTGTTGTACTTCATCTTTTTTAAGTTAAATATACACAATAAATTAATAATTGTGTTTGCTTTCAGATTCAATTCAGATTCAGATTCAAATAACTTTATTAATCCCAGAGGGAAATTTACATTTGAGCACTCATGTGTAAATAGCTTTTTCATTGCATATATACTACCATATCATATATTTGTGTCTAATACTGTTTTATTCATATTTTATTACATTACATGCAGTTTGTAATTGACTTGCGATTGTACTTTTAAAATGTAAACTACATATCTACACTATAAGCATATTTAACTACCTCAGCAGTGAATGAGAAATTTGGTCAGTCTGGCTTTGTAGGGAATATTTGATTTTTAGTGTGTTTCATTATATTCTGTGTGCATGAGAACATAGTGTTTTTCTTCCTTTTCTTACGACACGAGCTGCGCTTTCAATAAACACATTCTATAGTTCTAAACTGTTAAACGTAAAATGCAGAGCTACTCCTAAATTTATGTTCTTCCTTACCTTCTCTTTTAAAAGCATTCCAGACTAAAACACTCCCGCATCCACCTTTTCTTGGGTTCTTTGTGTGTGTGCGTATATATACTCCTGTCTCCCACAATAAACTTTGAACATCTCACTGAGCACTGACTTGTGTGTAACAAACACATTCTCTGTACACACAAACCTATAAGGTGTGCGCACAGACACACAAACTCTCCGTGCACACACAACTGCACAGAGTAGCCAACTGTAGCGCTGTAGGGAACTAGTGAACAACGGATCTTTACTTTAGCGGAAAAGGCAATGAAAAATTATCAGTCATTACATATCGCTGGAGCGTAAAAAAAATTTACCTTGAAAAATTATTTATATATTTATTATAGTCATTATCGAGGACGACATCATATGAATTGGAAACAATAATTTACATTTAATTTAGAAACCCTTATTATTATATAGGCTTATAATCTGTAAAAAAATAAAAATTAAATAAATACATTTCCGTACATCTTGTAAATTAATTGAATCATTTTCGATACTGTAAGTTATAAACGTTTCAATTCGTTATATATTTTATAATGGTTTTTGTTTCAATAAATATTCTATATTTAATGTCTGTAGCGTAGTGGAATTTTGTAGAGCAAAGTTCCCTTTACAGACATTCCCTGCACATGGATTAGGGTGTAGTGATTTCAATGTATATGGACTTGCCGATTCATTCTCCCTGATAAGAAGTAGCGTCTTTTAAATAGACCGTTATTGTAGAGTTTCAAAACAGTGAGTGATTTATTTATTACCACCACAAAAGTGGGTGGTGTGGAGGGTCGAAACAATGTTTGAATTTCCGATTCTGTATTTGGATTTGATCAAGTGGAGAAAATCAAGTGGGATCCCGATAAGTTAGTTTTTGTTCATATTAGCGAAGGTGAGGAAACACATTTCACAAAACAGTAATTTTTTCTGTTGTAGGATCCAACATATTAGCCACAGATTCCCTGCTTTAGCTGCGTAGTTGTTTGAGCAGTTAGTAGTATATATGTATGTGTGACTGTTTCATATATGTGTATGCAAGTGTTTCATGTGTGTGTGTGCATGAGTGAAGTTTGATTTAAGCCCTATACAGCGCCTCATATTTGTGTATGTCTGCGTGCGCATCTTATACTGTAGGTGTGTATGCACGAAGAGTTGTGTGTGTGTTTGTGATGTTATCTTCTCCTTCAACGTGCTTCCAACCAACCAACCCTGGCCTCCAAACTCAGAAGTCTACGTGTCATAGCCGATAACTGCTCCTTTGATCTGCTGGTTACGGCGGGGCGCCGACTGCTGATCAGCAGAAATAGTGTGAACAATCTGCAACAATCACTAACCATTAAAATGTTAAGAATTTAATTAAACACGAATAAATAAATTAGATTTTCTTTATACATAATATTTTCATTATATATATATACTGTATATTCGCTAGTTAGTAAGTAAGTAAGCAAATAAAAGATAAATGAATAAATAGCTTAAAAGTACTATTTAAAGCTATTTATTCATTTATCTTTTATTTGCTTATTTACTTACCTACTTTCTAAAATGTTGGATTTGAATTAAAATGCCACTTTATGTATATATATATTTGTGTTTGATTAAATTCTTAAATCATCACGTTCACCCATGTGTTTACTGCATAAACACCGGACCAAAAGGTCTGTGGACGAAACGGAGACATTTATTTTTCCATTTTTTTTGCATTGAGTTTAAGGAGAGAATAAAATGAAGAATAAATACATATCAGCATTTACAGTTTAAGCTTGACACGTTTATGACCTCCCTCGCATGCTGTCAATGAGCGCCTAAGAAAGAGACCACAATTTCGGCTTTAGTAGACACACAATACTTCAGACTGAAACATGACTGTCCCCTACAGGTAATGAAGGGCATTTTCACAGCTTGCCCGCGCAGCTGCGGCAAGTTGCAGGATCCCTTTTCTCGAAACGTGCGTTCTTAATGGCCAGATCTGTAGGAGAGCGTTTTGGGGAAGGCATGGAAAGAGAGGGGGGCTCCAGACTAGGCTAACTGACCATTTCAACCCAGCCTATTCCTGGCCAATGTGCATTCTCTGGAAAACAAACTGGATAAACTAAGTAAATAAACAGCATCTTAAGATAAAGTATGTCACAAAAGAAAATAAGAAATATTGAAAATAAAATGAATTAGCACAAAAAGGATAAACTAAGAGCCAGGATTACAACACACTGCAGGAAATAAGAGAGTGCTGTGCTTAACGAGACTTGGCTTTTAGACAAAGTCCCAAGAAAGCGCTGTTCAGTTGAAGACTCACTCTTTACACCGGGAAGACCAGATCAAAGCCACCGGTAAGGCTAAAGGGCAAGGTGTGTGTGTGCTTATAAATAACTCGTGGTGTGGAGACATACAGACTGTTTATAAGCACTATTTGCCAGATGTGGAGTTTAAAATGCTAAAATGCTGTCCTTACTATCTGCTGAGGGAATTTACCACTGTGTTTTAAGCCACTGTTTATATTTCCCTGCGAGCTCCATGGTAGCACTAAGCAAACTTAGCAGTAGAGAGGGCTCACCCCAGCGCTGTTTTTATCACCGCAGCCGACTTTAACCAGTGTACTGTAATTTACAGACTTTTTTTTCTAAATACTTTCAGCACTTTTCAAATGTAGACATTTCCACGTGTAATAAAAATACACTAGCGTACGTTTATAGCAACATACTGTATGTGGTGCAGGCCCATATGGTATAGGGCTACACCCCATCCCCACTAGCACTCACTCCAATCATTATAAAGTGTTTTGAGGTTCTGGCCCATATTCAGAACAGAATACCAGATACTGTGAACCCCCACAATATGCCTATTGGCCCAACGGGTCAACCTTAGATGCGATTGCTGCTGGCATCCATCATTCTCTCTCTCACCTGGAAAAAGAATATTCCTACATCAGGGTTATTAATTATTATTTTTTAATTTCATTCTATTTTATGCTTATTGTTTTTTTTTTTTTGGTATCGTTCATTGGGGACAGCAAAGGAAGAATTTCATTGTATGGGGGAACATGTTTCTTTACTGTGCATATGACAATAAAACTTGAAACTTATAATGTCCTAAACATGAGTGGGTTAAAAGGATGCCCAATAAAATTATGTATTTTACACAGTCAAGAAGCCACAATGCAGGGTCAGAGCTGTACAGAGCTTAACTAAAATGCTATGGTGGCTAACATCAATTTATATGCTAATACATGTGGTAAACCCGTTAGCTGTCTAGCTAAAATGAGAGTGGTTTAACAGCAGTGTAGCTGTCACTTAAACTGGCCATGCCTCCAAGTATGAACCATGTTATGGGTTAATGGTATGACCTGATGAGTGACATAAGATTTTACTACCGTACAGGGTAATCTATCTATGGAGAGATTTTTTTTTCCAGGCTGTAAATATGTTCATTCCTGTTGAAATGTTAAGGCATGTTAACATGGAGCACTTTGGGCATTGACTCACTTTTTTCTAGTGGTCAAATGAGAAACTGCACATTTTGGCATTTTCAGTTTTCAGAACCAGAAGCTGCTCCTTGCAAGAGACAAGAAGTATGTCATATAAGAAAATAAGAAATATTGAAAATAAAATGAATTAGAACAAATAACAGCAATAAACCCATAGAAAGTAATAAATGGGATTAAGGAAACTCAAACTAGAATGAAATGACCTTATGAGAGGATGAGTCAAAAAGTATACCCACTCTGCCTGTGAAATTTTATTTAAATAACTTCATTTAATTTTTTTCAGTAATTTTTTTTTCATCTGTCACCAAGCTTTTGTATTCCCTCATTAAAAATGTTTTAGTCTGATGGAGTGAGATCAGGTCTATAGGGGGGATGCTTTAACACCTCAGATTGTTGAGAGTATGTGCAGAAGTGTGTGAGATCATGACACTCTCGGATAGCGGCTTTCTGTGTCTAATCCAAAATTTAGGCTTAAACTCTTCAGCTTTTGAACCTTTTTTTCTGATAATGTTTCAATACTGGCCAAAAAACTGTAAGCATTTATGGATTTTTCAGCTGATGGTAAAGACTTTTGAACTTTTTCTCAGCTGTTTACTCTCAGACTTGTAGTGATGAATCAGTGTCTTGTCACCAGTAATGATTCTTTTAAAGAATTCATGCACCTCGCTTACAAATTAACTGATGTAACACGTTTATACCTGCACAGCAGTGACTTAAACGGAAAATGCCGATAAGAGAAGTGTGGCCAACGGAAGATTTAATATAACCGGAGGGTGGATCATTTTGAACTTATCCTTATTTAAAAAAAAAAAAAAAAAAGAAACTCCCACATTTAAATCACATCTTCCACAAGATCCAGTGTGTTGTCCCTTCTTTTTGCAAACTGCATACTGATGGAAGTTAGGAAGCATGGACTTGAGATTTGCTAGGGTTACTAGGGTTTGTTTTTAGCTGAGCACAGACCCCCGCCCACTTGCCATGCTTCTGCTTCCTCGCGCACCACTTCTGATGTCCCCTCCTCTGGCCACTTGCATTACAAGTCAACACAAAGTACTGGAGACCTGGTTCTCGCAGGTACCTGAGGTCTTGCTCTGAATTTGTTATTGATGTTTGCTGCTTGCCCAACTCTTTGCTGTTTCAGGATAAAGACACTCTGTCAGACTTTATTACTTTACAGCAAAACCATAATTAAATCCTGTTTTTAAAGAAACAATAAAAAACATACATTAGGATTAAAAAGACTTCACCTATGTTGCTATGATAATAGGACTGACTAATGATCAAGTGTAACAACCAGTACAAGAGGACCAATCATTATTTAAAAAGAAATGTATTACACATAGGTGTTTGGTATGATAAGTGTAAGTACAGGGTGAAGACAAACCCATTCCTGATACTTTTGTAGTGACAAAGATCATTTATTCCCATTGAACTGATTAGAAATACTACATACGGCTTCAGATGTCATAAAGATAATCCTGCAGAAAGAACAACAATAAGGGCATTCTTTGGTTTTGTTTTATTGTGTGTACAAAAATGCACAAAGGTGTAATAATGCACAAATCAGTTGCAACATTAAAAACAATAACATTAAAACCATCTATATTTTGGGCTCCTCTTGTGCCACCTCTGTCCCTTGGGGTGTGTCCTCTGAGGGCTGCTGTGGTGTCTATGGGCCTTTTGCCTGCTGGACCCCGTGCATGGTGGGCTGTGGTGCACTGGGTGTTCTGGTGCCTTTTTATTGTAGCTAGATTGATTTATTTGTGCTGCACTGGTGTTTCTGTGGGATCTAACTGGATGCCCCTGATCCTGTCACCAGTTTACTGTGGTATAATTTGTGATCAATGTTGTTTACTTCGCCTGTCAGTAGTCAGAATATTATGGCTCATCAGTGAATATATATTTTAATTTTTTTATATAAACAAACACAAACTTTTGTGTTTTGGGGTATGCAAACTTTTGTTTACTCAGTTTGTCTAATTAACAATGGATGAACGAGACAGAAGAGTTTGCATAAGCCAATTTGCCTGAAGGAAAACAAATAAGCAGCTGGGTTTATCCATGAATAAGAAAGCAGTGTTTCAAGGTCACATATAAAAACATATCATTGATGGTTTACCTCCAAATTTTAGCTCACCACTGATACATTCCCCAACACTCAAGCTATTAGGAGTTAATAATAGAGATTATTTGTGTTGCAAAGTATTTGTTACATCTGTACATGTACTGGTTATAGTTTTCTTACCTAGAACATTCATATGTCAAACACCCTGTTGAGCTAGTATTACTGTAATGTGTGTGTGTGTGTGTGTGTGTGTGTGTTTATTATGTGTGTTCTGTATGTTCATTATTTGGGAGCTACAACTAAGCATTTAGCTGTAATTTTTAAACTTTAAAACATGTGTACATAAGTTACGTTGTTGCTTGTATCTTTGTGTGTTATTTTAATTAGCATATCAACTTTAGTGTCTGTTATATATGAATTTCTTGAATTATTTTATTACTTATATTAGTGATTTGACTTCTACTAATCAAACACTGATTGATTCCAGTGGAGACTGCCCCCCACCACCTATAAAATAATAAATGAATGAATGAATGAATAAATAAATAAATAAATAAATAAATAAATAAATAAATAAATGAATGAATGAATGAGTAAATGAATAAATAAATAAATAATTTTTTTTAAAAGGCAAGCAGTGATATTTAATGCACAATAGTACAGCATGGTTGTTTTTTACAACAAGAGTGATCAAAAGCATAAGACATTTAATTAACCTTTTTAAAGCTTGTGAACATTTCCCACTTAAAGCTCATTAAAATGTATTAAATTTTGGAGTTGATTTCCCCAAATTTTCCTCGATTTTCTTTCTAATTTACTCTCATCTAATCATGTGACAATTTTCGACCTGCTCGCTCACGCACCGTTGAACACACTCGGTAACACACTCAGAGAACAGCACTATTTCACTTGTGCGACGCCGTGTAGATTGCTGTGCCGTGATTGATGTGAGAGTGCTAAGTGCCTCCCATCCCACCCTGCTGAAAGACCTTGGCCAATCAGCTCTCTCTAGACCCCCTGCTGCGAGAGGCTACAGAGTTAAACTAGTGATCTTTGGATGATAGGGCAAGGCACACCCTTACTCTACTACTCTCTCACCATTTCTCCATAACAAAGTGTTTAGGCTGATGTCATTCTCAGCTTATTACTATGTGAACAAAGATCAGGATGAACAGACCTCTACAAGTCGCTCTGGATATAAGCTCCTGCCAATTTCTGTAATTGTAAATGTTAATGCGAATTAGGAATTGTTTATTAGGAGATTAAAATAAAAGTAGAACAAAAGTGACATCAAATGAGAAGTGGTAGAAATTTGTGAACAATAAAATTTAAATAAAAACAGGGTGGCCAAAAATTTGGCCCTATCCCCCTAGCTCTACCAGAGAGGGGCCATATCCTTAATCACAAGTGAACAGTTGCATTTGTTCTGTAAATGTGGCAATTACTTACTTAATTACTTACTTAAATGAATGGGAGTCAATTGTCGGTGATTAAGTTGTTAGTTTAAAACCAAGGGGCCATTTGGCCTACCTCTGGTAGGGCTGGAGGGGTCAGAAAAACCTGGTAGTTCTAGTTAAGGTATGTGTTGTCACAAAGTCAAGCAACTGAAAACCATAAATAACTTAAATTCAAGACTATATGATATACAAAAACAAAATGTGAGAAAGCTCTTCTTACATGTTATCAGATATATCTATATGTAAGGGACTGCCCCTAGAGGGCACTGTGGCTGTTTGTTTTTTTTGTATGTAGTTTTGTTAGAAGACCCAGTTTCCCAGAAGGCACCTCGGTCAGGTGTTGACGAAGTTCACCTGAACCGAGGTGGCTCATTAGGGACATTATAAAAAGCTGTCAGTTCTGGGAAACTGGGTCGAGCATTAATAATGTCTAGTGGGCTTTTGTTTTATTTTGTTTGAATTCAGTTTTTGAGTTGAACTGGCTCTGAGTGCATGTTTAAGTTAAAAGTGATTGTGTATTTTTGGTTTTGCAGTCTTTTGTGATTATTAATTATGTGACTAGTGTTCTTTGGTTTGCAGTCATTCCTTGTTATTTCGTTTGTATGTATTTAGTGTCTTTTCCCGGTGTTTAATATAAGCTCTAAAGCCTGGGTCTGCTCTACGAGTCCGCGGGTGTGTGAGGATGTGTGTGTAAAGCTCTTTGAGGTAGGTAGGATGTGCATGATATGTGTGTGTGTGCCGCTCATAGGAGCGTGGGTCTGCGTGTGTAGTGTGTGTGTGTGTGCCGCTCATAGGAGCGGGGGTCGTGTGTGTAGTGTGTGTGTGCCGCTCATAGGAGCGTGGGTCTGCGTGTGTAGTGTGTGTGTGTGCCGCTCATAGGAGCGTGGGTCTGCGTGTGTAGTGTGTGTGTGTGCCGCTCATAGGAGCGTGGGTCTGCGTGTGTAGTGTGTGTGTGTGTGCCGCTCATAGGAGCGGGGGTCGTGTGTGTAGTGTGTGTGTGCCGCTCATAGGAGCGTGGGTCTGCGTGTGTAGTGTGTGTGTGCCGCTCATAGGAGCGTGGGTCTGCGTGTGTAGTGTGTGTGTGTGTGCCGCTCATAGGAGCGTGGGTCTGCGTGTGTAGTGTGTGTGTGTGTGCCGCTCATAGGAGCGTGGGTCTGCGTGTGTAGGGTGTGTGTGTGCCGCTCATAGGAGCGTGGGTCTGCGTGTGTAGTGTGTGTGTGTGTGCCGCTCATAGGAGCGTGGGTCTGCGTGTGTAGTGTGTGTGTGTGTGCCGCTCATAGGAGCGTGGGTCTGCGTGTGTAGTGTGTGTGTGTGTGCCGCTCATAGGAGCGTGGGTCTGCGTGTGTAGTGTGTGTGTGTGTGCCGCTCATAGGAGCGTGGGTCGTGTGTGTGCCGCTCATAGGAGCGTGGGTCGTGTGTGTGCCGCTCATAGGAGCGTGGGTCGTGTTGTGTGGCTCTCGTAGTAGCAGACAAGGTTTTATTCCACCAGCAAGAGCCTGGATTACGTGTATACAAGATGTGTTTTTAAGCCTTGATCACAGCCCTATGAGGGAAAAATGTCTAGCCTAGAGTGAGTGTGTGTATGTCCCAGGTATTAGAGCCTGTGGGTAATCCAGCCTGTGTCACAACACAGAGCGAGTGTGTGTGTATGTCCCAGGTATTAGAGCCTGTTTGTAACTGAGCCTGTGTCACAACACAGAGCGAGTGTGTGTGTGTATGTTTCAGGTATTAGAGCCTGACTGTGAGAGTCTCTGTCCCCACTCTAGGTAGATGTGAAGTGTTAAGGGTTTTCTTGTATCCCCATGTGATTTGGTTTATAAATACCTCAGTGTGATGTTGTCCAGAGCCAGTGTTTTGTTTGTTTAGTTTCATGTTATTAGTTTGTTTTGTCAATAAAAACTCCTTTATTTTTGAAAAGAACCCTCTGCATCTATGCCTGCCCTTTGTAAGCCCACGGCGTCCCAACAGCCCGATACACCCGAATCGTGACACTATAATAAAAAATGTTTAACTTAAAATCTTTAATCCCACTGTTCATACTGTTCATTTATTTATTTGTGGTTGGTACTGATTTTACATTACAGTTTTTATAATTAGAAAAAAAAAATTAGGGCAAAATATTATTATTTTAATTTGCTTAGCAGTGATTCACTCCTAGCATAAACAAAGTTCTTGCTGTAATGGCGCTTCACTGTCGTGTGACATTACTTTGCCTAATATTTACTAACAAAATAAGGAATTATCATGAATAAGATTAAACAGGCATCCAGTGTCATGTGTAAAAGATGTGTAGCCCATACTGGCAAGCTGTGGACTGGCAAGTCAACACAACCCACAAAGGTCAACCTCAAAAGCTACACAAAGTTCTTATTTTTTGGTTTATATTGTTATATATTTAGGTTTTCCTTATTCTACTTATTATTAGCAATTGCCACTGCATTTGCAGATTAAGGAATCCTGAATGTCTGCAGCACCTTCTTTTGCACCTGGACTTCTTGCATCCTCGTCTGAGAATGTTCTTCTCCACTAGTGATGGGTTGTTTATCAAATTCAAATTCAAATTTTATTTGTCACGTACACAGTCATACACAGTACAATATGCAGTGAAATGCTTTTTCGACTACCAGTGACCTTAAAATAAAAACTTAAACATAATAAATAAATATAAATAAAAGGTAATACGGTAGAAAATAAAGTTAACTGGTAAAATATACTGTACAAGTAAAAATAAAGACATATTGCAGTAAAAGAAATATTGCAGAAAAATAAAATTAACTAGTAAAAGTAGAAATATACTGTGCTACCTAAGATAAAATTAGAATAAAAATATACTGTACAAATAAGAACAAAATATATATAATATAGAAATATGAAAGAGGAAAATAGAAATTTGTCCATAATATGAAAGAAGAAAATAGAAATTTGTCCATAAGTAATGTAAAAAATGGTGACTGACTTAAAGTGACTGACTTCTTAAAGTGTCTTATTATTAAAGTGATTTGTGCAGTGGTCCATAATGAAAGTATAAGTATATAGTGCAAAAATTGTGCATGAATGTGTCCATACTGTCCTTGAATGCCCACTGTTGGATGTAAAAGAGATGATATTAGTCCTGTATTGGGTGGTTGAGAGACCTTATGGCCTGCGGGAAGAAGCTCCTCCTCAGTCTCTTTGTGTTGGCCTTCAGGGAGCGGAATCGCTTCCCAGACCACAACAGAGAGAACAGTCCATTGTTGGGATGGCTGAGGTCCTTCACCATCTTCCTGGCCTTAGTCCAGCACCGTTTGCTGTAGATCGACTGCAGGTCAGGGAGTTTGGTGCGGATGATTCGTTCAGCTGAACGCACCACCCTCTGTAGAGCTCGTCTGTCCTGCATGGTGCTGTTCCCGAACCAGGTTGTGATGTTTCCCGTCAGGACGCTCTCTATGGTGCAGGAGTAGAAATTCCTTAGCACCTTGGAGGGCAGTCTAAAGTCTCTCAAGCGTCTGAGGTGGTAGAGACGCTGCCGGGCCTTTTTCACCACGGTGTTGATGTGACAGGACCATGACAGGTCCTGCGTGATGTGAACACCCTGGTATCGAAAGCTGTCCACTCTCTCCACTGGGCTGCTTTTGATGACTGGGGTCTGGTAGTTTCTCTCCTGCTTTGTACAAAAGTCCACAATCAGCTCCTTTGTCTTGCTGACGTTCAGGAGGAGATTGTTCCTCTGGCACCATTTCTCCAGATTTCCTATCTCCTCTAGGTAGGCCGACTCATCATTGTTGGCGATCAGGCCCACCACAACAGTGTTGTCAGCAAACTTGATGACGGCGGTGGAGTTGGTAGTCTCCACGCAGTCGTGGGTGTACAAAGAGTACAGCAGGGGGCTCAGAACACAACCCTGGGGTGCTCCAGTGCTGAGAGTGAGGGAGGCTGAGACATGACCGCCCATCCTTACTGCCTGTGGTCTGCCAGGTAGGAAGTTGGAGATCCACTGGCACATAGATGAGCTGAGTCCCAGGTGCTCCAGCTTGGTGGTGAGTGTGGAGGAAATTATGGTATTAAATGCAGAGCTGTAGTCGATGAAGAGCATTTTCACATAATTCCCTTTCCTAGAGTCCAGGTGAGTGAGTGATGTGTGGAGGAGGTAGGAGATGGCATCATCAGTAGAACGGTTGGGGCGGTATGCAAACTGTAGTGGGTCGAGTGTGTCTGGTAGTGAAAAAATGATGAAGTCTCTGACCAGGCGTTCAAAGCACTTCATCATTACTGAGGTGAGAGCTACAGGGCGATAGTCATTAAGAGAAGCAGGTTGAGGTTTCTTTGGGACAGGAACAATGATGGACTCTTTGAAGCATGTAGGGATCACCGACTGAGATAAAGAGATGTTGAATATCTCAGTGAACACAGGTGCTAGCTGGTCTGCGCAGGCTCTGAGGATACGGCCTGAGATGCCGTCTGGTCCTGCTGCTTTCCTGGTGTTCACTCTCTTGAAGGCTCTCCTCACGTCATGCTCGGTGATGATGAACGCGTTTCCAGTGCTGGCAGTGTCTTCCTGTCTGCAGCCGTTAACGCCGCTAGCATTAGCATCGCTAGCATTAGCATCGCTAGCATCTTTAGCGGCAGCCTCGAAGCGAGCATAGAAAGTGTTCAGCTCGTCTGCCAGAGTCATGTCCGCGTTCGTCATACCGGTTGTTGGTGCTTTATAGTCCGTAATTGTCCTTAATCCCTGCCACAGGCTTCTAGAGTCAGTCTGTTGGAGTTGTGACTCTAGTTTTCTCCCGTAGCACTGCTTCGCCTCTTTCACTGCTTTCCGGACGCTGTATGACGCAGCCTTGTATGGTTCCATGTCCCCCGACACGAGTCCCGTGTTGTAGGCAGCGGTGCGAGATCTCAGAGCGTCGCGGATGGTTTTATCCACCCACGGCTTCTGGTTGGGAAACGTTTTAATAGTCTTTTTCCACAACCGCTTCCGTAAACACGCTGACGTCATCATCGGAGCTGTTCCTGAACATGTCCCAGTCTGCATCATCGAGTGCGTCCTGTAACGCGGCCACCGATTGGTCCGTCCAGCGTGCGACCTCCCTCTGAACCAGAACTTCCTGATTCAGCCTTTGTTTGTATTTTGGCATGAGGAAGATGGTGGCGTGGTCGGATTTACCAAACGGAGGGCGAGATTGTGCCTTGTAGCCGTCCTTGACCGTTGTATAACAATGATCCAGTGTCCTTTCGCCCCTGGTGGGGCAGGTGATGTGCTGATAAAAGTTCGGCGCTGCGCGTTTGAGGTTGGCACTGTTAAAGTCCCCCGCTACAATAAGCGCAGCGTCCCGGTATTGTGTCTGGTGCTGTGTGAGTGCCTCATGCAGCTCGCATAAGGCAGTGTCCGTGTCCGCTTGTGGTGGAATATAAACGGAGCTGATTATGACCGATGTAAACTCCCGAGGTAAATAAAAAGGACAACACATGATGGACAGTAGTTCCAGATTTGGCGTGCAGGAGCAAGTGAGAGGAACAATGCTCGCGCTGTTGCACCAGCTGCTGTTCACTATTAAACACACGCCGCCTCCCCTTGACTTCCCCGAGTCCCGTGTCCTGTCCATGCGGTGAACCGAGAAGAACTCGGCCGGCTGGATGGCGTGCTCCGGCACCGCTGGGTTCAGCCATGTCTCGGTAAAGCAGAGGAGATTGCAGTCCTGTATGTCTCTCTGGAACTTTATCCTGGTCCTGAGGTCATCGAGTTTGTTCTCCAGTGACTGGACGTTGACGAGCAGGATGCTAGGCAGAGGTGTGCGGTGTGCACGGGCTCTCAGCCTGTTCCTGACGCCGGCTCGTTTCCCTCGGGGCCGCCGCTTCACGTCGCGTCCTTTGTTTTCCCTCAGGATCTCACTCGGCCAGCTCGGATCCGGAGTTAAAACGTTGAATTGTGAGTACATTGTATACCAAGAGAAACAAGAGTGTCTCTATCATAACTAACGTAACTTCATGGTGATGAATTAGCCGGTTTAAAGTTACTCAAAGATATCTTAAAAAAACAAAAACAAAGTAAAATAGGTCGAAGCAGTCGTGACGGCAGCCGACCTCATGGGCGCCATCTTGGATTAGGTATGAATGATTCGGTCTTTTTGAATGTGTCTTTAAAAGTGACTCAGAACAACAGAATATTCTCAGAGAGTGCTGCGTTCATTATCTACTGGGCATGCATTCGCAAAGCTGCTTTGTGACAATGACAATTTTAAAAGCGCTATAAAAATAAAACTGAATTGAACTGAATAATTAACTCTTAAGTCTTCTCATTGGATGAACTGCTCATTCTGTTTATTATAATATGTCCTTAGCTACATTGTAATATTTTAATTACTGGAACTATAGACAAAAATGTGTGCATGTAGACGTGTTGAGGGCTGATTATGAAAAATGGAACATTGGAAATTTGAAGAACCGAGTCTAAAATGGTTCACCTCAAACCGTCAAACTATTCCCCACCCCCACTCTTTCTCAAACACCTTCTTTAGTTTATTCAAGGTTATAGGTAAAGCACAAAAGTACAAAGAGAATTGTTTAAGCTGATTTGCCTGAAGCAGGCAAATAAATAGTCACGTTCAACAAATGGTAAAAGGCTGGTATTCACTCTCTTTTTTTACACATCTGTTGGATACTTTGTGCTTTAGCTGTGAAAATTCCTATTAATGACTGGGTTATTCCATGGTGCTGTTTATGACTTGTTGTTGTTGATTTACTCAGTTATCTTATCCAGTCTACTACATGACCATCTACAGAGACAGAAGCCAAGACGCCTGACGTACACCATCACCCCGACATGCAGATCAGTGTTTACTCTCCGAGTCTCATCATTCTCTGAAGCACTTGGAGTGATTAAAACCCTACATACCACTCGGCTGGGGACACAAACTCATAGACAAAGCACTTAAAAGCTGTGCCTATGCAAACTGAGCTTTAATCAAATTTACTAAACGATCCAGTAAAAGTGCTTCCACAAGAGACAGAGCAAGAAAGAACAGGAAATGAGCAGGAAATGTCTTCTTAGACATTTGGTGGATGTATGCAGTCAATTATGTTGAAATCATACGGGTTCCCTAGCAGCGTAACCACATGGTGTAAATGTCTGTAGAGAATAACATTCATCTATGTCATAGTTATCCGAAAGGTGCTATCCAGTGGCAATTGGACTTGGATTAAAAGTTCAAATTCAGTTCAATTGAATTTTATTTGCATAGCATTTTCACAAAGTAGTGTTATGGAATAAAAAATCTGAAAATAAACTATAAGAAAATATAAGGATTAAGAATCTGCAGTCACAAGCCATCACGTAAAAACTGCTTTAGTCCCAGCTGGAGAGAAGCAGGCTTCACAGTGGGCATGGTGTTCTTTGGTAAATAAGCTGTTTTGTTTTTGACCCAAACATATTTATATGAATTATACCAAACAGGCTGTACCTTGGGCTGATCAGATCAGAGCCAGACTTTCTTGTCTTTACAATGTAGTCTTGAGGAATAGTTCTCCAGGCTTCCTAAAAGATTTTGTGCCTAACATGTTCAGTCATGTTCAAGCTTTTGGCTCTCGTGTTCAGTCCAGTCCCTGATCCGCAGAATAGTTTTTGTTTGTTATATAAATAAATCACTAAATATAAAACATCTAACTTAAGTCCTGTCCTTAAGATGACAGTTGATCAGGTCGGTGATTAGTAACTGCTGATGATGAATGCTGAGTTGGTTGGAACAGACGAGAGGGGAAATGAGGTTGCTGCTCAGGTTGTTACATAAACATGTTTTTAAAAGGTATCTTTATGCACTTTGCAGTCTGTCACAGTAAAACATCTGACAATCTTCCTTTCATTTAATCTACTTAGTTTAGTTTCATGTAATATAACAAAAATAGGTTTTTGCACAGTATTATATGTATAGATTTTTTATATTTTTGCTCACACCCAACATTTATGGTCCATTTATGGACATCATACATTTGAACATTGATGCACATTTGCACTCACCCTGCATGTTTCTGGACATTTGTATTTCATTTAATTTTTCATACTTTTTGTACAATTCTATTCATTTCATATTGCACATTTTATCATATTTTTCATATTTCTGCATCCATTATTGTCTATATTTTGTGCAGCTTAGTTTAAAAAAATATATTTTTATATCCTATATTTTGTAGTTCTATTTTTCTCTGCAGCTTAGTTTTTCTGTTTTATTCTTATTCTTATTCCATTTCTTAATTTATTTCTTATCAATAATTTAGATTTTAAGGTCACTGGCGGTCGTATAAGCATCTCACTGCATATCGTACTGTGTATGACTGTGTACTGTTTATGTGACCAATAAAATAAAAAAATTTGAATTTTGAATATATTTTAAAATAAACATATTGACATGTTAAAAATAATTTAAGAGTTTTTCAATTAACAACTTTCATAAATTGTGTGTGTGTGTGTGTGTGAGTGAGTGAGGTCTGCATAAGGATCATTGTCTTGTTCTACCAACATGATCATGATTGTATTACACACTGAGGACTGGAACCTCAGTAAAGAATAGGACTATTATACACAACCCTGTTAGAATTAATTGATTTAAAATTATCATCACATATTTGCAGTAATAGAAATGTATGCGCTGGATATGTACGTTTGTACAGCTTCGGTTTAAATCAGAGAGTAGAAGCTGTTTTATGAATTTACATACAGTGGAACCTTGGATTATAATTCAAGCATAAATCATTCTGGAAGTGGGCTCGTATTTTAAAACACTCGTGAACCAAAGCGGATTTTCCCATAAGAAATAATGGAAACTCACACATTCCACAGTCCAAAAAAATAAATACATAAAAATAATTAATATAAAATGTAAAGTAAAAATAAAAAAATTACCCTACTTTACCTTAAAAAATTAAAGTAAAAATAAATACAGTAGGTGCCGTGTGTGTGTGTGTGTGTGTGTGTGTGTGTGTGTTTAAGTATGTGTGTGAAGCTAAAGTAAAAGGAGAGGAGTAATTAGAGCCACCCTCTCCCTTGTCTCATCTTACACAGTAACCCTTCCTCCTCTTTTATTTAGGTTTGTCTCACATACACACAAATCAACATTAAGACTGTTTTATGTAAAAAACTACCAAGGAACATTGCTAATGACACACGCGTGAGCACACGCTAAAGGAATCATTGCTGTAAAAATAAAACAAATTAACCTGCACTTTACCTTTGAAAAGAAGAGAGACAGAGAGAGAGAGAGAGACAGAGAGTGTGTGTGTGAAGGTGATAGGAGGGTGAGTGTGTGTGTGTGTGTGAAGGTGATAGGAGGGTGTGTGTGTGTGTGTGTGTGTGTGTGTGTGTGTGTGTGATAGCGAAAGGAGGGGTGTTTGTGTGAAGGGGTACAGTGTCCAATTCCGCGCACACTGGTTGGAGGAGGCATTACCCCCATTTACAGTCCCTTCCGACCATCGAAATCTAGAATACCTCAGAGAAGCCAAACGTCTAAAACCACGACAAGCACGGGGGGCGCTATTCTTCACACAATTAAATTTCACGATCTCCTATCGACCAGGATGAAAAAACATGGTGGATGCTCTCTCTCGTCTTTATGAACCTGAAACCCCCCGAGAATATTCTACCCTCATCCGTATTTATTTCTCCTATCCAATGGGATCTGGATGATATCACCCAAACCCACCAGAATGGCCTTTCAAACAGAACCAACATTCCCACTACTCAACGTGATCAACTCATCCACCACATTCACACGTCATTGGGCACTGGTCACCCTGGGACCAATTAGACCCTCTCACAGCTGGAAGAACGTTTCTGGTGGCCTAACATGGCTGAACATGTCAGATGGTATGTGAGGGGATGCTGCGAGTGTGCCATGACTAAGAACCCCAGACATCTGCCTTCAGGAAAACAATCTGTTTGTTGTGTCTGTCCTTCCGCATAAAGCATACCAGCTCCAATAATGGTTGTAATAATACCATGATTGTTTCATAAGGACTGCCAGTTCTCCCCTCCACAAGTCCTGTGTGTTTTTTCAACATTGCAGTCATATCTATAGGCTGTGTAGCCCCAGGAGTAATGGTCTCATCAGGGATCCACGGGTAAAGCCACGCTTAACAGAAGCACAAAACCACACAGTTTGATAACTATATTTACTCATCGCTTTATTTATTTTTGATAGGATAATTAGAGGAGATTTATGCTATAAAGCATTTAGACCAGCATTGCTCTAGATTTGTGTCAGTTCCTGACACTTTTGTTGTAAATAAAACTGTCAGCAGTGATGCAGATTCCCAAACCGGTCCTGATAAGGCCGTATCCATGGTTACGATTCAGTAAAGGTCATCTTTATGCTTTATAAGTTTAATGATCACAACTGAACTAAATAATTCTTTCTTAAATCACAAAGATTCAACAAGACCAATTCAACAAATGGCTTTTTTTGGTCAGTCATTCCATGATCATCTCAGATTTCCATTCGTCTCTTTTGTACAGGAGGGAGGAGATGGTTTGCATTTAGGTCTAAGACAAGATTGCTATTGACTGAGTTAGTGAGATACTACAGAACGTCTCTAAAGGACACTGAGATAGTTAAAAGCTTTATCACTGATAGCTTAACTACTTCAAAGTTCAGGTAGGCTTAAATAATTTACTGAAATTTTTAAATACAATTATTTCCTAACACTAAAACGGGAAATATTTTATAGAGCTTTACATGTGATAAATAATGTGTTAAGTTTGAAGGCCAGGTTGGGGGACTTGGGCTCTTTTCCTGGTGGACCCTGGTGTTCTGGTTCCTTTTTATCATGGACAGCATTGACTTATTTGTGCTGCATTGACTTTTTCTGTGGGATTTGACTGGAAGGGCTGGCTTTTGGTCTCAGCAGGCATAGGTGAACCTTAGGCGTATGTGAGGGTGCAAATGGGTGATGGTGTTGATCTTTTGGCTGATTCAAGTGTTTTTTAGTTTAAGTTTAAAAACATTACTTAGTAAAGTATTTAAAAAAACAAATCATCTTATAAAAAGCATATTAATAACCAATAAACACTTATGAACTAATAAACCAATGACAATAAGTCTAGCAGGTACTTATGATAAGAATATAGGCAAATATGAAAAGTCTTTTGAATTCAATATTTAATGTTGTCATTGTTCACTGGAACATTATTGATGAGTTTAGACTTGCTATAAGAAAAAAAACATTTTCTACCAGCTGTGAACATCTGACTACTTAGTGTTAAGCTAAAGTCCCTTATATAAATACTTCATTATTAGTTTATGATTTTTATGTCTGTTGTGATAATAATTATGTATGTGTATATATTGTAGCGTTTTTACGCCGGGAAGAATGCTGGAGAGACGAGTGAGCTTATTTGCTACCCAATGCAATGGCTGGGAGTACTTTATTAAGCACACAGCATGTAAGGCATGAGCAGCACCTTCACTCAGGAGCCTACATCCAATTCAGCACTAGCTTGAACTGGAGCACATTTCACACGTCACACCCCCCTCACACACAACAGGGCCGAAGCCACTAACCCAAACACCTTTCCCCAATTTGGTGAACACACCGACATTCCCGCAAGGCATGCTGGTCGTCAGCCGCCGCCCCGCCCACGCCACACTGCCCCCACCTGAGCTGTGACCGTCCCTGGTCACCATGACGAACTTTGCCTTAGAGGCGTGGAGGCGGTCGGCGCTGGGAACGCCGGCGTCCTTTGGCAGGTGAGGGATGAACGCGAATGTAGTCCTGAGGCGGTCCGGCCTCCACATAGTTCGATGTTTCCCCGGCGTGCGGCTGGTAAGGCGCAAGACGGTCCCGGTGGAGCAAAACTCGTGCCCGCCCTGCCAACCGCACCCGGTAGATGACATCGGAGAGCCGAGCTGGCTGTAAGTGTCCACGCCCATTCGCCCCATAGGTGCCCCCACCCAAAAGTCTTGCTTGCTTGCCTGGCGATGAGCGGTTCACAGTTCCACAACCCGTGGGAAACAGTGGAGCCGGTGTCCACGAGCGCCCGCAGTAAGACGCCGTCCAGCCTACAGTCGATGTAAAGCCCCGCGGGGCTCCCCAACTGTCCACCCGGCGCTAGATTAGCGGCTGCTGGTGTACGCTGTCCCTCAGGCCTGAGAACGTTGAAGCGGTAGTCCGGCTGTCCCTCAGGCCTGAGAACGTTGCAGTGGTAGTCCGGCGGTCCCTGGCCTCGGCGTCGTTGCGGAATCTCGGAAGCGGTGTCGAGGCCTAGCCGCGACGGGTAGCCCTGTCCCCGGCTAGGTTCACCTACCAAGCGCCACTGAGCTGCGGGCGGTCACTCGGCTCTTTCGCCGTGATGTGCCGCCATTATGGCCTCAGCGCGCTCGACCTTGCGCAGCGCCTCCTTACGGTCACCCGCACCGTCGCCTCGCCGCGAAACGTCGGAGAGCTGCTCGTTGCCTAGCCGCGACGGGTAGCCCTGTCCCCGGCTAGGTTCACGAACCGAGCGCCACTGAGCTGCGGGCGGTCGCTCGGCTCTTCCGCCGCGATGTGCCGCCGATATGGGCTCAGCGCGCTCGGCCTCGCACAGCGGCAGGTTGCTTTGCCGGCTAACAGCGCACTGAGCTGTATCTTGCTCCGGCGCCTGCGCAGCGCCAGCCTCCGCCCCGAGATCAAGCACCGGGATTTTCTGCTTCCCGCTCCGCGTTGGTTGACGTGGTGTGCTCGCGCTAGCTCCACCAGGAAAGCACTTCTTCTGCGCGAGTAGTCGCTCCGCTACTCGGCGGCCCGCTTGGATTTTTAGAAGGTCCTCCTTTGTGCGCTCGAACCCGTTATTCTCCATCCCACTTCTGACACCAATGTAGCGTTTTTACGCCGGGATGAATGCTGGAGAGACGAGTGAGCTTATTTGCTACCCAATGCAATGGCTGGGAGTACTTTATTAAGCACACAGCATGTAAGGCATGAGCAGCACCTTCACTCAGGAGCCTACATCCAATTCAGCACTAGCTTGAACTGGAGCACATTTCACACGTCACACCCCCCTCACACACAACAGGGCCGAAGCCACCAACCCAAACACCTTTCCCCAATATGGTGAACACACCGACATTCCCGCAAGGCATGCTGGTCGTCAGCCGCCGCCCCGCCCACGCCACAATATGTTATAATAGTTTAATGTTGTTATCCCATTTAATGTGCGACTAATAAAAGTCAACTTATAACATCAGTACTGCCAGAGAATACAAATTAAATTTGTCCCAGCATACCATACATTGTCATATATAACCGGGTTTTGGCAGTTTGGCACCAACCGAGTGCCAGCCTTTTGCAGCAACTCCTGTTAAGTTTGAACCTTTAAGTTTATTTTTGTAGTTTTTTCCAGCACTTCGTGTTTTTCTTTCAATTGTATGTGTGTGGGAATGTAAACCGCACTTCTTCTTTTTTGTCTTTCGGCTGTTCCCTTTCAGGGGTCGCCACAGCGAATCATCTGCCTCCATCTAACCCTATCCTCTGCATCCTCTTCTCTCACACCAACTAATTTCATGTCCTCTCTCACTGCATCCATAAATCTCCTCTTTGGTCTTCCTCTAGACCTCCTGCCTGGCAGTTCCAACCTCAGCATCCTTCTACCGATATATTCACAATCTCTCCTCTGAACATGCCCAAACCACCTCAATCTGGCCTCTCTGACTTTATCTCCAAAACATCTAACGTGGGTTGTCCCTCTGATAAACTCATTCTTAATCCTATCCATCCTTGTCACTCCCAAAGAGAACCTCAACATCTTTAGCTCTGCTACCTCCAACTCTGCCTCCTGTCTTTTCTTTAGCGCCACTGTCTCTAAGCCGTAGAGCATCGCTGGTCTCACCACTGTCCTGTACACCTTTCCTTTCATTCTCGCTGATACTCTTTTATCGCACAACACACCTGACACTTTTCTCCACCCATTCCAACCTGCCTGTACTCGCCTCTTCACCTCCTTTCCACACTCCCCGTTGCTCTGGACCGTTGACCCCAAGTACTTAAAATCCTGCACCTTCTTTACCTCTGCTCCCTGTAGCCTCACCGATCCTCCTGGGTCACTCTCATTTACACACATGTATTCCGTCTTGCTGCGGCTAACCTTCATTCCTCTGCTTTCCAGAGCATACCTCCACCTCTCCAAATTTTCCTCCACCTGTTCCCTGCTCTCGCTACAGAGCACAATGTCATCTGCAAACATCATAGTCCATGGGGACTCCTGTCTTACCTCATCTGTCATCCTGTCCATCACCAGAGCAAACAAAAAGGGGCTTAGAGCTGATCCTTGATGCAGACCCACCTCCACCTTAAACTCTTCTGTCACACCTACAGCACATCTTACCACTGTCTTACAGCTCTCATACATGTCCTGCACCACTCTAACATACTTCTCTGCCACTCCAGACTTCCTCATACAATACCACAGCTCCTCTCTTGGCACCCTGTCATACGCTTTCTCTAAATCTAAAAAGACACAATGCAACTCCCTGTTACCTTCTCTGTACTTCTCCGCCAGCATCCTCAAAGCAAATACTGCATCTGATGTACTCTTTCTAGGCATAAAACCATATTGCTGCTCACAAATGCTCACCTCTGCCCTTAACCTAGCTTCCACTACTCTTTCCCACATCTTCATTGTCTGGCTCATTAGCTTTATACCTCTATAATTGCCACAGTTTTGCACATCTCCCTTGTTCTTAAAAATTGGCACCAATACACTTCTCCGCCATTCCTCTGGAATCCTCTCACTCTCCAAGATCTTGTTAAACAAACTTGTCAAAAACTCTACTGCCATCTCTCCTAAGCACTTCCATACCTCCACAGGTATGTCATCAGGACCAACAGCCTTTCCACTCTTCATCCTCTTCAACGCCCTTCTCACCTCACTTCTACCAATATTTGCTACTTCCTGTTCCACAATAGTCACCTCTTCTACTCTTTGTTCTCTTTCGTTTTCCTCATTCATTAACTCCTTAAAGTACTCCTTCCATCTTCCCATCACCCTCCTGGCATCTGTCAGTACAGTGGGAGCCACGTCAAACAGCCGCTTGGAGCATGATAGGTCCATGACAGGACCGTGACAGGACCATGATCGATCCGTGCACGGAATGTGATCCCCGCGATGACGTAGTTAACGATGCCCCACCCCATAAACGCCCCCATGCGCTTTCTAAAAAGATGGTTGCAATGCTGTATAATTCCGCCAGATGGAGCATTGACTGCTTCTGCAGTGTCCAAGCAGCCGGTTACTATATTTAATATATATATATCATAACTTACGTCAACATAGTTTCATAAATAGATGATGTGGTAAAAAAGGGGGATAAAAAACGATTCATAAAACAGATTTAAATCACTCAATACACAATCCATGATGCTTATGCTATTTAATTAATGATTAAATCAATTAATAAAACTACTTATTGCAATATTTTTCACGACATCCTTAATAATACTTAAAGACGGTAACATCTGTAATTTATCTATACCAGTCGTTATAGGTACGAAATACAAATGCGGGCTATGTACAGTATTTTACATTACGGTGTTTTTATCTATTTCCGTTTAATAGACTGGTAGATCATATTTTACTGCAAAGTAAAGCTTGAAATTTAACTTCTGCTTGAGTTTGTTTTCGTTATATTTTTGATGTTTTCGCTGATGTTTTTTTCGCTGATAGTCAAAAATTGGCATAACAAATCGATTAATGGCGCATAATATCTGGAACAAATATCTGTCCATACGGATCAGTCTGTCTTTAGTCATTTAACCAGCATAACGTCCCCCATCAAAGATCTGATGGGACATTAATCACTTATCACTACGGTGAATAGATGCGGCAGCAGTGACAGATTAAATCCCCATAAACATTCACACTTGAACACAATACTAACAGAACTAAACAGGTCCAGAGGGTCAGCGCCTGTTATCAGGACAGGGATCACATACAGGATACCACTGTAATTTTTACTGCTTATATATTTTTGCCATAGTTTCATTTGGTTTTACGCGATTTCATGTTTTACTTGTTCGTGTGTGTACGTGTGTGTGTGTGAGAGAGAGAGCGTGCGTGAGAGAGGGCTTATATTGTGATTTATCCAGGGTTACTAAAGCCTGGCTTACTACTACTAATAAAAAATATTTCAATGTAACCCATGGGTCTCAATCACAAAATCAGCCAACGCTGTAAACAGATGACAAGACAAATTATATAGGCTACCCTGAAACGTTAATTCGAACATTTAAAAAAAAAAAAAAAAAAATATATATATATATATATATATATATATATATATAAACATAAATATAAGATCGACTATTATTGTCAGGGTCAAGTTTACGGGGCTTCTCAGTCTTTCGTTAATTTTACTACTGACTGGAAACCAATGCGGCTTATTAAAGATGCACTGTTTTATTGGACATGGCTGTTTTGTAATGTTCTGCAAAATAAACACTGTCTACGGTTCGAATATACTGTGAACGTCTCAAAGTCACGTCTCTAGATCCTTCTGCAGTAATGTTATCGTGGTGTAAATTATTAACGTATCGATGTATTTCACTTGCAGACAAAATAGACCATGTCTAGTAACGAAAGTAATGAATTTGTCACTACTCTTCTCTTACGCAGCACCGCTAAAAAGATAAGAAAAGTTACACCAATCCTGCCACAATGCTACCCTGTCCCAACACTGGCTGGGGAGATGAACTCATACCAAAACTCCAAAACTTACTATTATTTCATGAGATGAAATTAACAAAAATGAACTCCCCTCTGTGCAATATCTAAGTAGAGTGTAACTGGAGCAGCCACAAAATGCCCCCCGTGTAACTCTGATTAGGAAAAGCTCACGGACACCAAACCTGCAGCACTTTGGTGTGATTTTTATTATCTTTTTAGCCGTGCTGCATAAGAGAAGAGTAGTGACAAATTCGTTACTTTTAATAACGTGATGTTTGATTTGATATTATATCATTTCCAAGTTTGATAGTGTCGATTTTAGAGTGCATTATACGTGCGATGCGAAAAGGAAGTAAATAAACACGTAGCAATGCAAAGAGGACAGAGCTGCGAAATATTTAAGCAATATAATTTCAACAAAGTGTGATCATAATGGTTGTTGTTGCTGCTGTTTAGGTAATTGGTTCCATCGTGTTACTGAACGCAACTGTGTTCACAAAACCGAGCGGAGGGAAGGAAAAAACACTCGCTAACGCGTTTGAATGAACAGGGGCGGCGGCTTTTCTTTGAAGATAGCGATTGCGTAATGGGGGGCAATCCGTGACGGGGGGGCGTTTTAGGGCATAACACACCTCTGAACGTCTTTTGTCTTGTAAATGATTATCTTCGTTCACCTTCCAATCCCCCACAGCGCACACACTCTCTACACTGTTGCTGTGTCTGTTGGGGCACTTGGTTATACACAGCACCTTAATGTATGAAACACTTACTTCCTGGTTTGTTTTATTTTAAATATTGCTTATTACCTTTTCCCGCAAAATAAACATTAAACATAAACAACATGTTATCATTGTGTAAATTATTAACATATTGGTGTCTTTTAATTAAGGACAAAAACATACCCTGCGCTTGTGTTTAGGACTGATGCTGAACAGCTGTGTTCATAGGTTTAATCAACGATTTACAAGACAACAGTTAAAGTGTTTGTGGATGAGAGGTGTGTGTGTGTGTGTGCGCGCGCTCCGGCATTTCTCCATTCCTTTAACACAAACATTTGGGCAGAGACAAGTAAGTCTGAAGTACCCCTCCCCCCGCCAAACACACACACACACACAGAGAGAGCAATTAGCACCATGTCACAGTCAGTATTCTCCACTGAGGTTTCTTACCTTCCACTCCTTCTAAGTTTGTCTTTGCTCTTTTAATGGAGTTCTTAAAAAAAAAAAAAACTTTTATACTGAGAAAAAATTATTATGGGTCACATAGTCACAAACTAGCACAGATACATATGATCAAGTGTTTAACTGTTGTTTTAATTTGTTTCTATAACCAGTAATAATAATAATAATAATTATTATTATTATTATTATTATTAGCCTAACTCTTTGACTATTTAAAACAACGTCGGGTCCCATTTTTGCACATTGAAGTTGTTGGTTTAAGTAAATGTATTTTTAAATACACAAACAATCCCCCAACAATTAAAACACGCACACATGACTTTAAAAATAAAATTTATTCTTCCAAAACTAGTCAAAGGTAAAACAATAATTTGTATAAAACAGGTAAAAACATGTTAAATTTTTGCTTAAAGGTCATTAAAATACCCGGATAACACCAGCTGCTTATCAGTCTCTATCTGGTTCTTTTATATTAAAATATCATTAAAAAAAAAAAAAAAAAAAAAAATATATATATATATATATATATATATATATATATATATATATATTAAAGATGGAACTGTTTAATTCTTTTTTTTCCCCCTAAAGTATCAGACTCTTTGCAATTCTATGTTCAGAACATACAGTAGACCTGACCAAACATCATTCTAAAGCTGTTGCACTGTGACGTCATCCCTCCTACAGCTCCCTCAACAGCTTGTTCAGGCTCCTCCAGTAGCTCCAAAAGGCCAACCGTCATCCGTCTGACCCCCCAGTCCTCCACGGCGGAGCTCTGCTTAAAGACAACAGGAGAATTTAGTAAAGACAAAGATAAATAAACGTTACAGAATATCTAGTTGTAATAAATATAAAAGATATTAGTAAACCTACACCACAGAGTGGGTGAAATACTGTTTTGGGGAATAAAATGCGCTTTTCATACAAATAAGTTAGGCGATATAACACTCGTATATATTAGTTCATCTCTGAAGCCAAACTATAACTTACCCAGTACTGAAGCCCCCCACACCTCCTCACACACCTCCCCACACACACACCTCCCCCTCCTCACACTCCTTAACTGATAAACACTTCAGAGTTTTTATCCATCTCGGTAACTAAGCGCTCGCGCTACCGCCCAAAGTCACGGCCAAACTGAGAAAAATATAAACCCGGTTATGGGCGTTTAGCTCGCGAGCTCCTGTACATCTATCCTCAGCTTGTGTCCTTCATGAACTGCATCACATTATATTCACAGATATAACCTGCAGATTAACTCTTACCCAAAGAATAAATAAATGCTGAATTTATCCAGACAGCACGCAGTCAGATTCTAAAGGCATTTTTATAGAGCACAAACACTCTTCATCCGGTAGTGCAGCTTTTGTAATAGGGACATTAATAGTATTTTCGAAGCTTTAGTGTCTTTTTAGTTGAAGAGGAGTGACATTGTGAGTTTGTGACACTGACAGTAAGCTGTAATATTAACTCCAGACTTGGTAAACAGATCATTAATTTATCTAAAGTTACATCTGACCGCTGCTGGTGCTGCCAGTGATTTTCAAAATGGCCGATAAAAAACTAAACTGGGAAATAAACTGTAAACTAATCCCAAACAAATTTTTATAAATTAAAACACCACTTACCGCGAATAGTCCATTAAGCCGCCATCTTCATCTCTAGTGCAGTTTGGTAGCGTCAGTTCGGCGGGGGTGGGAGCGGGTTGTTAAAATCACGTGATTGCAACTCAGCGCAGCTAAATTGCTGGCTTGTGTTAACGTGTCCTTGAGAACGAAGCGCCATGTAGTGGTGGAACCAGGTAAATGCATAAATAGGGCTTGAATGGGCGTGTTTACTGTGAAATCTTGACACGCCTTTCTCGAAGAAAAAGGTGGGGGGATTACGGCGTGCATAGGGCAGCCGTACGCCACTCGTACGCAATTCACACGCCCGCGGCTATTTGGCGTGGCTCCATCTGTACATTTCCATCTCTATCTTTAATCACTCTAACCTGCTGCACATCCTTCCCATCTCTATCTCTCTGGGTTGCCAACCTGTACAGATCCCCCTCTCCCTCCTTACTGTCTAGCCTAGCATACAAGTCCTCATATGCTCTTTGTTTGGCCTTTGCCACCTCTACCTTCACCTTACTCTGCATCTCCCTGTACTCCTGTCTACTCTCTTCAGTCCTCTCAGTGTCCCACTTCTTCTTAGCTAGCCTCTTTCCCTGTATACACTCCTGGACTTCCTCATTCCACCACCAAGTCTCCTTGTCCACTTTCCCCTTACCTGATGATACACCAAGTACCCTCCTACCTGTCTCCCTGATCACATTGGCTGTAGTTGTCCAGTCAACTGAAAGCACCTTCTGACCACCCATAGCCTGTCTCAACTCCTCCCTAAAGACTTCACAAAATTCTTCCTTTCTCAGCTTCCACCACGTTGTCCTCTGCTCTGCCTTTGTCCTCTTCGCCTTCCTCACCACCAGGGTTATTTTGCACACCACCATTCTGTGTTGTCTGGCTACACTCTCCCCTACCAACACTTTGCAGTCACTGATCTCTTTCAGGTTACAACGTCGACACAAGATGTAGTCGACCTGAGTGCTTCTGCCTCCACTCTTCTATGTCACCCTATGTTCCTGCCTCTTCTGGAAGAAAGTATTTACCACTGCCATTTCCATCCTCTTTGCAAAGTCCACCACCATCTGTCCTTCTACATTCCTGTCCTGAAAACCAAACCTGCCCATCACATTTTCATCATCTCTGTTCCCTTCCCCAACATGTCCATTGAAGTCTGCACCAATCACCACTCTCTCCCCTCTGGGGATGCTCTGCATCACTTCATCAAACTCACTCCAGAATTTCTCCTTCTCTTTTAACTCACATCCTACCTGTGGGGCATAACCACTAACAACATTGAACATTATCCCTTCAATTTCCAGCTTCAGACTCATCACCCTATCTGATACTCTCTTCACCTCTAGGACATTCCTTACAAACTCCTCTTTTAGTATAACTCCTACTCCATTTCTTTTCCTATCCACACCATGGTAAAACAGTTTGAACCCTGATCCTAAGCTTCTAGCCTTGCTACCTTTCCACCTGGTCTCCTGTACACACAGTATATCCACCTTTCTTCTCTGCATCATATCAACTAACTCTCTTCCCTTCCCTGTCATGGTCCCAACATTCAAAGTCCCCACTATCACTCCTAAACTCTTGCCTTTCCTCTTCTCTCTCTGCACTATAGACATCAAAGTAAAAAAAAAAGTTAGTTTTTTCCTACATTTTGGACTTTGTTTACTGCGTATTTCTTTGTGCTTTAAAGTTTTCAATGTGCTTTAAAGTTTTCATATTGGATTCTTCTTCAATAGTAAGGTAGGTTTTTAACTTTTGTATTGTTTTTGAAATGTGATTGGTTCTTACTGTATAACTAGTTTTTGCTGTTTCATAGTGTTGATTGCAGTGTGATTGAAGTAGGTCTAAAGTAATTTGTTCTCGGGTAATTAATCATGAGTAGTTTCAGGCTTCCTTAAGGTGTGAATTGTGGGCAGGGCTTAGCTATATTTTGTCACGGGTTCGACCCTTTTTTGCACGGGTGGCACCATAAAGCACGGACACAAGGCAAGGTCTTACAGGTAAAAGGGTAATTTATTTAGGTAGAATTGGGAAGGAAAGGGCTGTTAAGCGGTGGACAGCAGGCAGAGTGGCAGCATGGGCCCATGTGGACAGCAGCTCCGTCCCCTTGCGCTGACTCTGCTCTCGGCAGATGGCCAGATCCGTCCCTCCCAGCTCTCTCTGTGGACGCGGCCTCAGATGGGAGTCCTTTCTGACGTCCAGCGGCTTTCCCCGGCTGGGAACAGGGGCCATGACGTGAACCTCCTTGCGGCCTTTTTCTCTTCCGTGGCAGAGTCACCATAATCCGGCTCCATCACGCCTGTCCTTGTCGTAGCAATCAAAGGCATACTCGCCTCTTTAAAGTCCCTGGGGCGCGTTCCATTGCCCCACCTGCATGCAGCTCTTCTGCGTTGTAGCATGCATCACACTTACAACGCTTAGCAAAGTCCAGTCTCCCAACCCAACAGACCCTGGAGAAGTCCAGGATCATTTGCGGCGATGCCTCCAGCTTTGCCTAATTCCGAATGAGATCTAGAGAGATAGGCGGATCTAGCTCAAACTTTAGTGTGCTTTAACGTTTTCTATTTCTTGTTCTTCTTTTCCACTACTAAGGCTTTTTGTACCATCCTCCTGGCTCTCTAGGAAACTTTCTGGATAAAATGGACATGTTTCTTAGTCTTTTTCCTTCTGATAACACCTCTCTTACTGTTCTAGGAGATTTCAACCTCCCCTCTGACAAACTCCAATCCTCCTTCCTTCTTCCTCTCCTTAACTCCTTCTCTTTAACCCTAAACAGTTGCCCTCCCACACACAAGGGAGGGAATTCTCTTGACCTCGTTTTTTGCTGCCCTTCCCCAGTCACAGATATCACTACTATTCCTCTTCATGAATCTAATCATTACCTGGTATCCTTCACCATCACCCTTCCTATTGTGTCTAAAGCTAACCACCAAAATTTCTCTTTCACCCGCAGAAACCTTCACTCTTTCCTTCCTCATTGTCTTCACGCACCCTATAATCCCTCCCAGATCCAGACTCCTTCTCCTCTCTACCACTAGAGACTGAAACCTTTCGCTCCACTCTTTCCTCACCACAAATCTTCTATGGCCTCTGTCCTCCAAACCAAGGAAGACTTCTTGTCCTGCTCCTTGGCTATCTGATGTATTGTTCAACAACAGGAAAGAATTAAAAACTACAGAAAGAAGATGGAAGAAATTGCAGCTTGATGCAGATCTTGTCTCTTACTGGACTCTTCTCTCCAAAATGTGACCTGACCTGCCAAAACTGCCTTCTACAGAGAATCCCTTTCACAATGCTCCAGGCCATGTCACAAGACCTCCTTCCCTTTACCACAACCATCATCAACCATTCCATATAATGTGGTCATGTTCCTGCTGCTTTTAAGAAGGCAAGGGTTATTCCCATCCTCAAGAAATCCTGCCTGGACCCAACAGAAGTTAGCAACTATGGCCCGGTATCACTTTTCTCTTTTATTTTCAAATTTCTTGAAAGGACTGTTTACAACCAAATCTCTCTTTATCTCTCACAGAACAACATTAAGGATCCCAACCAATCTGGATTCAAAGTGGCACATTCCACAGAGACTGCCTTTCTGTCAGTCACTGAGAACCTCCATGCTGCTAGATCTGCTAGATCTGTTAACTGTCATCTGTCCTCATCCTCTTGATCATCATCTTCTTTACCTTGGTTTAGTGTTGTGCTTCCATAGACTGATAAATTTTCCCTAAACATCAGACACAATCAGTCCTGCAGCTCAACTCACACAGCTGTTTTGTGTGCGTTTTCCTTTTGCATATATTACATAAGAATTAAATGTAAGGTTCATGGTGAAATGCAAAAAATTGTTTAGACACATGATTCAGGCAAATTCGAGGTCTTGTTTGTCATTGGTCACATGACTGCCAGCAAACTGATTGTGCTGTGTACTACTTCTGCCTCCTCTGGGATATTCAGTGAGTGTGATCCAGCTGATGTCTGTAAACCGAGGCAGGGTACACCCTGCATGCAAATTATCCAGGATGCCAATCCATTCCAGGTCACACACACTCACATGCTCATTCATAGATGAAAGGCAAATTAAGAAGGGCAATCAGCCTAATCTGCATGTCTTTGGGAGGAAAGCGAAGTACCCAGAGGAAATCCACCAAGCACAAGAAGATCATGTAAACTCCATGCACACAGACTCAAGGCGGAAAGCGATCCCAGAACCTGGAGGTGCAAGGTGTTAGTGCTAACACAAAAAAGTGCCTGTTTGTTAAAATCTGCTCAGACCTGATTCTAGTTAGCGCTAGCAATCTCGGCTGCTCTCACTACTCTTTTCACTTGCCTTTCCATTGAAGGCTTTCTTCGACTCAACCTTAGTCAAATTGCCTATGATGCCTAGCAACAATGTGAGTACTTTTCTGCTTGAAAACCAGTGTCAAGCCTCTCTTACCCTGTACCTCTCCCATATCTTATTCTCTTCCTGTGTACAGGATTGCTGCTCACCTCCATTAATCTGTTGCGGTCTACATCCCAAACCTGTTATCGAGTTTCCTGTGTGTGTGAGAGATCCGTCAGCAAACACTTGCATCAGCATCCGTCCATCTGTCTGCATCACTTCCACCACTTCCATCTAAACTTGTATTAAAAGTTTCTAAATTGCCTTCTGCTTTGATTGTGTCCTGGTTTTGGATCCAACCTGTCTGCATCCGTTTTGACAGTTGTAGCGCAAATGAAAATAAACTTAAAGAAAAGTTTATAATATTATAATTTATTAATATATTTATTTAATATATTTTCTTTAATGTAAATGGCAATTAGATCTTCATTAAAAGCTTAATCAAGTCTTAATAAAAAAAATTAATGCAAATTCCTTAAAATTTATTGATTACAGTAATGAACTGGTAATCTATATTCAATTATAGATTTATATGTCTTACAATACTAAAACTCCATGGAGGGAATTTTAAATCTCTTTTTGCAAAACGATTTTCATACACAGTCATACACAGTACGATATGCAGTGAAATGCTTAATCATTGCAGGCGATATGGTCTCTTAATTAGTACACTACACAGTACTGATCCATTTGCACATCCACACATACTGTATGTTTCTTGCACTCACTCTGGACATTCATTGACACTAGTGGTCACTGCATTTTTATATTTATTTCCTAATAATAGTCTTTTATTTTATTTGTCTACGCATTTCACTGCATATCATACTGTGTATGACTGTGTTTGAATTTGAATTTGACTCTGGGATTTAGGGATGTCATACTCACTTAGCCGCCTGGGTTTGAGGATGCCTGACTTGTATCATATTTCAGCCTGGTGAGCATTGTGCTGGTTTCCCATCAGGATTTGAGGGTGCTACACCTTTACTGCATTCCAGAGTGGCAGACAACATTGTTAAAAGTGTTCTATAAATAAAATTGAATAGAATTTTTAAACAAAGTGTGTTGTATGCAATCACTTTTTATTCACTTATTTTTTTATAGATTTTTTTTTTTGTTCATGGTCAAATTTTTACTATCAGCATGAGCAAAATTTTGCCTTTTTATTCTGAAAGGACATATCTACATGAGACTCTCCATTGTGCATGTCATAATTTGTGCTTTTTTTCCTAAGCCCTTTGTTTATCACTGAAACAATATTTTACAGAAAAATAAATAGCCATTTTGCTGTTGTTACCTGGAGTGACATTGACCCTGAATTATGTTTCTTATGACACTGCTTAAGAAACAATAATCTGTCAATAAAACTACAACACTAATTTTTCAAGTTTAATTTCAAACAGAATCACATGTAGTGATTCAACATGAAGTACTGTTGTAGGAAAAACTCAGAGTCTCAGGTCTTGTTTGCAAAAGATAATAACTTTATTGTCAGTCGATAACCTTCAGGCTGGTCTGCAGAGCAACAACCTCACTCGCCTGTTTTGTCCATTATTTACACTCCAACCTCCAATAAAATCCACTGTACATCCCTACTTGTCCCCTCAACATTTTTCTTATTTAGGACGCCAAGTTGTGTGCCACACTGTCTAACCCAACTTGCTTTACCATTTACAGTCATATTCCACTACACAGGTCAGACATATAAATGCATGTACCTGTATACCATATGACACCTTCCTGTGCACACACACAGCAGCACATTGGCTATGACATATTATATCCATATTAAGTATATTTGATTCTTTATAGCTCAATAAACTAGATCATTCTACAGTACTTACGTCTATGAGTTTTGCTAGAGTTAGATGTTAATCTTCTTTCTTCTTTCTTAGAGAGTTTAAAAACATCAGTGATGGAGCAGAGTCTGTTCATCCTGTTTCTTCCAGGTGAGAGAAGTCTACGTGTGTGTGTGTGTGTGTGTGTGTAAGTGTTTTTGTATGTGTGTGTATGATATGAATCTTCCCCTGATTCATATCACCAATATATTTGGTTTGCATATTTACAGTGGAACCTTGGATGAGCATAATTAGTTTCGGAAGCAGGCTCATATTCAAAAACAAATATTAGATTTTTTTTTACCAAAGTAAATATAAAACAAATGAACCTGCACTTTATCTTTAAAAAAAAGTAAAAATAAATCCCTACAGATAAGTGTTTCCATTTGTGTGTGCTGGTGCTGTGTGTGTGCGCACGTGTGTGAATCTAAAGTAAGCTCCTCTCTCCCCCTTCTCATCTTACAAAATAACCCTTCCTCCACTCTTTACACACACACGCGCACAACAAAAACACTGTTTTATCAGAAAAAAATAAAAACAAATTATTCTGCACTTTACCTTAAAAAAGAATCGCGACAGAGCAGTGCTTCTGTGTAGAGCAGAGAGAAAGAGTGTGTGTGTGTCTGTGATGGCAAAAGTAGAGGTGTGTTTGTGTGTATGTAGGATGGTGTCTAATGATGCACGCGCACTAGGGCACAAAGAGCAGGCTGAGCCCTGAGCAGAGAGAGAAAATGGATCTTTAACCTCTCTAATAAGACTTGCTTTTGCTTTACACGCGCGCTGTACGCATGTATACAGACACAAAATAAAATATGTTTTACACACACAATTCAATTCAATTCAATTTTATTTGTATAGCGCTTTTACCAATTGGCATTGTCCCAAAGCAGCTTTACACAATCATAAGAATTATTTAAGTTTGTATGGAATGTGAATGTGAATGAATCAAAATAGTCAGATAGTCCCTGGTGAACAAGCCGAGGGCGACAGTGGCAAGGAAAAACTCCCTGAGATGGTAATAGGAAGAAACCTTGAGAGGAACCAGACTCAACAGGGAACCCATCCTCATCTGGGTGAAACAAAGAGCAGGAATTGATCTGCATTCATACTGTGTGTTAGTTGGCAGGCAGTTTAGCATAACAGTTGATGTTAATTGATGTTAATATGGAGTCCAGTTAGTTATTGAAAACTCAGGTAGACTTGTATGAAGTTACAGTCCTGAACTATCGAATAGTGAAGTCCTCATAGAAACAGCTGCCAACACCAGTCAAGGCCAGAACCGTCTTCTAGGTGGAGAGAACCATCCCCAGACACCAGACGCATCCCAAAGAGACACATGGGGCATCCATGTGATGAGATCTCCAACCAGAAGCGGGGCACCAGGATGGGTCAGACAGGTCCGGAGGGCAGAGGGAGTCTGGATCACTGGCAGCTCAGAAACAACATGTGTAGCTCGACAGAGAGAGAGAAGGAGAGAGGGGGAGAGAGGGAAGAGAGAGAGGGGGAGAAAGCGCAGAAGAGAAAAGATAACAGTTAGGTCTGGTCACAGTCATATAATGTATAATGTAAATGTATATTTAGTGTAGAGTGCAAGCAGAGACTCCAGCAGGACTAACTATGACAGCATAACTCAAAGGGAGAGTCAGAAGGAAACACAGACATGAGGGCTCCCTGAGATGTAAAGCAACCAATCACCTGACCGTCAACAAACCTAAGTGATCAATGAGAGTGAGGAAGACAGCATTTTATCTTCTGGTTCTAGTGAGGACTCTCGCTGCTGAATTCTGGACTAGCTGAAGCTTGTTTATGCACCTAGTTGAACAACCAGACAGCAAGGCATTACAATAGACCAACCTAGAGGTGATAAAAGAATGAACTAGTTTTTCTGCATCGTTTAGCGACAATATATTTATCTTGGCAATATTTCTGAGGTGAAAGAATGCTATCCTAGTAATATTATCCACATGAGCTTCAAATGAAAGGCTGGAATCTATAATCACACCAAGGTCTTTTACTGTTGCACTTGATGGAACAGAAAGGCCATCTAAAGTTACAGAGTGTTCTAGAACCTTACTTCTAGCTGTACGCGGTCCAATGACTAGAACTTCTGTCTCATCTGGATTAAGCAGAAGGAAGTTAATTAGCATTCAATTTCTTATGTCCTGCACACATTGCTCAACTTTAGTAACCTGGTTTATCTCATCAGGTTTTGCTGAGACATATAACTGTGTGTCATCAGAATAACAGTAAAAAATACGTTTACATCCTGGACCATTGCACAAAGACACTTTAATAACTTTGCACACCTACCTTCACAACTACACTACATTTTACAGTTTTACGTTTACATCCTGGACCAGTGCACAAAGTCACTTTAATAACCTCTGCACAAAGTCACTTTTTGTACAGTATATTTCTATTTTTGTACATCATATTTCTATTTCTATTTTTAGTTCTATTTTTCCTAGTTTAATTTATTTTATTTTTTTTTATTTTATTTTTTTTTTTATTTAATTTCTATCGTATTTCTTTTATTCATATTTATTTCTTATTTGTAAACTTTAATTCTCTTTTAGGGTCAATGGCAGTCTTATAATGCATTTCACTACATTTCGTACTGTGTATGTTTGTGTATGTGACAAATAAAATTTGAATTTGAATTTGAACTAATACCATGCTTATGGATTAGTTGCCCAGAGGAAGCATGTAAAAGGAAAAAAAGCAGTGGGCCTAAAACTTAACCTTGTGGAACACCAAACTCCACTAGAGAATATGCAGAATAATCACCATTTAAGTCTACATACTGATACCGATCTGTCAAATAGGATCTGAGCCAGGAGAGGGCTGTACCTTAATTCCTACTACATTTTCTAATCTGTGAAGAAGAATACTATGATCAATGGTGTCAAAAGCTGCACTGAGGTTGAGTAATACAAGCATGGTTACACAACCCTGATCAGAGGCCAATAGGAGGTAATTTACTACTTTAACGAGTGCTGTCTCTGTGCTGTGATGAGGCCTAAATCCTGACTGATACAGTTCATGTATGCCATTTCTATGTAGATATGAGCATAGCAGCTCCACTACTATATTTTCCAGAATGTTAGAGATGAACGGGAGGTTTGATATTGGCCTGTAATTGGACAGCTGACAGGGGTCGAGGTCGGGTTTCTTTATAATCGGTTTAATAACTGCTAATTTAAAAGATTTTGGAACATACCCAGTGCTGAGTGAAGAATTAATTATTCTCAACAGGGGTTCTGTTATTGCTGGTACTATCTGTTTAAAATTTTTTTTGTCAGTATAGAATCTAATATACAGGTTGATGAATTTGCAGAAGAGATGAGTGAAATTAGTTCATTATCTTCAAGGGGAGTAAAGTATTCTAGGTTCTGATCTGACATGGCTAGTTTAACATCTGCATCAATTACATTGTTCGGTTTCAAAGCCTCAATTTTATGACTAATATTTAAAGTCCTCACTATTACACGATGCCGTTGTAGAAATTTCTGCAGTGGTCTTATTTCCAGTCAATTTGGCTATGGTATTAAAGAAAAATCTAGGATTATTTTTGTTATTTTCTATAAGAGTGGAGAGATATGTTGATCTAGCTACACTAAGAGCTTTTCTATAGTTCAGGATGCTCTCCTTCCATACTATTTGAAATACCAACAATTTAGGTTGATGCCATTTACGTTCTAATTTCCGAGCGGCCTGTTTTGAAATGCATGTATGATCGTTATACCAGGGAGCGAGTTTCTTATCTCTAATAATTTTTCTTTTAACTGTAGATGTTGCTACATTATCTAAGGTGTAACGAAATGTCGACTCTAAATATTCAGTCACCTGATCGAGTTCTGTGGGGTCAGACGATGATCTAATCAAAGTTGGGAACTCTGGGAGATTACTAATAAAACTCTGTTTGGTAATTGATGTGTATGTACGTTTCATACGGTAGCGCGGCGCTGTGCGTACATTATTACTGTGACACACTTGAATGGAGACAAGATAGTGATCTGATATAACTTCAGACAATGGACTTGTAAATAAATTTCTTATACTTATTAAATCTATATAATTATTAAATCTAAAGTGTGTCCTACTACACACTGATTTACTCTTAATGAGTCTAGTATGGACATAAATGCTCTACACGCAGGGTCTTCTGGATTCTCAAAATGAATATTAAAATCTTCAGCAATTAATGCCTTGTCTACAGAAACGACTAGGTTTGAGAGTAAATCTGCAAATTCACTAAGAAATTCAGAGTACGGCCCTGGAGGTCTGTAAATGACAATTAGAGGAATCAACTGAGCTGACTTAATATAGTTAAATACACTTATGTTACTATAGAGAACTTCAAATGAATTAAATTTGTGTTCGTGTTTTTGTATAATGGTCAAATTATCATTGTGAATAACTGCGACGTCTCCTCCTCTACCAGTTAACCGAGGCTGGTGTATGTAGCTGTATCCAGGAGGACTAGCTTCATTTAGAGCTCCATACTCGTCCTGTTTAATCCAGGTTTCTGTTTAACAGAGTATATCAAATTCCTGATCCGTGATAATTTCATTAAATATAACTGCTTTAGATGTGAGAGATCTAATATTTAACAGTCCTAGATTCAGATCAGAGGTGCCGGCTGCGCATTCAGTGTGATCCGAGTTTGTGGTATCTATGTTAATTAAACAGACTTTCTGGGTCTTTTTACATTTTTGACTATAAGCTATAGCACAGGAAATGAGAGCAGCACCTTCCCGAGTGGGATGGACACCGTCCCGTCCTAACAGGCCAGCTTTGCCCTCAAAGGTCTTCCAATTATCTATGAAGCTCATGTTGTTTTTGGAGCATCACCTGGACATCCAGCGGTTCAGCGACCATAACCTGCTGTAAGCTATGTCGCTTGGGTCTCATTGGGATGGGACCAGAGCATACTACTCCATCGGGCATTTCCAACTTCCGCAGCGCGAGAGAGAGAAAAAACGTTGGCCCAGTCATGATCACGTGACATTCGCCGTCAAAACTAGTAGTGCATGTGTGGTACAAAATCTGAGGTTTCACTGTATGACAATTGAGGCTTTCTAAGTCTTTTGTAGAGCAGAAGCAGCAGTTCTAAATAAAGCTTCATTTCGAAGCTAGTGTCATCTCCCTGAGAGGCATGTGACCAAGGATAAACAAGGTTTTGCTTTTACCAGAGTCATGTGACTGATTTGTTCAGTGTTTTAACTGGTTTCAGTAAAAGCTAGTACAAATGGTTGACTTCTATAATCGAAAGTACCCCCTTAGAAACACACCATTTGTTACACAGAAATTATATTTGAAAGTATCCACAGGCAAGGAAAAAGACTTCTCTTTATTTAGAAAATTTTTGAAGTACTTTCTCCCAATAAACCAATTTTAATTTAAATTTTAAAACCAATTGCTGTCAGAGGCTTTTTACAACGATAAAGTTAGACAAGTACACTTACAAATCAAAGTTTAAATAATGATATTAATGAAGGATCATGAAGTGAACAAACCTCTGACGGAACTCCGAAGCAACAGACAGCAAGACACAACATCCACAAAAATTCCATAAGGAGTCCAAAGGGTGCACCTGCAGTATTGCACCCTAGTTTTTACAATTTGCTTTGTAGGTTTTATCTTCCTATCACTACTTTCTTATATCAGAACCATCTACCAACATGAATGATAATATTTACAACAGGCAAACCACCAAATGGAGCTGGATACAGATATATTAAGTTCACATAAATGTTTTTAAATATGGAAGTAAAACTGGGCACTTTAGACAAGCTGGGAAAATTAAGGGATTTAAAAAAATGTGACATTGCATAAAACCTTTAAAACTCTCCTTCACAGGAGTCGTCCCGCTCATCCTGTCTGTTCCTTGTAAGTACTATCTGGTCCAGCAGAGCATGAACTGGAACAATGCTCAGGGTTACTGCAAAGCCAATCACGCAGACCTGGCTATCGTCGAAAGCGATGACAACATGGTCCACCTTCAGTATGAAATACAGAGACAAAAATTCACTTCCAGTGCTTGGATTGGAATGTACGATGACGTCAACAGCTGGCGCTGGTCGATGGGAAATGTGCCACTGGGAAGTTTCACAGCATGGTCTACAGGACTGCCTGACATTAAGGGTGTAAATAAAACATGCGCTGTAAGAGGAAATTGGGGTTGGTTTGATGTGATATGTACAAAGCCATTGCCCTTTTTCTGCTTTGATGGTAAGGAGTAGTTTTTATTTTCCTTTGTAGAGAAGTTTGTCCTGAAAATACTGACAAGGCTTTACAAATTTTTAGGAACTATAATATAATTTTAGGAATTATAATTAATTTGTATTTATTTGTTAAAATACACAAGTAGTGACAGATAAATCATAAGAAAATCACCAAGACTTGGTATAATAAACAATATTTTATTGCTGTCATTTAACAAAATTGTATCAAATTATAGAAATATTACAAAGTAAAAACGACAAATACTGTAACAGTGGTTAGGGTAAGGAAAGATTCAAACTGCCCTCAGCTCTTGGAGTCGTCTTTGGAAATAGACCTTTCCACAGGTTTGTCCTTGAAACCAGGATGTTTAGTTTCTAAATATCGTTTTAATTTAGAAGGTTTCATGCTCTCTTGTGAGAGCACCTCACTACATATGACACACTGAGGTTTTAAGCCTTTTTTGTCGTCATTATATGTAAATCCATACTTAACATATTCGGGGTCGTACTTGCACTTCGACACATTTGTTGCTATAATTAAATGAAATTTCACATGTCAAGCGGTACGGTTGTTCCCGCGACCCACTTTTGGGTCACGACCCACCAGTTGAGAAGCACTGCCCTTAAAGTGATACCATTGAATACCATATCATAATCAGAGCAATCAGAAACAAACTAATGAAATTTAAGTATGATCACACATCCCAAAAGAGAGGCAGAGACCCAAGACCTTTAAGACATATACTGTACATCACCCATGTTGTAGTGCATAGCACCCTAATTGTGCACATAGAAGAAAAACTACAGTATCTATTTATTCAGAGTCTTTGGTTATCCTGTTTGGATGAAGTTAAAAAGAATGTTTAATAGTTACAGTATGGAGGTGCATGGATCTTCATGAGAAAGACAAAAAAAGAAATCACCATCTGACTGCAATGGATTATATTTTGCTGCTAGTTTTTTTTTAATAATATTTGTCACTCCTACTTGGTGAAAGATGCAAAACTCTGTAAAACTTTTAAAACAATAAGCAAAACAAAATCGCACTCGATCAACAACAACAACAACAACAATAATAATAATAAGTAAATTTACTGGAAAGGAACAAATATAAATGAGAACAAATCTCTATAAGAAAACAACTTTCTACTTTTCATAAATATGGTGAGTAATCAGCAAATGACAAACACACGCATGGAAAATGAACACAGGCAATGATAAGTAGAAAGGGAAATTCAAAGATTAAGTGCAAAGGTGCCATCAATTTGTTTGATGAAAAAGACCTGAAATATACATGACCAATCCAATCTCTTTTGAGCTGTTAATGTTTCACATCTGACAATTGTGTCTCTTGTACTGTAGAAGTGCAATAGTTAAATTTTTCTTTCTTTTGACCACATTCCCCATGTCCTTTACATTCCATGTAAACCCCCTAGTGTGGTTGGATATATGTTAGTGCAGTACAAAGTATTTGGATGCTGTAAGTGGACAGAAGTAAAGTAAACCCCATACATCTGAAGTACGATTAGCGCTGCTAAAAAGCCCTAAACGCACCCCCCCCATTCCAAAACGATAGGGCTCAATTAACACAAACACAAGTCATCACACCCACGTTCCCCCAACTCCTCCATTTACCAACCTAAAAAAAGGCAGCCTGAGCTGTCATAAAATATACAGCCTGAAAGGGCCTTGTGCTTGCAAACCAAATTTCAGCGGATAACTGCATCACCTTGAAAAAGCCATTTATTCACAATTAAATTTATCAGGAAAAAACACCCTAAAATTGTTTAAAGAAAGGAAAACACACACACACAAAAAAAATGTTTTAACGTCCACACCGAATAAAAATAAAATTTTTAAAAATAAAATTTTTATTTGTCACATACACAGTCATACCCAGTACGATATGCAGTGAAATGCTTAGACAACTGCTCGTGACCTTAAAATAAAAGACTAAAGAATAGGGAATACATATAAAAAAATTAAAACAGAAGGGAAATTTAACTAAGAGAGAATAAAATACAATATAAAATTAAAATAACAAAACTGTACAGTACAAAATATACAATATAAGAAAAATATTTAAAAAATATAGAAATATAAGAAACAGCTGTACAATATAGATATATAGAAATTTATGGACATTTGTGTGGGAATGAAGTTGAATATAGATTAAATATAAATGGAAACGTCACATATTTAAAGTGTTTAAAGTATGTTGTGCATCCGGGTAAAAGAACGTCCAGGGAGTGTGCAAATATGCTTATGCATGTGATGGGGTAATTGGGTAATTTAACTAATGTCCACGAATGTGTCATTGTGCAGTGGCCACTAGTGTAAGTGAATGTCCAGAATGTCCACAGTGAGTGCAAACACCATATGTGTGTATGTGCAAAATGTATCAGTACTGTGTGTTAACCTGGTTGAGAGACCGTATCGCCTGCGAGAAGAAGCTCCTCCTCAGTCTCTCTGTGTTGGTCTTCAGGGAGCAGAATCGCTTTCCTGACCTCAACAGAAAGAACAGTCCATTGCTGGGGTGGCTGAGGTCCTTCACGGTCTTCCTGGCCTTGGTCCAGCACCGCTTGCTGTAGATCGAGTGCAGGTCAGGGAGCTCGGTGCGGATGATGCGCTCGGCTGATCGCACCACCCTCTGTAGTGCACGTCTGTCCTGCATGGTGCTGTTCCTGAACCAGGTTAAGATGTTTCCCATCAGGATGCTCTCTATGGTGCAGAAGTAAAAGTTCCTGAGCACTTTGGAGGGCAGTCTAAAGTCTTTCTTGTGGTAGAGACGCTGTCGGGCCTTTTTCACCACGGTGTTGATGTGACAGGACCATGACAGGTCCTGCGTGATGTGAACACCGAGGTATTTGAAGCTCTCCACTCTCTCCACTGGGCTCACGTTGATTATGGGGGTCTGGTAGTTCCTCTCCTGCTTAATGCTGAAGTCCACTATCAACTCCTTTGTCCACCAATTAATCAGAGAAGCTTACTTGTTCAGAACTTCCAGGAATTTAGTGGCTGATTCAACATTATCGAATAAAATAATTTTTTCATTATTTAAACAGCAATATAGCCAGATATGCAAAACTCTGGTAAACACCTTGGTCCACCATAGTCCTTCACACCGCCCCACACTCCCGCTGCCTTCACACAATCTCTGTAGATAAGTCTGGAAAGAAGGGTAATGTGGCACCTTTATAATTGACTGTCATTTTCTTAGCTGCTTGCAAAACTGCATACTTTACTAGGAAATGTAGAAAACGCACAATAACACTCCTCAGCAGTGCACTCGGCGTAGACAGGAATAGAAGGGGGGCTCTGTGCGCTCTCTCAATCTCAATATCAGGGAAATCTGCAGAAAGCTGTAACCACACTGGCAACATTTTCTGTAGAAATGTAGTCAGAGGCTCATTGCGCTCACCTTTTTTAGGAAGCCCAACAATCCTTAAATTTGTGTGGCAACCACGGTTCTCCAAGTCATCCAATTTTGCTTGGAGCTGTTCCACAGTCACATGCAAATGGGCCATCTGAGTGCTGTGTGCACTTCCCAAGTCCCCTACCACAGAAATCTGCTGCTCAGCTGTACTTAGCCAGGTTTCGGTGTCGGTAACCCGTGCAGTGAGAGCAGCGAATGAGTTCTCATGAACTGTAAGTGAGGTAGGTATTTTTCCCAGCTGTCCATCAATACCGTCTAAACGAGTACCAACAGCCCTAATTTTGGTTAAAATTAGCAAGGTGTCTGACTGTAGACTAATGCTAGCCTCTTCCCCTTCTCCATCACCATCTTTACTTTTTTTGTGATATTGTCGCTGTAAATATAGGAAAGTCCGTATCCCCCCCACTTTCCATTTGTACATATGTTATTAAGTAATTAGAAAGTGGGCAAAAAATAGGGCATATTAAGAAAAACATGGAGTTTTGATGTGGAGCAAAACTCCTAGGCTGTCATTCTGCTTCTGGTCAAGTGACGACTTAGGTGCCATCTAATGTACTAATGAGGAATTGTCCAGGTGTTCGTGACATTTGGTAAACCGCTCCTTTCTGGCCACAGAGGTTTCAGATTTGTTCCTAGTGGATGAACATGTGCTTCCACACTTTAATCTGTCTGCACCCTACTATCTAGTAATTTCTGGCATTCTTATCAGGACTGGTAATGTTGCCTGAATAACCAATGTTTTAAACCATTTGTAGCTGCAATCCTGACAACATATTTACACTTAGGTTAAGCACAAACATCACTTTCCTCACTTTGCTTGATTATGCTCTGCTACTGGGTCCATTCTGGGTACTCTGCAAGAGAGAGGGTTGTTATGATGATCATGCACATCACGGAATGTTTTACAGCCACATTGCAATTTATAATCAACACCTGGTAATCAGGTTTTATTTATTTTCACAGAAAGTAAAACTGGAAATCAAAAGTACATTCGCTACTCTAACCCTATGACATGGTATGACGCTCAGACTTACTGTAGAACTTATCATACGGATCTGGCCAGCTCTAGAAATGCAACAGAAGACTCAATTTTAGTGGGAATCGTAAATGGCTGGACATGGTTTGGTCTGTTCAGAGACACCTGGAAGTGGGTGGACCGAATTAACTTCTCTACCATTAGCTGGATGCCTGAAAAACCTGATAATGCCCTGGGAAATGAAAATTGTGGTTATGTAAATAACAGTCTGGCTGGTGACGCACAGTGCTCAGTCATAATGCCCTTCTTCTGTTACTCACGTAAGTTAAAGTTAAATTCATCATTGCATGTGGATATATGTGAGTTGATTTTAGAATTTAGGTTCATGTTCATATTTCTTTGTGTATGTCTCCTTACTTTTCTACATACAGCAATCACAGGAAAACAACAAATCCTCAGTGTGAAGGTGCAATCCCATCAGGATGTAAACAATCCTGCAATAAAGGCGGCCATATTGGAGCAGGTGGAATCTGACTGCAGTGTTCAGTTTTTGTAGCATTTTTAAAGATTTCACAAGGTGATCCTATCATGTTCTACTGAATAATAATAAACCTGCTTTTCAGATTAAACAGGAGCTAACAGATCATGGGATGGCAGAGAACATCACAGTCAAGTGGATAATGCAACCTGATGGACAGGTGTTTCACAAGGAGAAAGAAAATTAACACTACACAAAAAGAAGAGCTTTAATACTCAATTTTAAAAGTAGCTATTTTACTGTGAGTAATTTGTTCACTCTGGACGGTAGTGGAAAATACTGAGAGATTATACTTAGGTGAAAGTGTATAAAAGTTGTATATCAGTTGGATACTCAATTATAAATAGAAAATTCATTAAAAAATCAAGTAAAAAAATTATAAAGGATCTTAAACATAACTTTTAAATGTACAGTAGTCAATTGAAAAGAAATGGCTTTAACTGATGAAATTAAATGGATATCATGGAACGCTATACAGAAAAATGGCATGGTCCTGGATCTCTATTATGTGTACAGTACTGGGCTCAATTTTACGGTAACCTGAAATAATTATATTTTAAACAAATATATATGGTAATATGTGCATGATTGATTGGGAAAATAAATATTTTCTTCTTTAGAGTAATATAAAGATCTGAATAAAATGTGAGTGTTTTCTTTTCCCAGGTTAGCTGCTTGGGTTTTTAATTTATAAATTTTATTTTTCAGATAAGTCAATAATGTAGCTAACATGTACTAACATGTAATATACATGTTACATGTGATACATACAAGTAAGTCAAAATGTTTCTCTACTCAAAATGTTTTCCTTTTCAATATCTGAGTAACGTGCAGGATATTTCACACTGCGGAGTCTCTCCTGCTTTCTCCTGAGTGCCATCTGCAGGAGGTCAGCTGTGTTTTAAGTTCCACTCACTGGGCTCTAAAGTTCTGGTGATGTCTGTAAAGCTGCTCTTTGACACCATCTGTACCGTTAGAATCTCTACAACAACACAATTCTATTCACAGATCCTGTAATCATCAAGCACACCCTTGCTCATGCAACCACATGTTTAACTAACATCACACTTCTCACTAAATCATAAAGCTGTGTTTTCCTGTGTATTAGCTATACCAGTAATTTGAATAACTTTGATAGAGTTAATGACTCTTAGCAAAAGTTTCCTTTTTAATTTGACTGTTTTCATTTGACTATAATGTATTTGCATGCAAACAATTGAAATAAAGATAAGCAAACTAAGAAACAGAATTCTGGTTCCTGTAGTGGCTCAACTAATTACTACCTCGCTAATCTCATGGTCAATTCACCAGAATTAAACAAAGAAGCTGCTAAATTATAAAATATTCATTTAGACAAACAATTAAAAAAAACGGAGCAAGGCCAAAGTGGAAGAGATTCCTTTCAACCAGATTAAAAAAGGACTAGTTACATAAAATAAACAAAGAAAGGTCCTGGAAGGTCACACAGCGATACACTGAACATTACTATATGGCTGTGTAATGAGCAGAATATTTTAATAAACTGAGTTACACTAAAAAGAGTACAATGACAAAGACGGTCAATCTGCCAAGTCAGTGGTCCTTTGATTGGAACTCTGTTCAGCAGTATACTGCTGTTGTTGAGCCTGAATTTACATGATTTGATAAATTGCCATACGTCCTTGCACATGGAGGGCCACCGAACATTAAAAACTTTTTGTGAGACTATATCAATCAGCAGCATCACCACAAGGTGGAAGACTAGTTACTTTTTCTAGGAGCACCCTTCAGACAAGTTCCTATTTTCCTTCAGGCCTGTAGGACAATAAAAAGTTTGTCACAAATGATACTTCTACGACTAATAACAATAGCACTCAACACTAGGCCTGTTTTCACCAAAAACATTTGTTCCGGCGTGTCCTGGCTGAAGTTATTGGTATGAACTGAGCCACTGAAGGGAATCATAAATTTACAAAAAGTTAACAAGAGATTCATTCATTCATTCATTCATTGTACCTACCCACAGTTGTTCCAAAGATTTTGAAACACTTAATCCTCCTCAATCCTCGCTGGTCGGGTATGGCAAAACACCACTCAAACACTCCACATACACAACTACAGTATACTTTTACACTTGAGTTAATAATAATAACAATAATATAACGAATGGCTATTTATAAAGTTATGATTATGATTACATTTGCTTATGATGTGTGTAGGTAAAGTATTCAAAGCAGTGCAAATTTGTATACATTTAAATGTTGTATTTTATGTTCCTGGGATAGTCTCAGAAAACAAACAAAGAAAACAATATTTACAAAATATATACAAAATAAAAGCAGGGTGTTGGTGTGTAGATTGTCCAAAGTGCAGGTTATTGCAACCTTTTTATGTGAGTGAGGAAAGATAAACTATGCTTACCGGAATAAACCTACAAGCCTGTATGGGGTAAACAGTATAAGATGTATAAAGATATATTGAAGAGTGTTTATGGACATTTGAATATGGGTAAGGGGGTTTCCCCTGAGATGGTAATAGGAAGAAACCTTGAGAGGAACAAGACTCAACAGGGAACCCATCCTCATCTGGGTGATAACGGATAGCAGGGATTGATCTGCACTCATACTGTGTGTTAGGAGGCTGGAAGGGCAGTATAACAGGAGCTGTGGAGAATTTCATATGGAGTCCAGTTCATTATTGGAGGCTCAGGTAGACTGTAGGAAACTCCAGTCCTGAGATATCGCAGAGAAACAGCTGTCTGCATCACGCAAGGCCAGGACCATCTTCGTGGAAAAGTTGAACCATCCCCAAACACCACACGCATCCCAACAGACCAGACTGGGCACCCATGCAACGAGAGAGTAATGTATGTAACTTATGTAAGCTGGCAACGCTTAAAAATGCCAATTTATGTTTAAATGCTTCTTTCAATCTGGAACAACTTAATACAGTTATTTATGCTTAAAGTAAACTGACCAAGCTGCTCCTTAAAGCATTTTTAATGTCATTTGCTGTATCGCATTAAATAAAAAGATTTGACTTATCATAATTTTTTTGTGTTCATATTTTTTTATTTTAATATTAAAATGATCTTTTAAAGGGGTCATCCAGAAACATTTTTCATTAAATGTTAATAAAAAATCTTTAGGTTCCTAATAAAAAGTTTGTAATATATTTAATTAAAAATTCTCAATGGTTGTGTAAAAAAAAACACTACTTTTAACTGGTAAAAACTAGCTCTGTTCTCACCAACCTGTTTCAGTACATGTTCCTTTAAATGCTTATGATCTCTGCTGAGCCCGCCCCCCAGTTCTGTGGGGCGTGTCTTCACAACACACGTGGGGTATAGCCACAGAAGTGTAGTCCAGTGCGGGCAATGCTTTGGACTGCATTACCCACAAAGCATTGCCCACAACGCAGAATGGACATGCATCGACTCGATTTGTCTTTCTCATCACTGCATGGGCATGAATTAACGGGCTGTTACGCTGCCGCGAGCAACAACAACAAAAGTGGAGAAACTTACCGAGAGAGATACGGACGCGATGTGTTTACTGATGTGTTTACATGATTTCTTAATCTTCGACAGACATTGTTATAAACCATCTAACATTACAAAGGTAAGCATAATATAGTTTTCCGACTATGTACACAGTTTGCAACTAGACAATCACCTTAATGCATTGTTTATTATAAACGGGCGATTAAGGATTATATAGAGACGGATGTACATAGAGAAGACTACATAACACATAAAGACAAGTTAACTTACACTCCGCATTTATCGTGATTATTAGAAAAGGCGATCTGCATAGATTCATAGAAAAAGAAATTATTCACTGAGCCTGGTGAAGATGAAGCAGGAACACTAAGCGTTAGTACAGATCCATTTTTTAGGAGCAGCTTCCTAGTAAAACCTGCTTTATATTGACCCGCGTTTATAAAGCAGTCTGGTAAAAAATGATTAGTGCAAACATGAACGCATTTAGGTAAATCAGCGGGGACGTTAGCTTTAAAAACTAAATTCAGCCACTGCATCCTCAGTGGCTCAGATACCTAACCCTAGGTAGGTACCCTAGGTCACTAACCCTAGGTAGTGAATGACGACTGCTGTGTTCGCTATTACACCCAACAACTGTACACAACACTCGCTTAGGCGGCATTTTGCTCCAGCGGCGAAAAACAATGGCCGACAGCTTCTTCTCACTCGGGGGCGGGTCTTTGCTAAAACACCAATGTCAATCAACTATAGTAGGAGCGGCCTCTTTTGGTGTGGCGTCACACTGCAAAGCATTTGAGAATGGCCTGATTTCAGAAGGGGTATGTTATTTTAATAAATGAAAAGAAAATCACTGGGCAGCTCTTTATCATCGTAGAGTGGTTGTGTACGCACTCTCCTAACACACAGTTCAGTCCAAATAGCTTAAAAAAGTGCATGTAGGCCCGTATGGCCCCTTTAATAAAAAAAAGTGTTGACTTGCTATATCTCCTCTATCTCACTGTCCTACTTTAAATTAAACCTTGGTTAAACCAATTTAGATTTTTGCAAGGATTCAAATAAATTTAATTTTATTTGTATAGCACTTTAGTATGTGTTTGTGTATAAATAAAGAAATGCTCTAAGGCAACGACACCAAATGTAGGAGTAGAGAAGAAGAGGTTACAGCACCCCAGATTTTTTTTCTTTAAAAACATTAGTCTCTAATATAATTATACTGCACAGATCAATTTGGGGGAAAATTATTTATGCAACCAGGATTTCCATAAAACACTGAATAAACTCATTCAGAATTGGGGTGGAAGTGTGTATATTCTGATCAACTGTTTTTAATTATTATTATTATTATTATTATTATTATTATTTAAAAAATTCAATTTAAATAAATTTTATTTGTATAGCGCTGTTATCAATTGGCACTGTTCTAAAGCAGCTTTACACAATCAAAAGATTTATTTAAGTTTGTATGGAATTTGAATGTGTATGAGTAATGGTCAGTTTGTCCCTGGTGAGCAAGCCGAGGACGACAGTGGCAAGGAAAAACTCCCTGAGATTTTAGTAGGAAGAAACCTTGACAGGGAACCCATCCTCATCTGGGTGAAACAGAGAGCAGGGATTGATCTGCACTCATACTGTGTGTTAGTTGGCAGACAGTTCAGCATAACAGTTGATGGTAATTGATGTTAATATGGAGTCCAGTTAGTTATTGGAAACTCAGGTAGACTTGTATAAAGTTCCAGTCCTGAACTATTGAACAGTCAAGTCCTCAGAGAAACAGCTGCCAACACCAGTCGAGGCCAGAACCGTCCTCTAGGTAGAGAGAACCATCCCCAGACACCAGATGCATCCCAAAGAGACACACGGGGCATCCATGTAACTAATTCTCCAACCAGAAGCGGGGCACCAGGATGGGTCAGACAGGTCCGGAGGGCAGAGGGAGTCTGGATCACTGGCAGCTCAGGAACAACATGTGTAGCTCAACAGAGAGAGAGGGAAGGAGAGAGAGGGGGGGAGAGGGAAGAGAAAGAGCAGGAGAGAGCAGAAGATGACTAACTATGACATCATAACTAAAAGGGAGAGCCAGAAGGAAACACAGACATGAGGGGGAACTGAGATGTAAACAAACAATCACCTCACCGTCAACAAACCTGAGTGATCAATGAGAGTGAGGAGGACAGCATCTAAACATACCAGTTCACCATAATACTCTACGTCCATGAGTCCCCCAGATCTGCTCCTTTACCTATGGCAAATCTATTTATAAAAATGCTTGGCTAAATAAATAGGTTTTTAGCCTGGACTTAAACACTGAGACTGTGTCTGAGTCCCGAACACTATTTGGAAGACTATTCCATAATTTCGGGGCTTTGTAAGAAAAAGCTCTGCCCACAGCTGTAGTTTTTATAATACGCAGTACTGATAAGCAGTCTGCAACCTTTGATCGAAGTAGGCGTGGCAGATCGTAAGACACTAGCAGTTCACTCAGATACTGCGGTGCGAGACCATTTAATGCTTTATATGTCAAAAGTAGTATTTTAAAATCAATGCGAAATTTCACAGGGAGCCAATGGAGTGAAGATAAGATAGGGGTGATGTGCTCGTATCTTCTGGTTCTAGTGAGGACTCTCGCTGCTGCATTCTGGACTAGCTGAAGCTTGTTTATGCACCTAGTTGAACAACCAGACAGTAAGGCATTACAATAGTCCAACCTAGAGGTGATAAAAGCATGAACTAGTTTTTCTGCATCGTTTAGTGACAATATATTTCTTATCTTGGCAATACAGATCTGGCCTTTAAAAATGCACGTTTTCGGAAAAGGGATCCCACGACTTGCCGCGGCTGCGCGTGGCAAGCTGCGAAAATGCACTTCATTACCTGTAGGGGGCAGTCATGTTTCAGTCTAAAGTATTGTGTGTCTACTGAAGCTGAAAAATGTTATCTCTCTTAGGCGCCAATTGACAGCAAGCGACAAAGCTCATAAACGTGTCAAGCTCAAACCGATATGTATTTATTCTTCATTTTCATTTAGAATTATTATTAGTAGTAGTTCTCCGAATTTATTGTCTATTATTATTATTATTATTATTATTATTGTCAAGCACCCGCGCGTGTGCAAAAGGATTACAAAGATGTATGCAAATTGTAGAGGGTCCAGCGAGTAGACTGTGGTCAGATTGTTCCACTGGGATTAAACTGTGCCAGGCGGAGTTAAAGCACTTTTAAAATCATACTAACTACACTGATATGAATAACTTTGAATGATGCATATTTGCATATTTGTCACACTTGTATAGGTGGAATTTTACCTAAACACTTTAGGTGAGAACGTATAGGTTAATATGTATAGGTGAGAACAACTGATTCACACTTGAGGAGAGTGAATAATTTGCATTTGAATGTTGTCTGGCATTGTAAGCACACGCAGTGACACTAAAAGAACAATAGGATTAATAGGAATAGGAGGCACTAAAGAGGAGGATTTTAATTTAGACTATAAAAAAATTAACCTGCGTCTATTTTTAGGCGTGCCAGCTGCCACTTTTTAGTTAGAAGTTTTCAATACAAATCTTATAATGCCCACATGACATGCTGGTGAGCTATCCATGCCAATGATCCCGGGCTTGCACCCTGCGCTATAAAATACGAGTACGACGACCATCCGCGGACAGCAGCTCCTGCCTCCGTCTGCTTGCGCTGGCTCTTCTTTCCCTGGGGCGCGTTCCATTTGCCCCGTTTGCATGCCGCACTTCCGCGTTGTTGTGCGCGCGTCTCACTCACACCGCGTAGTAAAATCCACTGTAAACCAACAAACCCCGAGTATTTTATAGCGCGGATTGGAAGCCCAGGATCTTTAGCAAGGAGAGCTCTTCTTCACCATTCGTTCACATATTGTTTTTGGTGAACTTGAGCGCGTCAGAAAATAAACGCAAACATTTTTTTAAATGGTCAGAGTCAGTCTGCTTGCTGTTTTCCCGACGCGTTCATAATCATGAGCGCTGTTTAAAACTATGGAGTAAATTAAAGAGGAGAATCACGATGCCGAATCGAAGTCCTGAGCCCAAACCTCATTTAAATTAAATTTACAAATATTATAGGTAAAAAAACAATAGCCCACGTTTAGAAACTGTTTATAAATTATTTTCGACATGAGTTGGCCCGGTGTTATGCGCAGAGCGCCGGGAGATTTCCTGAAGCTCCGAAATCACTGGGGCATTTTTTCTAAATAGATGCTATTGTTAATAACTGATGGAGGTTTTGGGCTGTATACACACGCAGTTTTGAGGGGTTTAAAACGAATTAGTCCGAGCAGACCTACATGAAAGGTGAGAAGTGAGTAACTGCGCGCGCTGTCGCGGTGTATATACTGTACAACACGTGCTTATCAACTTTTTGATAAAAACGCTGCCTTTTGTAAAGTGAAAGTACTTTACAAAAGACGAACAGCTTTATTTCAGTCATAAATTCACAATCACATCACATTCCAGCTATTATTTCCAGCCGTGGTTAAATAATGTATGAAATAATTATTAAATGCTGGACACAAACAGCAAATATGATGATTATTATAAAAAGCCAGAAGAACTTCGTGTTCATAAAATAATATCTACTTACTATGATAATATATATATATTGTTTATTCATGTCTTCTGATGATGTCGACACATTTTTACGTTTTAAATATGTTGGCATATTCACGAATCAGGACATTCGCATAGTTAAGACTATCAGATAGCCTACTATCAGGGAATTAAATTAATTTCAACACCATTTAAACCAAGGCATTGCCATGTCTTTCACTGTTTTGTCCCTGTTAAAACATTACAAAAAATATATAAGAAACTTATTAAGAATTTTAAAGCATGAATTTGGGCATCTTAGTTCATCATTATGAAAATAATATGAAGCACATATACACACATTCATGACATCATGAATAGATCTGTTGTAAAACAAAATAAAATTCATGTTTGCTTCAGCATTGGAAACAATATTGTTTTAGGCTAAGTAATTATACACAGTTTTTCGTTGTACAGTACTTGGTCCGCCTGCGCCATCTGGCGGATATTCAGTGAAACACAACACATTTATTTAAATTCCCGAATGTTGCTTACGGCAAGTCGCGGCATGCCGCGCGCTAAATTGCGGCATCCCGCGGGAAAACACGCGCAGTCTTAATGGCCACATCTGTATTTCTGAGGTGAAATAATGCTATCCTGGTAATATTATCTACATGAGCTTCAAATGAAAGGCTGGAATCTATAATCACACCGAGGTCTTTTACTGTTGCACTTGATGGAACAGAAAGGCCATATAAAGTTACAGAGTGATCTAAAATTTTACTCCCAGCTGTATGCGGTCCTATGACTAGAACTTCTGTCTTATCTGGATTAAGCAGAAGGAAGTTAATTAGCATCCAATTTCTTATGTCCTGGACACATTGCTCAACTTTAGTAACCTGGTTTATCTCATCAGGTTTTGCTGAGATATATAACTGTGTGTCGTCAGCAGTGAAAACTAATACCATGCTTACGGATTATGTTGCCCAGAGGAAGCATGTAAAGGGAAAAAAGCAATGGGCCTAAAACTGAACCGTATGGAACACCAAACTCCACTAGAGAACATGCAGAATAATCACCATTTAAGTCTACATACTGATACCGATCGGTCAAATAGGATCTGAGCCAGGAGAGGGCTGTACCCTTAATTCATACTACATTTTCTAATCTGTGAAAAAGAATACTATGATCAATGGTGTCAAAAGCTGCACTGAGGTTTAGTAATACAAGCATGGTTACACAACCTTGATTAAAGGACAATAGGAGGTCATTTACTACTTTAACGAGTGCTAATCTCTGTCTGTGATGAGGCCTAAATCCTGACTGATACAGTTCATGTATGCCATTTCTATGCAGATAGGAGCATAGCTGCTCCGCTACTATCTTTTCCAGAATCTTAGAGATAAAGGGGAGGTTTGATATTGGCCTGTAATTGGACAGCTGACACTGGTCAAGGTCAGGTTTTTTTTTTTTTATAATCGGTTTAATAACTGCTAATTAAAAAGATTTTGGAACATAACCAATGCTGGATAGGATGGATAGGATGGATAGGATTAAGAATGAGTTTATCAGAGGAACAACCCACGTTAGATGTTTTGGAGATAAAGTCAGAGAGGCCAGATTGAGGTGGTTTGGACATGTTCAGAGGAGAGATTGTGAATATATCGGTAGAAGGTTGCTGAGGTTGGAACTGCCAGGCAGGAGGTCTAGAGGAAGACCAAAGAGGAGATTTATGGATGCAGTGAGAGAGGACATGAAGTTAGTTGGTGTGAGAGAAGAGGATGCAGAGGATAGGGTTAGATGGAGGCAGATGATTCGCTGTGGCGACCCCTGAAAGGGAACAGCCGAAAGACAAAGAAGAAGAAGAAGGAACATAACCAATGCTGAGTGAAGAATTAATTATTCTCAACAGGGGTTCTGTTATTGCTGGTACTATCTGATTAAGAAAATGTGTCGGTACAGGATTTAATATACAGGTTGATGAATTTGCAGAAGAGATGAGTGAAATTAGTTCATTCTCTTCAAGGGGAGTAAAGTATTCTAGGTTCTGATCTGACATGGCTAGATTGACATCTGCATCAATTACATTGTTTGGTTTCAAAACCTCAATTTTATGCCTAATATTTACAATTTTATTATTAAAAAAGTTTATGAAGTCCTCACTATTACACTGTAAGAGTCCTCCACTAGAGGTCACTGTTTTTATTTTGTAGTTTTGTTGGCCGACTCAGTTTCCCAGCAGGTACCTCGGTCAGGTGAGGCAGTGCACACCTGAACCGAGGTAGCCATCAATCTATAAATAGCTGTTTAGACTGGGAAACTGGGTCGAGCATTTTTGGTACCACCACTGTCATTTATGTGGGCATTTTGGTTTGTTCTGTTTGGTTATCTGTTTAGTTTGTATTTTGATTTTAGTTGTGTTGACTTGGGCTCTCTTATTGGCAATGTTTCTGTGTATGTTTTGTGTGTCTGTGTTAGTGGAGCTGATTCCGTCCTGTCCTCCTGTGTTCTTATGTTTAGCTAGAGCAGGTAAGTAGTTAGGTGTGTGTGTGGCTAGGAGCATGTTTAGCTAAATTCTATGTTGAGTTACAGTAACTAGCATGCTTCTAGCCATAGCCCCTCTGTGTCTCTAGCTGTCCTGTGTTTCCTACCTCCCCTGTTGCCCAGTGTGCCTAGCCTTTGAGTGTCCCCTAGCCTAGCCTTTGAGTGTCCCCTAGCCTAGCCTTTGAGTGTCCCCTAGCCTAGCCTTTGAGTGTCCCCTAGCCTAGCCTTTGAGTGTCCCCTAGCCTAGCCACTGGGTATCCCTTGTCTGTGTTTCTGTGCCCCTATTCCCTAGTGTGTTTAAGCTATTAGGTAAGTGTAGCTTAGTGCATGTTGGGGCTAAACACATGCTTAGCTAGGTGTATGTGTAGCTGACTGCCATGGTTAAGCTTAGCTTAACCATGTTTAGCTAAAAGCCATGCCTAGCTGATTGCCATGTTCTCTCTAGTGTCTCCCGTTCTCTCTAGTGTCTAGTTTCAGCTCCACGCCTCGTTTATGTCCTGTTATGTGTTTGTCCCCCTGCCTGTGTCTCGCCACAGGACGTGTTTTGTGTCTCCCCCTGCCTGTGTCTCGCCACAGGACGTGTTTTGTGTCTCCCCCTGCCTGTGTCTCGCCACAGGACGTGTTTTGTGTCTCCCCCTGCCTGTGTCTCGCCACAGGGCGTGTTTAGTGTCTCCCCCTGCCTGTGTCTCGCCACAGGGCGTTTAGTGTCTCCCCCTGCCTGTGTCTCGCCACAGGGCGTGTTTTGTGTCTCCCCCTGCCTGTGTCTCGCCACAGGACGTGTTTAGTGTCTCCCCCTGCCTGTGTCTCGCCACAGGGCGTGTTTAGTGTCTTCCCCTGCCTGTGTCTCGCCACAGGGCGTGTGTTTGTTCCCCTGTCTGTGTCTTGCCAGAGAGCCCCTGTTAGCACAAAGTTAAGTATGGTTTGAGTTTGTTTGTTCCTTTGTTTGTATCTTTATTTATACTTTGTGTTTAACTATTATTAAAAAGACTCTTTTGGGTTACACCAACCCTCTGCCTCTATGCCTGCTCCTTCCGCCCACGGCGTTCAACACCTGCCACAACACCCCGATCATGACATACACAAAGTTGTTGTGGAGTGCAGTGGTCTTATTTCTGGTTAATTTGGCTACGATATTAAATAAAAATCTAGGATTATTTTTGTTATTTTCTATAAAAGTGGAGAGATACGTTGATCCAGCTACACTAAGAGCTTTTCTATAGTTCAGGATGCTCTCCTTCCATGCTATTTGAAATACTAACAATTTAGTTTGAACCCATTTACGTTCTAATTTCCGAGCGGTCTGTTTTAAAGTGCGTGTATGATTGTTATACCAGGGAGCAAGTTTCTTATCTCTAATAATTTTTCTTTTAACTGGAGCTACATTATGTAAGGTATAGCGAAATGTCGACTCTAAATATTCAATCGCCTGATCGAGTTCTGTAGGGTCAGACGGTGATCTAATCAAAGTTGGGAACTCTGGGAGATTACTGATAAAACTCTGTTCGATAGTTGATGTGAATGTACGTTTCATACGGTAGAGCGGCGCTGTGTGTACATTATTACTGTGACACACTTGAATTGAGACAAGATAGTGAGTGTCTCTAGCACCACCAGGTCCTGAGATATAGGCGTGCACTTCTATGGGTTAGGGTTAGGGTTAGGTATAAGGGATAAATGCGAAAGTGCACCCCTGGGTGCACTTTGTTTGTGTAGGTCCTAGGAGGCTGAAATTGGGTATATAGACTAATTGGGGGACGCCGAGTCTAATGCACTTGGTTTGGTGTCTCTAGCACCACCAGGTCCTGAGATATAGGCGTGCACCTCTATGGTTGAGTTTTGGGTAAAGTTAGGGTTAGGGCTACAGCAGGGCTACAGCAGGTATAAGGATAAATGCGAAAGTGCACCCCGGGGTGCACTTTGTTTGTGTAGGTCCTAGGAGGCTGAAATTGGGTATATAGACTAATTGGGGGACGCCGAGTCTAATGCACTTGGTTTGGTGTCTCTAGCACCACCAGGTCCTGAGATATAGGCGTGCACCTCTATGGTTGAGTTTTGGGTAAAGTTAGGGTTTAGGGTTACGACAGGTATAAGGATAAATGCGAAAGTGCACCCCGGGGTGCACTTTGTTTGTGTAGGTCCTAGGAGGCTGAAATTGGGTATATAGACTAATTGGGGGACGCCGAGTCTAATGCACTTGGTTTGGTGTCTCTAGCACCACCAGGTCCTGAGATATAGGCGTGCACCCCTATGGTTGAGTTTTGTGTTAAGATTAGGGTTAGGGCTACAGCAGGGCTACAGCAGGTATAAGGATAAATGCGAAAGTGCACCCCGGGGTGCACTTTGTTTGTGTAGGTCCTAGGAGGCTGAAATTGGGTATATAGACTAATTGGGGGACGCCGAGTCTAATGCACTTGGTTTGGTGTCTCTAGCACCACCAGGTCCTGAGATATAGGCGTGCACCTCTATGGTTGAGTTTTGGGTAAAGTTAGGGTTTAGGGTTACGACAGGTATAAGGATAAATGCGAAAGTGCACCCCGGGGTGCACTTTGTTTGTGTAGGTCCTAGGAGGCTGAAAATGGGTATATAGAATAATTTGGGGACGCCGAGTCTAATGCACTTGGTTTGGTGTCTCTAGCACCACCAGGTCCTGAGATATAGGCGTGCACCTCTATGGTTGAGTTTTGGGTAAAGTTAGGCTTTAGGGTTACGACAGGTATAAGGATAAATGCGAAAGTGCACCCCGGGGTGCACTTTGTTTGTGTAGGTCCTAGGAGGCTGAAATTGGGTATATAGACTAATTGGGGGACGCCGAGTCTAATGCACTTGGTTTGGTGTCTCTAGCACCACCAGGTCCTGAGATATAGGCGTGCACCCCTATGGTTGAGTTTTGTGTTAAGATTAGGGTTAGGGCTACAGCAGGGCTACAGCAGGTATAAGGATAAATGCGAAAGTGCACCCCGGGGTGCACTTTGTTTGTGTAGGTCCTAGGAGGCTGAAATTGGGTATATAGACTAATTGGGGGACGCCGAGTCTAATGCACTTGGTTTGGTGTCTCTAGCACCACCAGGTCCTGAGATATAGGCGTGCACCTCTATGGTTGAGTTTTGGGTAAAGTTAGGGTTTAGGGTTACGACAGGTATAAGGATAAATGCGAAAGTGCACCCCCGGGTGCACTTTGTTTTTGTATGTCCTAGGAGGCTGAAATTGGGTATATATAATAATTTGGGGACGCCGAGTCTAATGCACTTGGTTTGGTGTCTCTAGCACCACCAGGTCCTGAGATATAGGCGTGCACCTCTATGGTTGAGTTTTGGGTAAAGTTAGGCTTTAGGGTTACGACAGGTATAAGGATAAATGCGAAAGTGCACCCCGGGGTGCACTTTGTTTGTGTAGGTCCTAGGAGGCTGAAATTGGGTATATAGACTAATTGGGGGACGCCGAGTCTAATGCACTTGGTTTGGTGTCTCTAGCACCACCAGGTCCTGAGATATAGGCGTGCACCCCTATGGTTGAGTTTTGTGTTAAGATTAGGGTTAGGGCTACAGCAGGGCTACAGCAGGTATAAGGATAAATGCGAAAGTGCACCCCGGGGTGCACTTTGTTTGTGTAGGTCCTAGGAGGCTGAAATTGGGTATATAGACTAATTGGGGGACGCCGAGTCTAATGCACTTGGTTTGGTGTCTCTAGCACCACCAGGTCCTGAGATATAGGCGTGCACCTCTATGGTTGAGTTTTGGGTAAAGTTAGGGTTTAGGGTTACGACAGGTATAAGGATAAATGCGAAAGTGCACCCCGGGGTGCACTTTGTTTGTGTAGGTCCTAGGAGGCTGAAATTGGGTATATAGATTAATTGGGGGACGCCGAGTCTAATGCACTTGGTTTGGTGTCTCTAGCACCACCAGGTCCTGAGATATAGGCGTGCACCTCTATGGTTGAGTTTTGGGTAAAGTTAGGCTTTAGGGTTACGACAGGTATAAGGATAAATGCGAAAGTGCACCCCGGGGTGCACTTTGTTTGTGTAGGTCCTAGGAGGCTGAAATTGGGTATATAGACTAATTGGGGGACGCCGAGTCTAATGCACTTGGTTTGGTGTCTCTAGCACCACCAGGTCCTGAGATATAGGCGTGCACCCCTATGGTTGAGTTTTGTGTTAAGATTAGGGTTAGGGCTACAGCAGGGCTACAGCAGGTATAAGGATAAATGCGAAAGTGCACCCCGGGGTGCACTTTGTTTGTGTAGGTCCTAGGAGGCTGAAATTGGGTATATAGACTAATTGGGGGACGCCGAGTCTAATGCACTTGGTTTGGTGTCTCTAGCACCACCAGGTCCTGAGATATAGGCGTGCACCTCTATGGTTGAGTTTTGGGTAAGTTTAGGGTTTAGGGTTACAGCAGGGTTAGGGTTAGGGTTAGGTTAGGGTAAAATAATCCGCTGCCCCGGGAAGAACCCGGAACCAGCGTTGTGCACGGGCCAGCCACTCAGGCCTCATTTTCAGCCTCCTCCACTATGACGGTCGACCGGTGTCGCCTGTTTAAATTTTAAGAGCTAAAGACTTTGCTTTTAGCTAAATTGTTGTAAAGACCCTCCATGAGCCGAGATACCCGCTTAAGGGTTAAGATTTAAATCAGGGCCTGGGGGTTGAGATTCGGGGTCATTTCTAGTTAAAGTTAGGCCATTGTACGACGAAGGCTAACGACCGTGTAATAACCTATGTTAGTGTAAATGCCTGTGACTTTCAGGTCAAACATGGGCACCGAGTAAGGTAAGGGTTATGGAAAATAGGTAGGGTTAAAGACAATAAGGGTAACGGTCCCGGGACAGGGTCCAAGGCAAGGAACTTTTGGGTTAGGATAGGTTTGGGGAGAGGTTGGGAAGACTCGGTTCCCTGCAGACCTAAAACCTAAAGTTAAAGGTCAGAGGTCAAATACATTTAAGGTTAATGTTGAGACTTAAAGCATTAGATTTAAAGCTAATAGGGTTCTAAGAGTTTAGGGTTAAAACTGACGGTTATGCTAAGAGTTAAGGTTTAGGCCTAGGGTTCAAAACTGATGGTTATATTTAGGGTTAAAGGTTTAGGCATAGAGTTTTTGATAAGCAGCTGAAGACACTGAAGGTTATGTTTAGGTTCAGGGAGAGGAAACGCATTAAATCCTACTTAAGGTTAAGGGTATGAGCTAAGATTAAAGTTCCCTTTAACCCAACGATATCCTAAATTGTGAGACACGTCATCAGTAGTAAACCATAGAGTCACAGGGTGTTTCGGCCTTTCATTACTATACACCCTCATCCATGGCGGCCAGCCGTAGGTGGATCAGTCCTCGGCTCGTGTCCCATAGCCAATTGAAAAAATGATTTATGTTTATTTATTTATTGATTTAAAATTTTAATTTTAATAAATAAACCTTTTTAAAGTCCTATTTAAAATACTGGTATAATTAAAGACTATAGAACTAAGGTTTAAATATATTGAAATTATGCTAATACAACCTGAACCATCATACAATCACTTTAAAATATTTTTTATTTATTTGAAAATGATTTTAAGAAATGAACTTTAATAAAGTCCTATTTATGGTACCAGTGTAATTAAAGATTAGGTTTAAATTCACTGCAATGATCCTAATACAGCCTAAACCATCATACAGTAACACTCCTAAATATACCAAATACAGTGAAGACTGGTAGAAGACCATGACTCACCTCTCTGCCAAAGGCCCTTTTGTTAACACCGCAAGGTTTCCGGAACCATTTGGGCAGAGTGCTGCACCGGGAAGCGAGTGGAGACCGTCTCATCCCAGCGGATGACCCCGAAAATCAGATCAACAACCTTCTACTGGAATGGCCTCCTGAGGAAAATTCTATCAGGATGACAGGAAAATCCCCAGCCAAGTAAAGCCTTAATGGAAGGCCAATCCAGGTTCTTAATCGGCATATTTTTCACACTGATGGTAGATTAAATATTTTTGTGGTATTATTCAGTTATTTATTGTTTCCATTCAGTGTGTCACAAAGATCACGTTGCCAAAAACGGCACGATTCTATCTTTTGTGGTTTAGGAGTTATTTGTTAAAATATACTCCAGATTTAGGTGGCCCATGATGCTTAGGGGCACAGTCGGTTACGGAACGCCAATAGGGTAAAAAATCTTATAGTTTAAAATATCTAATAAATATCTTTAATTTAATGTTTAGGCCACAGTTGCAGCCTAAATATTTTATATCAGAGTGGATCACAGTTGCAATCACCCTCATTTATGTAATTAGCAAGTTTATACCTATTTAAAAATAATAGAATATGATTTTGTAATTATTTCAATCTAAAGTCTAATAACCTATGATACATTTCACATTTAAAAATCAATATTTCAGATCGCTGCTAAAGTAAGAATTATATATTTTTATATTTTTAAATTAAAATATCTACTAAACGTCTCTAATTTGTGATTCAGGCCACAGTTGCAGCCCAAATATTTTATATCAGAGTGAATACAGTTGCAATCACCTCTGTTTCCCTACTCAGCGATGTTTAGCCTATTTAATAAATAAATAACATCAAGTATTAAGATTATACACAGGCCTAATAACCTACGACGCATGTTAAATCACTCATGCCTGAGCTTTAACGCTCTGAGTGGGACAGATTGGACCTGCAGGCGCCTATTTAGGGGTCCCGGAGGGCCGACGGGGATCAATTAAGGATGCCCCAGGACAGCATTGGGCGACAGGCTGAGGCACGCAACCAGAGCCTAAGCTAAGAGATCGCCTATCGGCTCGGGGTGGACTGGACCTCCGAGGATGGCATGAGATCGCGGGTCGTGATCGGCCTACCCGTTCCTTCCGAGGGTGGCACGGACCCCTACACTAGATTCGGGCTAATCCCAAATCATGCTCCAGAGCACGCCAACTGAACCTTGACGCCGTATGCGCTTACGCCCGAGGTCTAACGTCCCGTCCTATCTCCCCTGCCGACGCATTCGAGCCCGTTTGTTCGGCCGCCCTAAACAACGGATCACCCGTGTCTCTCAGTCCAATCATCACAGCATGTGCTTGTGGATAAGCAGCAGAACTGTTGTCCCCAGCTAATAGGGTGCCTAGGTGGGTATCTATATTAAAATGGTATTATCTTTTATATAGTGAGGTTAACAATTAAGATAATGTTTTAACCTCTACCCACTAGGACATGGAGATAGCTTCCAACAAGGTGACCGAGGGCGGCACTGGCTGGGTTAGGTTAGGGTAAAATAATCCGCTGCCCCGGGAAGAACCCGGAACCAGCGTTGTGCACGGGCCAGCCACTCAGGCCTCATTTTCAGCCTCCTCCACTATGACGGTCGACCGGTGTCGCCTGTTTAAATTTTAAGAGCTAAAGACTTTGCTTTTAGCTAAATTGTTGTAAAGACCCTCCATGAGCCGAGATACCCGCTTAAGGGTTAAGATTTAAATCAGGGCCTGGGGGTTGAGATTCGGGGTCATTTCTAGTTAAAGTTAGGCCATTGTACGACGAAGGCTAACGACCGTGTAATAACCTATGTTAGTGTAAATGCCTGTGACTTTCAGGTCAAACATGGGCACCGAGTAAGGTAAGGGTTATGGAAAATAGGTAGGGTTAAAGACAATAAGGGTAACGGTCCCGGGACAGGGTCCAAGGCAAGGAACTTTTGGGTTAGGATAGGTTTGGGGAGAGGTTGGGAAGACTCGGTTCCCTGCAGACCTAAAACCTAAAGTTAAAGGTCAGAGGTCAAATACATTTAAGGTTAATGTTGAGACTTAAAGCATTAGATTTAAAGCTAATAGGGTTCTAAGAGTTTAGGGTTAAAACTGACGGTTATGCTAAGAGTTAAGGTTTAGGCCTAGGGTTCAAAACTGATGGTTATATTTAGGGTTAAAGGTTTAGGCATAGAGTTTTTGATAAGCAGCTGAAGACACTGAAGGTTATGTTTAGGTTCAGGGAGAGGAAACGCATTAAATCCTACTTAAGGGTTAGGGTTAGGGTTAGGGTTAGGGTTAGGGTAGGGTAAAATAATCCGCTGCCCCGGGAAGAACCCGGAACCAGCGTTGTGCACGGGCCAGCCACTCAGGCCTCATTTTCAGCCTCCTCCACTATGACGGTCGACCGGTGTCGCCTGTTTAAATTTTAAGAGCTAAAGACTTTGCTTTTAGCTAAATTGTTGTAAAGACCCTCCATGAGCCGAGATACCCGCTTAAGGGTTAAGATTTAAATCAGGGCCTGGGGGTTGAGATTCGGGGTCATTTCTAGTTAAAGTTAGGCCATTGTACGACGAAGGCTAACGACCGTGTAATAACCTATGTTAGTGTAAATGCCTGTGACTTTCAGGTCAAACATGGGCACCGAGTAAGGTAAGGGTTATGGAAAATAGGTAGGGTTAAAGACAATAAGGGTAACGGTCCCGGGACAGGGTCCAAGGCAAGGAACTTTGGGGTTAGGATAGGTTTGGGGAGAGGTTGGGAAGACTCGGTTCCCTGCAGACCTAAAACCTAAAGTTAAAGGTCAGAGGTCAAATACATTTAAGGTTAATGTTGAGACTTAAAGCATTAGATTTAAAGCTAATAGGGTTCTAAGAGTTTAGGGTTAAAACTGACGGTTATGCTAAGAGTTAAGGTTTAGGCCTAGGGTTCAAAACTGATGGTTATATTTAGGGTTAAAGGTTTAGGCATAGAGTTTTGATAAGCAGCTGAAGACACTGACGGTTATGTTTAGGTTCAGGGAGAGGAAACGCATTAAATTCTATTTAAGGTTAAGGGTATGAGCTAAGATTAAAGTTCCCTTTAACCCAACGATATCCTAAATTGTGAGACACGTCATCAGTAGTAAACCATAGAGTCACAGGGTGTTTCGGCCTTCAATTACTATACACCCTCATCCATGGCGGCCAGCCGTAGGTGGATCAGTCCTCGGCTCGTGTCCCATAGCCAATTGAAAAAATAATTCATGTTTATTTATTTATTGATTTAAAATTTTAATTTTAATAAATAAACCTTTTTAAAGTCCTATTTAAAATACTGGTATAATTAAAGACTATAGAACTAAGGTTTAAATGTATTGAAATTATGCTAATACAACCTGAACCATCATACAATCACTTTAAGATAATTTTTATTTATTTGAAAATGATTTAAAGAAATGAACTTTAATAATGTCCTATTTATAATACCAATGTAATTAAAGATTATGGAGCTAAGGTTTAAATTCACTGCAATGATCCTAATACAGCCTAAACCATCATACAGTAACACTCCTAAATATACCAAACACAGTGAAGACTGGTAGAAGACCATGACTCACCTCTCTGCCAAAGGCCCTTTTGTTAACACCGCAAGGTTTCCGGAACCATTTGGGCAGAGTGCTGCACCGGGAAGCGAGTGGAGACCGTCTCATCCCAGCGGATGACCCCGAAAATCAGATCAACAACCTTCTACTGGAATGGCCTCCTGAGGAAAATTCTATCAGGATGACAGGAAAATCCCCAGCCAAGTAAAGCCTTAATGGAAGGCCAATCCAGGTTCTTAATCGGCATATTTTTCACACTGATGGTAGATTAAATATTTTTGTGGTATTATTCAGTTATTTATTGTTTCCATTCAGTGTGTCACAAAGATCACGTTGCCAAAAACGGCACGATTCTATCTTTTGTGGTTTAGGAGTTATTTGTTAAAATATACTCCAGATTAAGGTGGCCCATGATGCTTAGGGGCACAGTCGGTTACGGAACGCCAATAGGGTAGAAAATCTTATAGTTTAAAATATCTAATAAATATCTTTAATTTAATGTTTAGGCCACAGTTGCAGCCTAAATATCTTATATCAGAGTGGATCACAGTTGCAATCACCCTCATTTATGTAATTTGCAAGTTTATACCTATTTAAAAATAATAGAATATGATTTTGTAATTATTTCAATCTAAAGTCTAATAACCTATGATACATTTCACATTTAAAAATCAATATTTCAGATCGCTGCTAAAGTAAGAATTATATATTTTTATATTTTTAAATTAAAATATCTACTAAACGTCTCTAATTTGTGATTCAGGCCACAGTTGCAGCCCAAATATTTTATATCAGAGTGAATACAGTTGCAATCACCTCTGTTTCCCTACTCAGCGATGTTTAGCCTATTTAATAAATAAATAACATCAAGTATTAAGATTATACACAGGCCTAATAACCTACGACGCATATTAAATCACTCATGCCTGAGCTTTAACGCTCTGAGTGGGACAGATTGGACCTGCAGGCGCCTATTTAGGGGTCCCGGAGGGCCGACGGGGATCAATTAAGGATGCCCCAGGACAGCATTGGGCGACAGGCTGAGGCACGCAACCAGAGCCTAAGCTAAGAGATCGCCTATCGGCTCGGGGTGGACTGGACCTCCGAGGATGGCATGAGATCGCGGGTCGTGATCGGCCTACCCGTTCCTTCCGAGGGTGGCACGGACCCCTACACTAGATTCGGGCTAATCCCAAATCATGCTCCAGAGCACGCCAACTGAACCTTGAAGCCGTATGCGCTTACGCCCGAGGTCTAACGTCCCGTCCTATCTCCCCTGCCGACGCATTCGAGCCCGTTTGTTCGGCCGCCCTAAACAACGGATCACCCGTGTCTCTCAGTCCAATCATCACAGCATGTGCTTGTGGATAAGCAGCAGAACTGTTGTCCCCAGCTAATAGGGTGCCTAGGTGGGTATCTATATTAAAATGGTATTATCTTTTATATAGTGAGGTTAACAATTAAGATAATGTTTTAACCTCTACCCACTAGGACATGGAGATAGCTTCCAACAAGGTGACCAAGGGCGGCACTGGCTGGGTTAGGTTAGGGTAAAATAATCCGCTGCCCCGGGAAGAACCCGGAACCAGCGTTGTGCACGGGCCAGCCACTCAGGCCTCATTTTCAGCCTCCTCCACTATGACGGTCGACCGGTGTCGCCTGTTTAAATTTTAAGAGCTAAAGACTTTGCTTTTAGCTAAATTGTTGTAAAGACCCTCCATGAGCCGAGATACCCGCTTAAGGGTTAAGATTTAAATCAGGGCCTGGGGGTTGAGATTCGGGGTCATTTCTAGTTAAAGTTAGGCCATTGTACGACGAAGGCTAACGACCGTGTAATAACCTATGTTAGTGTAAATGCCTGTGACTTTCAGGTCAAACATGGGTACCGAGTAAGGTAAGGGTTATGGAAAATAGGTAGGGTTAAAGACAATAAGGGTAACGGTCCCGGGACAGGGTCCAAGGCAAGGAACTTTGGGGTTAGGATAGGTTTGGGGAGAGGTTGGGAAGACTCGGTTCCCTGCAGACCTAAAACCTAAAGTTAAAGGTCAGAGGTCAAATACATTTAAGGTTAATGTTGAGACTTAAAGCATTAGATTTAAAGCTAATAGGGTTCTAAGAGTTTAGGGTTAAAACTGACGGTTATGCTAAGAGTTAAGGTTTAGGCCTAGGGTTCAAAACTGATGGTTATATTTAGGGTTAAAGGTTTAGGCATAGAGTTTTGATAAGCAGCTGAAGACACTGACGGTTATGTTTAGGTTCAGGGAGAGGAAACGCATTAAATTCTATTTAAGGTTAAGGGTATGAGCTAAGATTAAAGTTCCCTTTAACCCAACGATATCCTAAATTGTGAGACACGTCATCAGTAGTAAACCATAGAGTCACAGGGTGTTTCGGCCTTCAATTACTATACACCCTCATCCATGGCGGCCAGCCGTAGGTGGATCAGTCCTCGGCTCGTGTCCCATAGCCAATTGAAAAAATAATTCATGTTTATTTATTTATTGATTTAAAATTTTAATTTTAATAAATAAACCTTTTTAAAGTCCTATTTAAAATACTGGTATAATTAAAGACTATAGAACTAAGGTTTAAATGTATTGAAATTATGCTAATACAACCTGAACCATCATACAATCACTTTAAGATAATTTTTATTTATTTGAAAATGATTTAAAGAAATGAACTTTAATAATGTCCTATTTATAATACCAATGTAATTAAAGATTATGGAGCTAAGGTTTAAATTCACTGCAATGATCCTAATACAGCCTAAACCATCATACAGTAACACTCCTAAATATACCAAACACAGTGAAGACTGGTAGAAGACCATGACTCACCTCTCTGCCAAAGGCCCTTTTGTTAACACCGCAAGGTTTCCGGAACCATTTGGGCAGAGTGCTGCACCGGGAAGCGAGTGGAGACCGTCTCATCCCAGCGGATGACCCCGAAAATCAGATCAACAACCTTCTACTGGAATGGCCTCCTGAGGAAAATTCTATCAGGATGACAGGAAAATCCCCAGCCAAGTAAAGCCTTAATGGAAGGCCAATCCAGGTTCTTAATCGGCATATTTTTCACACTGATGGTAGATTAAATATTTTTGTGGTATTATTCAGTTATTTATTGTTTCCATTCAGTGTGTCACAAAGATCACGTTGCCAAAAACGGCACGATTCTATCTTTTGTGGTTTAGGAGTTATTTGTTAAAATATACTCCAGATTAAGGTGGCCCATGATGCTTAGGGGCACAGTCGGTTACGGAACGCCAATAGGGTAGAAAATCTTATAGTTTAAAATATCTAATAAATATCTTTAATTTAATGTTTAGGCCACAGTTGCAGCCTAAATATCTTATATCAGAGTGGATCACAGTTGCAATCACCCTCATTTATGTAATTTGCAAGTTTATACCTATTTAAAAATAATAGAATATGATTTTGTAATTATTTCAATCTAAAGTCTAATAACCTATGATACATTTCACATTTAAAAATCAATATTTCAGATCGCTGCTAAAGTAAGAATTATATATTTTTATATTTTTAAATTAAAATATCTACTAAACGTCTCTAATTTGTGATTCAGGCCACAGTTGCAGCCCAAATATTTTATATCAGAGTGAATACAGTTGCAATCACCTCTGTTTCCCTACTCAGCGATGTTTAGCCTATTTAATAAATAAATAACATCAAGTATTAAGATTATACACAGGCCTAATAACCTACGACGCATATTAAATCACTCATGCCTGAGCTTTAACGCTCTGAGTGGGACAGATTGGACCTGCAGGCGCCTATTTAGGGGTCCCGGAGGGCCGACGGGGATCAATTAAGGATGCCCCAGGACAGCATTGGGCGACAGGCTGAGGCACGCAACCAGAGCCTAAGCTAAGAGATCGCCTATCGGCTCGGGGTGGACTGGACCTCCGAGGATGGCATGAGATCGCGGGTCGTGATCGGCCTACCCGTTCCTTCCGAGGGTGGCACGGACCCCTACACTAGATTCGGGCTAATCCCAAATCATGCTCCAGAGCACGCCAACTGAACCTTGAAGCCGTATGCGCTTACGCCCGAGGTCTAACGTCCCGTCCTATCTCCCCTGCCGACGCATTCGAGCCCGTTTGTTCGGCCGCCCTAAACAACGGATCACCCGTGTCTCTCAGTCCAATCATCACAGCATGTGCTTGTGGATAAGCAGCAGAACTGTTGTCCCCAGCTAATAGGGTGCCTAGGTGGGTATCTATATTAAAATGGTATTATCTTTTATATAGTGAGGTTAACAATTAAGATAATGTTTTAACCTCTACCCACTAGGACATGGAGATAGCTTCCAACAAGGTGACCAAGGGCGGCACTGGCTGGGTTAGGTTAGGGTAAAATAATCCGCTGCCCCGGGAAGAACCCGGAACCAGCGTTGTGCACGGGCCAGCCACTCAGGCCTCATTTTCAGCCTCCTCCACTATGACGGTCGACCGGTGTCGCCTGTTTAAATTTTAAGAGCTAAAGACTTTGCTTTTAGCTAAATTGTTGTAAAGACCCTCCATGAGCCGAGATACCCGCTTAAGGGTTAAGATTTAAATCAGGGCCTGGGGGTTGAGATTCGGGGTCATTTCTAGTTAAAGTTAGGCCATTGTACGACGAAGGCTAACGACCGTGTAATAACCTATGTTAGTGTAAATGCCTGTGACTTTCAGGTCAAACATGGGCACCGAGTAAGGTAAGGGTTATGGAAAATAGGTAGGGTTAAAGACAATAAGGGTAACGGTCCCGGGACAGGGTCCAAGGCAAGGAACTTTGGGGTTAGGATAGGTTTGGGGAGAGGTTGGGAAGACTCGGTTCCCTGCAGACCTAAAACCTAAAGTTAAAGGTCAGAGGTCAAATACATTTAAGGTTAATGTTGAGACTTAAAGCATTAGATTTAAAGCTAATAGGGTTCTAAGAGTTTAGGGTTAAAACTGACGGTTATGCTAAGAGTTAAGGTTTAGGCCTAGGGTTCAAAACTGATGGTTATATTTAGGGTTAAAGGTTTAGGCATAGAGTTTTGATAAGCAGCTGAAGACACTGACGGTTATGTTTAGGTTCAGGGAGAGGAAACGCATTAAATTCTATTTAAGGTTAAGGGTATGAGCTAAGATTAAAGTTCCCTTTAACCCAACGATATCCTAAATTGTGAGACACGTCATCAGTAGTAAACCATAGAGTCACAGGGTGTTTCGGCCTTCAATTACTATACACCCTCATCCATGGCGGCCAGCCGTAGGTGGATCAGTCCTCGGCTCGTGTCCCATAGCCAATTGAAAAAATAATTCATGTTTATTTATTTATTGATTTAAAATTTTAATTTTAATAAATAAACCTTTTTAAAGTCCTATTTAAAATACTGGTATAATTAAAGACTATAGAACTAAGGTTTAAATGTATTGAAATTATGCTAATACAACCTGAACCATCATACAATCACTTTAAGATAATTTTTATTTATTTGAAAATGATTTAAAGAAATGAACTTTAATAATGTCCTATTTATAATACCAATGTAATTAAAGATTATGGAGCTAAGGTTTAAATTCACTGCAATGATCCTAATACAGCCTAAACCATCATACAGTAACACTCCTAAATATACCAAACACAGTGAAGACTGGTAGAAGACCATGACTCACCTCTCTGCCAAAGGCCCTTTTGTTAACACCGCAAGGTTTCCGGAACCATTTGGGCAGAGTGCTGCACCGGGAAGCGAGTGGAGACCGTCTCATCCCAGCGGATGACCCCGAAAATCAGATCAACAACCTTCTACTGGAATGGCCTCCTGAGGAAAATTCTATCAGGATGACAGGAAAATCCCCAGCCAAGTAAAGCCTTAATGGAAGGCCAATCCAGGTTCTTAATCGGCATATTTTTCACACTGATGGTAGATTAAATATTTTTGTGGTATTATTCAGTTATTTATTGTTTCCATTCAGTGTGTCACAAAGATCACGTTGCCAAAAACGGCACGATTCTATCTTTTGTGGTTTAGGAGTTATTTGTTAAAATATACTCCAGATTAAGGTGGCCCATGATGCTTAGGGGCACAGTCGGTTACGGAACGCCAATAGGGTAGAAAATCTTATAGTTTAAAATATCTAATAAATATCTTTAATTTAATGTTTAGGCCACAGTTGCAGCCTAAATATCTTATATCAGAGTGGATCACAGTTGCAATCACCCTCATTTATGTAATTTGCAAGTTTATACCTATTTAAAAATAATAGAATATGATTTTGTAATTATTTCAATCTAAAGTCTAATAACCTATGATACATTTCACATTTAAAAATCAATATTTCAGATCGCTGCTAAAGTAAGAATTATATATTTTTATATTTTTAAATTAAAATATCTACTAAACGTCTCTAATTTGTGATTCAGGCCACAGTTGCAGCCCAAATATTTTATATCAGAGTGAATACAGTTGCAATCACCTCTGTTTCCCTACTCAGCGATGTTTAGCCTATTTAATAAATAAATAACATCAAGTATTAAGATTATACACAGGCCTAATAACCTACGACGCATATTAAATCACTCATGCCTGAGCTTTAACGCTCTGAGTGGGACAGATTGGACCTGCAGGCGCCTATTTAGGGGTCCCGGAGGGCCGACGGGGATCAATTAAGGATGCCCCAGGACAGCATTGGGCGACAGGCTGAGGCACGCAACCAGAGCCTAAGCTAAGAGATCGCCTATCGGCTCGGGGTGGACTGGACCTCCGAGGATGGCATGAGATCGCGGGTCGTGATCGGCCTACCCGTTCCTTCCGAGGGTGGCACGGACCCCTACACTAGATTCGGGCTAATCCCAAATCATGCTCCAGAGCACGCCAACTGAACCTTGAAGCCGTATGCGCTTACGCCCGAGGTCTAACGTCCCGTCCTATCTCCCCTGCCGACGCATTCGAGCCCGTTTGTTCGGCCGCCCTAAACAACGGATCACCCGTGTCTCTCAGTCCAATCATCACAGCATGTGCTTGTGGATAAGCAGCAGAACTGTTGTCCCCAGCTAATAGGGTGCCTAGGTGGGTATCTATATTAAAATGGTATTATCTTTTATATAGTGAGGTTAACAATTAAGATAATGTTTTAACCTCTACCCACTAGGACATGGAGATAGCTTCCAACAAGGTGACCAAGGGCGGCACTGGCTGGGTTAGGTTAGGGTAAAATAATCCGCTGCCCCGGGAAGAACCCGGAACCAGCGTTGTGCACGGGCCAGCCACTCAGGCCTCATTTTCAGCCTCCTCCACTATGACGGTCGACCGGTGTCGCCTGTTTAAATTTTAAGAGCTAAAGACTTTGCTTTTAGCTAAATTGTTGTAAAGACCCTCCATGAGCCGAGATACCCGCTTAAGGGTTAAGATTTAAATCAGGGCCTGGGGGTTGAGATTCGGGGTCATTTCTAGTTAAAGTTAGGCCATTGTACGACGAAGGCTAACGACCGTGTAATAACCTATGTTAGTGTAAATGCCTGTGACTTTCAGGTCAAACATGGGCACCGAGTAAGGTAAGGGTTATGGAAAATAGGTAGGGTTAAAGACAATAAGGGTAACGGTCCCGGGACAGGGTCCAAGGCAAGGAACTTTGGGGTTAGGATAGGTTTGGGGAGAGGTTGGGAAGACTCGGTTCCCTGCAGACCTAAAACCTAAAGTTAAAGGTCAGAGGTCAAATACATTTAAGGTTAATGTTGAGACTTAAAGCATTAGATTTAAAGCTAATAGGGTTCTAAGAGTTTAGGGTTAAAACTGACGGTTATGCTAAGAGTTAAGGTTTAGGCCTAGGGTTCAAAACTGATGGTTATATTTAGGGTTAAAGGTTTAGGCATAGAGTTTTGATAAGCAGCTGAAGACACTGACGGTTATGTTTAGGTTCAGGGAGAGGAAACGCATTAAATTCTATTTAAGGTTAAGGGTATGAGCTAAGATTAAAGTTCCCTTTAACCCAACGATATCCTAAATTGTGAGACACGTCATCAGTAGTAAACCATAGAGTCACAGGGTGTTTCGGCCTTCAATTACTATACACCCTCATCCATGGCGGCCAGCCGTAGGTGGATCAGTCCTCGGCTCGTGTCCCATAGCCAATTGAAAAAATAATTCATGTTTATTTATTTATTGATTTAAAATTTTAATTTTAATAAATAAACCTTTTTAAAGTCCTATTTAAAATACTGGTATAATTAAAGACTATAGAACTAAGGTTTAAATGTATTGAAATTATGCTAATACAACCTGAACCATCATACAATCACTTTAAGATAATTTTTATTTATTTGAAAATGATTTAAAGAAATGAACTTTAATAATGTCCTATTTATAATACCAATGTAATTAAAGATTATGGAGCTAAGGTTTAAATTCACTGCAATGATCCTAATACAGCCTAAACCATCATACAGTAACACTCCTAAATATACCAAACACAGTGAAGACTGGTAGAAGACCATGACTCACCTCTCTGCCAAAGGCCCTTTTGTTAACACCGCAAGGTTTCCGGAACCATTTGGGCAGAGTGCTGCACCGGGAAGCGAGTGGAGACCGTCTCATCCCAGCGGATGACCCCGAAAATCAGATCAACAACCTTCTACTGGAATGGCCTCCTGAGGAAAATTCTATCAGGATGACAGGAAAATCCCCAGCCAAGTAAAGCCTTAATGGAAGGCCAATCCAGGTTCTTAATCGGCATATTTTTCACACTGATGGTAGATTAAATATTTTTGTGGTATTATTCAGTTATTTATTGTTTCCATTCAGTGTGTCACAAAGATCACGTTGCCAAAAACGGCACGATTCTATCTTTTGTGGTTTAGGAGTTATTTGTTAAAATATACTCCAGATTAAGGTGGCCCATGATGCTTAGGGGCACAGTCGGTTACGGAACGCCAATAGGGTAGAAAATCTTATAGTTTAAAATATCTAATAAATATCTTTAATTTAATGTTTAGGCCACAGTTGCAGCCTAAATATCTTATATCAGAGTGGATCACAGTTGCAATCACCCTCATTTATGTAATTTGCAAGTTTATACCTATTTAAAAATAATAGAATATGATTTTGTAATTATTTCAATCTAAAGTCTAATAACCTATGATACATTTCACATTTAAAAATCAATATTTCAGATCGCTGCTAAAGTAAGAATTATATATTTTTATATTTTTAAATTAAAATATCTACTAAACGTCTCTAATTTGTGATTCAGGCCACAGTTGCAGCCCAAATATTTTATATCAGAGTGAATACAGTTGCAATCACCTCTGTTTCCCTACTCAGCGATGTTTAGCCTATTTAATAAATAAATAACATCAAGTATTAAGATTATACACAGGCCTAATAACCTACGACGCATATTAAATCACTCATGCCTGAGCTTTAACGCTCTGAGTGGGACAGATTGGACCTGCAGGCGCCTATTTAGGGGTCCCGGAGGGCCGACGGGGATCAATTAAGGATGCCCCAGGACAGCATTGGGCGACAGGCTGAGGCACGCAACCAGAGCCTAAGCTAAGAGATCGCCTATCGGCTCGGGGTGGACTGGACCTCCGAGGATGGCATGAGATCGCGGGTCGTGATCGGCCTACCCGTTCCTTCCGAGGGTGGCACGGACCCCTACACTAGATTCGGGCTAATCCCAAATCATGCTCCAGAGCACGCCAACTGAACCTTGAAGCCGTATGCGCTTACGCCCGAGGTCTAACGTCCCGTCCTATCTCCCCTGCCGACGCATTCGAGCCCGTTTGTTCGGCCGCCCTAAACAACGGATCACCCGTGTCTCTCAGTCCAATCATCACAGCATGTGCTTGTGGATAAGCAGCAGAACTGTTGTCCCCAGCTAATAGGGTGCCTAGGTGGGTATCTATATTAAAATGGTATTATCTTTTATATAGTGAGGTTAACAATTAAGATAATGTTTTAACCTCTACCCACTAGGACATGGAGATAGCTTCCAACAAGGTGACCAAGGGCGGCACTGGCTGGGTTAGGTTAGGGTAAAATAATCCGCTGCCCCGGGAAGAACCCGGAACCAGCGTTGTGCACGGGCCAGCCACTCAGGCCTCATTTTCAGCCTCCTCCACTATGACGGTCGACCGGTGTCGCCTGTTTAAATTTTAAGAGCTAAAGACTTTGCTTTTAGCTAAATTGTTGTAAAGACCCTCCATGAGCCGAGATACCCGCTTAAGGGTTAAGATTTAAATCAGGGCCTGGGGGTTGAGATTCGGGGTCATTTCTAGTTAAAGTTAGGCCATTGTACGACGAAGGCTAACGACCGTGTAATAACCTATGTTAGTGTAAATGCCTGTGACTTTCAGGTCAAACATGGGCACCGAGTAAGGTAAGGGTTATGGAAAATAGGTAGGGTTAAAGACAATAAGGGTAACGGTCCCGGGACAGGGTCCAAGGCAAGGAACTTTGGGGTTAGGATAGGTTTGGGGAGAGGTTGGGAAGACTCGGTTCCCTGCAGACCTAAAACCTAAAGTTAAAGGTCAGAGGTCAAATACATTTAAGGTTAATGTTGAGACTTAAAGCATTAGATTTAAAGCTAATAGGGTTCTAAGAGTTTAGGGTTAAAACTGACGGTTATGCTAAGAGTTAAGGTTTAGGCCTAGGGTTCAAAACTGATGGTTATATTTAGGGTTAAAGGTTTAGGCATAGAGTTTTGATAAGCAGCTGAAGACACTGACGGTTATGTTTAGGTTCAGGGAGAGGAAACGCATTAAATTCTATTTAAGGTTAAGGGTATGAGCTAAGATTAAAGTTCCCTTTAACCCAACGATATCCTAAATTGTGAGACACGTCATCAGTAGTAAACCATAGAGTCACAGGGTGTTTCGGCCTTCAATTACTATACACCCTCATCCATGGCGGCCAGCCGTAGGTGGATCAGTCCTCGGCTCGTGTCCCATAGCCAATTGAAAAAATAATTCATGTTTATTTATTTATTGATTTAAAATTTTAATTTTAATAAATAAACCTTTTTAAAGTCCTATTTAAAATACTGGTATAATTAAAGACTATAGAACTAAGGTTTAAATGTATTGAAATTATGCTAATACAACCTGAACCATCATACAATCACTTTAAGATAATTTTTATTTATTTGAAAATGATTTAAAGAAATGAACTTTAATAATGTCCTATTTATAATACCAATGTAATTAAAGATTATGGAGCTAAGGTTTAAATTCACTGCAATGATCCTAATACAGCCTAAACCATCATACAGTAACACTCCTAAATATACCAAACACAGTGAAGACTGGTAGAAGACCATGACTCACCTCTCTGCCAAAGGCCCTTTTGTTAACACCGCAAGGTTTCCGGAACCATTTGGGCAGAGTGCTGCACCGGGAAGCGAGTGGAGACCGTCTCATCCCAGCGGATGACCCCGAAAATCAGATCAACAACCTTCTACTGGAATGGCCTCCTGAGGAAAATTCTATCAGGATGACAGGAAAATCCCCAGCCAAGTAAAGCCTTAATGGAAGGCCAATCCAGGTTCTTAATCGGCATATTTTTCACACTGATGGTAGATTAAATATTTTTGTGGTATTATTCAGTTATTTATTGTTTCCATTCAGTGTGTCACAAAGATCACGTTGCCAAAAACGGCACGATTCTATCTTTTGTGGTTTAGGAGTTATTTGTTAAAATATACTCCAGATTAAGGTGGCCCATGATGCTTAGGGGCACAGTCGGTTACGGAACGCCAATAGGGTAGAAAATCTTATAGTTTAAAATATCTAATAAATATCTTTAATTTAATGTTTAGGCCACAGTTGCAGCCTAAATATCTTATATCAGAGTGGATCACAGTTGCAATCACCCTCATTTATGTAATTTGCAAGTTTATACCTATTTAAAAATAATAGAATATGATTTTGTAATTATTTCAATCTAAAGTCTAATAACCTATGATACATTTCACATTTAAAAATCAATATTTCAGATCGCTGCTAAAGTAAGAATTATATATTTTTATATTTTTAAATTAAAATATCTACTAAACGTCTCTAATTTGTGATTCAGGCCACAGTTGCAGCCCAAATATTTTATATCAGAGTGAATACAGTTGCAATCACCTCTGTTTCCCTACTCAGCGATGTTTAGCCTATTTAATAAATAAATAACATCAAGTATTAAGATTATACACAGGCCTAATAACCTACGACGCATATTAAATCACTCATGCCTGAGCTTTAACGCTCTGAGTGGGACAGATTGGACCTGCAGGCGCCTATTTAGGGGTCCCGGAGGGCCGACGGGGATCAATTAAGGATGCCCCAGGACAGCATTGGGCGACAGGCTGAGGCACGCAACCAGAGCCTAAGCTAAGAGATCGCCTATCGGCTCGGGGTGGACTGGACCTCCGAGGATGGCATGAGATCGCGGGTCGTGATCGGCCTACCCGTTCCTTCCGAGGGTGGCACGGACCCCTACACTAGATTCGGGCTAATCCCAAATCATGCTCCAGAGCACGCCAACTGAACCTTGAAGCCGTATGCGCTTACGCCCGAGGTCTAACGTCCCGTCCTATCTCCCCTGCCGACGCATTCGAGCCCGTTTGTTCGGCCGCCCTAAACAACGGATCACCCGTGTCTCTCAGTCCAATCATCACAGCATGTGCTTGTGGATAAGCAGCAGAACTGTTGTCCCCAGCTAATAGGGTGCCTAGGTGGGTATCTATATTAAAATGGTATTATCTTTTATATAGTGAGGTTAACAATTAAGATAATGTTTTAACCTCTACCCACTAGGACATGGAGATAGCTTCCAACAAGGTGACCAAGGGCGGCACTGGCTGGGTTAGGTTAGGGTAAAATAATCCGCTGCCCCGGGAAGAACCCGGAACCAGCGTTGTGCACGGGCCAGCCACTCAGGCCTCATTTTCAGCCTCCTCCACTATGACGGTCGACCGGTGTCGCCTGTTTAAATTTTAAGAGCTAAAGACTTTGCTTTTAGCTAAATTGTTGTAAAGACCCTCCATGAGCCGAGATACCCGCTTAAGGGTTAAGATTTAAATCAGGGCCTGGGGGTTGAGATTCGGGGTCATTTCTAGTTAAAGTTAGGCCATTGTACGACGAAGGCTAACGACCGTGTAATAACCTATGTTAGTGTAAATGCCTGTGACTTTCAGGTCAAACATGGGCACCGAGTAAGGTAAGGGTTATGGAAAATAGGTAGGGTTAAAGACAATAAGGGTAACGGTCCCGGGACAGGGTCCAAGGCAAGGAACTTTGGGGTTAGGATAGGTTTGGGGAGAGGTTGGGAAGACTCGGTTCCCTGCAGACCTAAAACCTAAAGTTAAAGGTCAGAGGTCAAATACATTTAAGGTTAATGTTGAGACTTAAAGCATTAGATTTAAAGCTAATAGGGTTCTAAGAGTTTAGGGTTAAAACTGACGGTTATGCTAAGAGTTAAGGTTTAGGCCTAGGGTTCAAAACTGATGGTTATATTTAGGGTTAAAGGTTTAGGCATAGAGTTTTGATAAGCAGCTGAAGACACTGACGGTTATGTTTAGGTTCAGGGAGAGGAAACGCATTAAATTCTATTTAAGGTTAAGGGTATGAGCTAAGATTAAAGTTCCCTTTAACCCAACGATATCCTAAATTGTGAGACACGTCATCAGTAGTAAACCATAGAGTCACAGGGTGTTTCGGCCTTCAATTACTATACACCCTCATCCATGGCGGCCAGCCGTAGGTGGATCAGTCCTCGGCTCGTGTCCCATAGCCAATTGAAAAAATAATTCATGTTTATTTATTTATTGATTTAAAATTTTAATTTTAATAAATAAACCTTTTTAAAGTCCTATTTAAAATACTGGTATAATTAAAGACTATAGAACTAAGGTTTAAATGTATTGAAATTATGCTAATACAACCTGAACCATCATACAATCACTTTAAGATAATTTTTATTTATTTGAAAATGATTTAAAGAAATGAACTTTAATAATGTCCTATTTATAATACCAATGTAATTAAAGATTATGGAGCTAAGGTTTAAATTCACTGCAATGATCCTAATACAGCCTAAACCATCATACAGTAACACTCCTAAATATACCAAACACAGTGAAGACTGGTAGAAGACCATGACTCACCTCTCTGCCAAAGGCCCTTTTGTTAACACCGCAAGGTTTCCGGAACCATTTGGGCAGAGTGCTGCACCGGGAAGCGAGTGGAGACCGTCTCATCCCAGCGGATGACCCCGAAAATCAGATCAACAACCTTCTACTGGAATGGCCTCCTGAGGAAAATTCTATCAGGATGACAGGAAAATCCCCAGCCAAGTAAAGCCTTAATGGAAGGCCAATCCAGGTTCTTAATCGGCATATTTTTCACACTGATGGTAGATTAAATATTTTTGTGGTATTATTCAGTTATTTATTGTTTCCATTCAGTGTGTCACAAAGATCACGTTGCCAAAAACGGCACGATTCTATCTTTTGTGGTTTAGGAGTTATTTGTTAAAATATACTCCAGATTAAGGTGGCCCATGATGCTTAGGGGCACAGTCGGTTACGGAACGCCAATAGGGTAGAAAATCTTATAGTTTAAAATATCTAATAAATATCTTTAATTTAATGTTTAGGCCACAGTTGCAGCCTAAATATCTTATATCAGAGTGGATCACAGTTGCAATCACCCTCATTTATGTAATTTGCAAGTTTATACCTATTTAAAAATAATAGAATATGATTTTGTAATTATTTCAATCTAAAGTCTAATAACCTATGATACATTTCACATTTAAAAATCAATATTTCAGATCGCTGCTAAAGTAAGAATTATATATTTTTATATTTTTAAATTAAAATATCTACTAAACGTCTCTAATTTGTGATTCAGGCCACAGTTGCAGCCCAAATATTTTATATCAGAGTGAATACAGTTGCAATCACCTCTGTTTCCCTACTCAGCGATGTTTAGCCTATTTAATAAATAAATAACATCAAGTATTAAGATTATACACAGGCCTAATAACCTACGACGCATATTAAATCACTCATGCCTGAGCTTTAACGCTCTGAGTGGGACAGATTGGACCTGCAGGCGCCTATTTAGGGGTCCCGGAGGGCCGACGGGGATCAATTAAGGATGCCCCAGGACAGCATTGGGCGACAGGCTGAGGCACGCAACCAGAGCCTAAGCTAAGAGATCGCCTATCGGCTCGGGGTGGACTGGACCTCCGAGGATGGCATGAGATCGCGGGTCGTGATCGGCCTACCCGTTCCTTCCGAGGGTGGCACGGACCCCTACACTAGATTCGGGCTAATCCCAAATCATGCTCCAGAGCACGCCAACTGAACCTTGAAGCCGTATGCGCTTACGCCCGAGGTCTAACGTCCCGTCCTATCTCCCCTGCCGACGCATTCGAGCCCGTTTGTTCGGCCGCCCTAAACAACGGATCACCCGTGTCTCTCAGTCCAATCATCACAGCATGTGCTTGTGGATAAGCAGCAGAACTGTTGTCCCCAGCTAATAGGGTGCCTAGGTGGGTATCTATATTAAAATGGTATTATCTTTTATATAGTGAGGTTAACAATTAAGATAATGTTTTAACCTCTACCCACTAGGACATGGAGATAGCTTCCAACAAGGTGACCAAGGGCGGCACTGGCTGGGTTAGGTTAGGGTAAAATAATCCGCTGCCCCGGGAAGAACCCGGAACCAGCGTTGTGCACGGGCCAGCCACTCAGGCCTCATTTTCAGCCTCCTCCACTATGACGGTCGACCGGTGTCGCCTGTTTAAATTTTAAGAGCTAAAGACTTTGCTTTTAGCTAAATTGTTGTAAAGACCCTCCATGAGCCGAGATACCCGCTTAAGGGTTAAGATTTAAATCAGGGCCTGGGGGTTGAGATTCGGGGTCATTTCTAGTTAAAGTTAGGCCATTGTACGACGAAGGCTAACGACCGTGTAATAACCTATGTTAGTGTAAATGCCTGTGACTTTCAGGTCAAACATGGGCACCGAGTAAGGTAAGGGTTATGGAAAATAGGTAGGGTTAAAGACAATAAGGGTAACGGTCCCGGGACAGGGTCCAAGGCAAGGAACTTTGGGGTTAGGATAGGTTTGGGGAGAGGTTGGGAAGACTCGGTTCCCTGCAGACCTAAAACCTAAAGTTAAAGGTCAGAGGTCAAATACATTTAAGGTTAATGTTGAGACTTAAAGCATTAGATTTAAAGCTAATAGGGTTCTAAGAGTTTAGGGTTAAAACTGACGGTTATGCTAAGAGTTAAGGTTTAGGCCTAGGGTTCAAAACTGATGGTTATATTTAGGGTTAAAGGTTTAGGCATAGAGTTTTGATAAGCAGCTGAAGACACTGACGGTTATGTTTAGGTTCAGGGAGAGGAAACGCATTAAATTCTATTTAAGGTTAAGGGTATGAGCTAAGATTAAAGTTCCCTTTAACCCAACGATATCCTAAATTGTGAGACACGTCATCAGTAGTAAACCATAGAGTCACAGGGTGTTTCGGCCTTCAATTACTATACACCCTCATCCATGGCGGCCAGCCGTAGGTGGATCAGTCCTCGGCTCGTGTCCCATAGCCAATTGAAAAAATAATTCATGTTTATTTATTTATTGATTTAAAATTTTAATTTTAATAAATAAACCTTTTTAAAGTCCTATTTAAAATACTGGTATAATTAAAGACTATAGAACTAAGGTTTAAATGTATTGAAATTATGCTAATACAACCTGAACCATCATACAATCACTTTAAGATAATTTTTATTTATTTGAAAATGATTTAAAGAAATGAACTTTAATAATGTCCTATTTATAATACCAATGTAATTAAAGATTATGGAGCTAAGGTTTAAATTCACTGCAATGATCCTAATACAGCCTAAACCATCATACAGTAACACTCCTAAATATACCAAACACAGTGAAGACTGGTAGAAGACCATGACTCACCTCTCTGCCAAAGGCCCTTTTGTTAACACCGCAAGGTTTCCGGAACCATTTGGGCAGAGTGCTGCACCGGGAAGCGAGTGGAGACCGTCTCATCCCAGCGGATGACCCCGAAAATCAGATCAACAACCTTCTACTGGAATGGCCTCCTGAGGAAAATTCTATCAGGATGACAGGAAAATCCCCAGCCAAGTAAAGCCTTAATGGAAGGCCAATCCAGGTTCTTAATCGGCATATTTTTCACACTGATGGTAGATTAAATATTTTTGTGGTATTATTCAGTTATTTATTGTTTCCATTCAGTGTGTCACAAAGATCACGTTGCCAAAAACGGCACGATTCTATCTTTTGTGGTTTAGGAGTTATTTGTTAAAATATACTCCAGATTAAGGTGGCCCATGATGCTTAGGGGCACAGTCGGTTACGGAACGCCAATAGGGTAGAAAATCTTATAGTTTAAAATATCTAATAAATATCTTTAATTTAATGTTTAGGCCACAGTTGCAGCCTAAATATCTTATATCAGAGTGGATCACAGTTGCAATCACCCTCATTTATGTAATTTGCAAGTTTATACCTATTTAAAAATAATAGAATATGATTTTGTAATTATTTCAATCTAAAGTCTAATAACCTATGATACATTTCACATTTAAAAATCAATATTTCAGATCGCTGCTAAAGTAAGAATTATATATTTTTATATTTTTAAATTAAAATATCTACTAAACGTCTCTAATTTGTGATTCAGGCCACAGTTGCAGCCCAAATATTTTATATCAGAGTGAATACAGTTGCAATCACCTCTGTTTCCCTACTCAGCGATGTTTAGCCTATTTAATAAATAAATAACATCAAGTATTAAGATTATACACAGGCCTAATAACCTACGACGCATATTAAATCACTCATGCCTGAGCTTTAACGCTCTGAGTGGGACAGATTGGACCTGCAGGCGCCTATTTAGGGGTCCCGGAGGGCCGACGGGGATCAATTAAGGATGCCCCAGGACAGCATTGGGCGACAGGCTGAGGCACGCAACCAGAGCCTAAGCTAAGAGATCGCCTATCGGCTCGGGGTGGACTGGACCTCCGAGGATGGCATGAGATCGCGGGTCGTGATCGGCCTACCCGTTCCTTCCGAGGGTGGCACGGACCCCTACACTAGATTCGGGCTAATCCCAAATCATGCTCCAGAGCACGCCAACTGAACCTTGAAGCCGTATGCGCTTACGCCCGAGGTCTAACGTCCCGTCCTATCTCCCCTGCCGACGCATTCGAGCCCGTTTGTTCGGCCGCCCTAAACAACGGATCACCCGTGTCTCTCAGTCCAATCATCACAGCATGTGCTTGTGGATAAGCAGCAGAACTGTTGTCCCCAGCTAATAGGGTGCCTAGGTGGGTATCTATATTAAAATGGTATTATCTTTTATATAGTGAGGTTAACAATTAAGATAATGTTTTAACCTCTACCCACTAGGACATGGAGATAGCTTCCAACAAGGTGACCAAGGGCGGCACTGGCTGGGTTAGGTTAGGGTAAAATAATCCGCTGCCCCGGGAAGAACCCGGAACCAGCGTTGTGCACGGGCCAGCCACTCAGGCCTCATTTTCAGCCTCCTCCACTATGACGGTCGACCGGTGTCGCCTGTTTAAATTTTAAGAGCTAAAGACTTTGCTTTTAGCTAAATTGTTGTAAAGACCCTCCATGAGCCGAGATACCCGCTTAAGGGTTAAGATTTAAATCAGGGCCTGGGGGTTGAGATTCGGGGTCATTTCTAGTTAAAGTTAGGCCATTGTACGACGAAGGCTAACGACCGTGTAATAACCTATGTTAGTGTAAATGCCTGTGACTTTCAGGTCAAACATGGGCACCGAGTAAGGTAAGGGTTATGGAAAATAGGTAGGGTTAAAGACAATAAGGGTAACGGTCCCGGGACAGGGTCCAAGGCAAGGAACTTTGGGGTTAGGATAGGTTTGGGGAGAGGTTGGGAAGACTCGGTTCCCTGCAGACCTAAAACCTAAAGTTAAAGGTCAGAGGTCAAATACATTTAAGGTTAATGTTGAGACTTAAAGCATTAGATTTAAAGCTAATAGGGTTCTAAGAGTTTAGGGTTAAAACTGACGGTTATGCTAAGAGTTAAGGTTTAGGCCTAGGGTTCAAAACTGATGGTTATATTTAGGGTTAAAGGTTTAGGCATAGAGTTTTGATAAGCAGCTGAAGACACTGACGGTTATGTTTAGGTTCAGGGAGAGGAAACGCATTAAATTCTATTTAAGGTTAAGGGTATGAGCTAAGATTAAAGTTCCCTTTAACCCAACGATATCCTAAATTGTGAGACACGTCATCAGTAGTAAACCATAGAGTCACAGGGTGTTTCGGCCTTCAATTACTATACACCCTCATCCATGGCGGCCAGCCGTAGGTGGATCAGTCCTCGGCTCGTGTCCCATAGCCAATTGAAAAAATAATTCATGTTTATTTATTTATTGATTTAAAATTTTAATTTTAATAAATAAACCTTTTTAAAGTCCTATTTAAAATACTGGTATAATTAAAGACTATAGAACTAAGGTTTAAATGTATTGAAATTATGCTAATACAACCTGAACCATCATACAATCACTTTAAGATAATTTTTATTTATTTGAAAATGATTTAAAGAAATGAACTTTAATAATGTCCTATTTATAATACCAATGTAATTAAAGATTATGGAGCTAAGGTTTAAATTCACTGCAATGATCCTAATACAGCCTAAACCATCATACAGTAACACTCCTAAATATACCAAACACAGTGAAGACTGGTAGAAGACCATGACTCACCTCTCTGCCAAAGGCCCTTTTGTTAACACCGCAAGGTTTCCGGAACCATTTGGGCAGAGTGCTGCACCGGGAAGCGAGTGGAGACCGTCTCATCCCAGCGGATGACCCCGAAAATCAGATCAACAACCTTCTACTGGAATGGCCTCCTGAGGAAAATTCTATCAGGATGACAGGAAAATCCCCAGCCAAGTAAAGCCTTAATGGAAGGCCAATCCAGGTTCTTAATCGGCATATTTTTCACACTGATGGTAGATTAAATATTTTTGTGGTATTATTCAGTTATTTATTGTTTCCATTCAGTGTGTCACAAAGATCACGTTGCCAAAAACGGCACGATTCTATCTTTTGTGGTTTAGGAGTTATTTGTTAAAATATACTCCAGATTAAGGTGGCCCATGATGCTTAGGGGCACAGTCGGTTACGGAACGCCAATAGGGTAGAAAATCTTATAGTTTAAAATATCTAATAAATATCTTTAATTTAATGTTTAGGCCACAGTTGCAGCCTAAATATCTTATATCAGAGTGGATCACAGTTGCAATCACCCTCATTTATGTAATTTGCAAGTTTATACCTATTTAAAAATAATAGAATATGATTTTGTAATTATTTCAATCTAAAGTCTAATAACCTATGATACATTTCACATTTAAAAATCAATATTTCAGATCGCTGCTAAAGTAAGAATTATATATTTTTATATTTTTAAATTAAAATATCTACTAAACGTCTCTAATTTGTGATTCAGGCCACAGTTGCAGCCCAAATATTTTATATCAGAGTGAATACAGTTGCAATCACCTCTGTTTCCCTACTCAGCGATGTTTAGCCTATTTAATAAATAAATAACATCAAGTATTAAGATTATACACAGGCCTAATAACCTACGACGCATATTAAATCACTCATGCCTGAGCTTTAACGCTCTGAGTGGGACAGATTGGACCTGCAGGCGCCTATTTAGGGGTCCCGGAGGGCCGACGGGGATCAATTAAGGATGCCCCAGGACAGCATTGGGCGACAGGCTGAGGCACGCAACCAGAGCCTAAGCTAAGAGATCGCCTATCGGCTCGGGGTGGACTGGACCTCCGAGGATGGCATGAGATCGCGGGTCGTGATCGGCCTACCCGTTCCTTCCGAGGGTGGCACGGACCCCTACACTAGATTCGGGCTAATCCCAAATCATGCTCCAGAGCACGCCAACTGAACCTTGAAGCCGTATGCGCTTACGCCCGAGGTCTAACGTCCCGTCCTATCTCCCCTGCCGACGCATTCGAGCCCGTTTGTTCGGCCGCCCTAAACAACGGATCACCCGTGTCTCTCAGTCCAATCATCACAGCATGTGCTTGTGGATAAGCAGCAGAACTGTTGTCCCCAGCTAATAGGGTGCCTAGGTGGGTATCTATATTAAAATGGTATTATCTTTTATATAGTGAGGTTAACAATTAAGATAATGTTTTAACCTCTACCCACTAGGACATGGAGATAGCTTCCAACAAGGTGACCAAGGGCGGCACTGGCTGGGTTAGGTTAGGGTAAAATAATCCGCTGCCCCGGGAAGAACCCGGAACCAGCGTTGTGCACGGGCCAGCCACTCAGGCCTCATTTTCAGCCTCCTCCACTATGACGGTCGACCGGTGTCGCCTGTTTAAATTTTAAGAGCTAAAGACTTTGCTTTTAGCTAAATTGTTGTAAAGACCCTCCATGAGCCGAGATACCCGCTTAAGGGTTAAGATTTAAATCAGGGCCTGGGGGTTGAGATTCGGGGTCATTTCTAGTTAAAGTTAGGCCATTGTACGACGAAGGCTAACGACCGTGTAATAACCTATGTTAGTGTAAATGCCTGTGACTTTCAGGTCAAACATGGGCACCGAGTAAGGTAAGGGTTATGGAAAATAGGTAGGGTTAAAGACAATAAGGGTAACGGTCCCGGGACAGGGTCCAAGGCAAGGAACTTTGGGGTTAGGATAGGTTTGGGGAGAGGTTGGGAAGACTCGGTTCCCTGCAGACCTAAAACCTAAAGTTAAAGGTCAGAGGTCAAATACATTTAAGGTTAATGTTGAGACTTAAAGCATTAGATTTAAAGCTAATAGGGTTCTAAGAGTTTAGGGTTAAAACTGACGGTTATGCTAAGAGTTAAGGTTTAGGCCTAGGGTTCAAAACTGATGGTTATATTTAGGGTTAAAGGTTTAGGCATAGAGTTTTGATAAGCAGCTGAAGACACTGACGGTTATGTTTAGGTTCAGGGAGAGGAAACGCATTAAATTCTATTTAAGGTTAAGGGTATGAGCTAAGATTAAAGTTCCCTTTAACCCAACGATATCCTAAATTGTGAGACACGTCATCAGTAGTAAACCATAGAGTCACAGGGTGTTTCGGCCTTCAATTACTATACACCCTCATCCATGGCGGCCAGCCGTAGGTGGATCAGTCCTCGGCTCGTGTCCCATAGCCAATTGAAAAAATAATTCATGTTTATTTATTTATTGATTTAAAATTTTAATTTTAATAAATAAACCTTTTTAAAGTCCTATTTAAAATACTGGTATAATTAAAGACTATAGAACTAAGGTTTAAATGTATTGAAATTATGCTAATACAACCTGAACCATCATACAATCACTTTAAGATAATTTTTATTTATTTGAAAATGATTTAAAGAAATGAACTTTAATAATGTCCTATTTATAATACCAATGTAATTAAAGATTATGGAGCTAAGGTTTAAATTCACTGCAATGATCCTAATACAGCCTAAACCATCATACAGTAACACTCCTAAATATACCAAACACAGTGAAGACTGGTAGAAGACCATGACTCACCTCTCTGCCAAAGGCCCTTTTGTTAACACCGCAAGGTTTCCGGAACCATTTGGGCAGAGTGCTGCACCGGGAAGCGAGTGGAGACCGTCTCATCCCAGCGGATGACCCCGAAAATCAGATCAACAACCTTCTACTGGAATGGCCTCCTGAGGAAAATTCTATCAGGATGACAGGAAAATCCCCAGCCAAGTAAAGCCTTAATGGAAGGCCAATCCAGGTTCTTAATCGGCATATTTTTCACACTGATGGTAGATTAAATATTTTTGTGGTATTATTCAGTTATTTATTGTTTCCATTCAGTGTGTCACAAAGATCACGTTGCCAAAAACGGCACGATTCTATCTTTTGTGGTTTAGGAGTTATTTGTTAAAATATACTCCAGATTAAGGTGGCCCATGATGCTTAGGGGCACAGTCGGTTACGGAACGCCAATAGGGTAGAAAATCTTATAGTTTAAAATATCTAATAAATATCTTTAATTTAATGTTTAGGCCACAGTTGCAGCCTAAATATCTTATATCAGAGTGGATCACAGTTGCAATCACCCTCATTTATGTAATTTGCAAGTTTATACCTATTTAAAAATAATAGAATATGATTTTGTAATTATTTCAATCTAAAGTCTAATAACCTATGATACATTTCACATTTAAAAATCAATATTTCAGATCGCTGCTAAAGTAAGAATTATATATTTTTATATTTTTAAATTAAAATATCTACTAAACGTCTCTAATTTGTGATTCAGGCCACAGTTGCAGCCCAAATATTTTATATCAGAGTGAATACAGTTGCAATCACCTCTGTTTCCCTACTCAGCGATGTTTAGCCTATTTAATAAATAAATAACATCAAGTATTAAGATTATACACAGGCCTAATAACCTACGACGCATATTAAATCACTCATGCCTGAGCTTTAACGCTCTGAGTGGGACAGATTGGACCTGCAGGCGCCTATTTAGGGGTCCCGGAGGGCCGACGGGGATCAATTAAGGATGCCCCAGGACAGCATTGGGCGACAGGCTGAGGCACGCAACCAGAGCCTAAGCTAAGAGATCGCCTATCGGCTCGGGGTGGACTGGACCTCCGAGGATGGCATGAGATCGCGGGTCGTGATCGGCCTACCCGTTCCTTCCGAGGGTGGCACGGACCCCTACACTAGATTCGGGCTAATCCCAAATCATGCTCCAGAGCACGCCAACTGAACCTTGAAGCCGTATGCGCTTACGCCCGAGGTCTAACGTCCCGTCCTATCTCCCCTGCCGACGCATTCGAGCCCGTTTGTTCGGCCGCCCTAAACAACGGATCACCCGTGTCTCTCAGTCCAATCATCACAGCATGTGCTTGTGGATAAGCAGCAGAACTGTTGTCCCCAGCTAATAGGGTGCCTAGGTGGGTATCTATATTAAAATGGTATTATCTTTTATATAGTGAGGTTAACAATTAAGATAATGTTTTAACCTCTACCCACTAGGACATGGAGATAGCTTCCAACAAGGTGACCAAGGGCGGCACTGGCTGGGTTAGGTTAGGGTAAAATAATCCGCTGCCCCGGGAAGAACCCGGAACCAGCGTTGTGCACGGGCCAGCCACTCAGGCCTCATTTTCAGCCTCCTCCACTATGACGGTCGACCGGTGTCGCCTGTTTAAATTTTAAGAGCTAAAGACTTTGCTTTTAGCTAAATTGTTGTAAAGACCCTCCATGAGCCGAGATACCCGCTTAAGGGTTAAGATTTAAATCAGGGCCTGGGGGTTGAGATTCGGGGTCATTTCTAGTTAAAGTTAGGCCATTGTACGACGAAGGCTAACGACCGTGTAATAACCTATGTTAGTGTAAATGCCTGTGACTTTCAGGTCAAACATGGGCACCGAGTAAGGTAAGGGTTATGGAAAATAGGTAGGGTTAAAGACAATAAGGGTAACGGTCCCGGGACAGGGTCCAAGGCAAGGAACTTTGGGGTTAGGATAGGTTTGGGGAGAGGTTGGGAAGACTCGGTTCCCTGCAGACCTAAAACCTAAAGTTAAAGGTCAGAGGTCAAATACATTTAAGGTTAATGTTGAGACTTAAAGCATTAGATTTAAAGCTAATAGGGTTCTAAGAGTTTAGGGTTAAAACTGACGGTTATGCTAAGAGTTAAGGTTTAGGCCTAGGGTTCAAAACTGATGGTTATATTTAGGGTTAAAGGTTTAGGCATAGAGTTTTGATAAGCAGCTGAAGACACTGACGGTTATGTTTAGGTTCAGGGAGAGGAAACGCATTAAATTCTATTTAAGGTTAAGGGTATGAGCTAAGATTAAAGTTCCCTTTAACCCAACGATATCCTAAATTGTGAGACACGTCATCAGTAGTAAACCATAGAGTCACAGGGTGTTTCGGCCTTCAATTACTATACACCCTCATCCATGGCGGCCAGCCGTAGGTGGATCAGTCCTCGGCTCGTGTCCCATAGCCAATTGAAAAAATAATTCATGTTTATTTATTTATTGATTTAAAATTTTAATTTTAATAAATAAACCTTTTTAAAGTCCTATTTAAAATACTGGTATAATTAAAGACTATAGAACTAAGGTTTAAATGTATTGAAATTATGCTAATACAACCTGAACCATCATACAATCACTTTAAGATAATTTTTATTTATTTGAAAATGATTTAAAGAAATGAACTTTAATAATGTCCTATTTATAATACCAATGTAATTAAAGATTATGGAGCTAAGGTTTAAATTCACTGCAATGATCCTAATACAGCCTAAACCATCATACAGTAACACTCCTAAATATACCAAACACAGTGAAGACTGGTAGAAGACCATGACTCACCTCTCTGCCAAAGGCCCTTTTGTTAACACCGCAAGGTTTCCGGAACCATTTGGGCAGAGTGCTGCACCGGGAAGCGAGTGGAGACCGTCTCATCCCAGCGGATGACCCCGAAAATCAGATCAACAACCTTCTACTGGAATGGCCTCCTGAGGAAAATTCTATCAGGATGACAGGAAAATCCCCAGCCAAGTAAAGCCTTAATGGAAGGCCAATCCAGGTTCTTAATCGGCATATTTTTCACACTGATGGTAGATTAAATATTTTTGTGGTATTATTCAGTTATTTATTGTTTCCATTCAGTGTGTCACAAAGATCACGTTGCCAAAAACGGCACGATTCTATCTTTTGTGGTTTAGGAGTTATTTGTTAAAATATACTCCAGATTAAGGTGGCCCATGATGCTTAGGGGCACAGTCGGTTACGGAACGCCAATAGGGTAGAAAATCTTATAGTTTAAAATATCTAATAAATATCTTTAATTTAATGTTTAGGCCACAGTTGCAGCCTAAATATCTTATATCAGAGTGGATCACAGTTGCAATCACCCTCATTTATGTAATTTGCAAGTTTATACCTATTTAAAAATAATAGAATATGATTTTGTAATTATTTCAATCTAAAGTCTAATAACCTATGATACATTTCACATTTAAAAATCAATATTTCAGATCGCTGCTAAAGTAAGAATTATATATTTTTATATTTTTAAATTAAAATATCTACTAAACGTCTCTAATTTGTGATTCAGGCCACAGTTGCAGCCCAAATATTTTATATCAGAGTGAATACAGTTGCAATCACCTCTGTTTCCCTACTCAGCGATGTTTAGCCTATTTAATAAATAAATAACATCAAGTATTAAGATTATACACAGGCCTAATAACCTACGACGCATATTAAATCACTCATGCCTGAGCTTTAACGCTCTGAGTGGGACAGATTGGACCTGCAGGCGCCTATTTAGGGGTCCCGGAGGGCCGACGGGGATCAATTAAGGATGCCCCAGGACAGCATTGGGCGACAGGCTGAGGCACGCAACCAGAGCCTAAGCTAAGAGATCGCCTATCGGCTCGGGGTGGACTGGACCTCCGAGGATGGCATGAGATCGCGGGTCGTGATCGGCCTACCCGTTCCTTCCGAGGGTGGCACGGACCCCTACACTAGATTCGGGCTAATCCCAAATCATGCTCCAGAGCACGCCAACTGAACCTTGAAGCCGTATGCGCTTACGCCCGAGGTCTAACGTCCCGTCCTATCTCCCCTGCCGACGCATTCGAGCCCGTTTGTTCGGCCGCCCTAAACAACGGATCACCCGTGTCTCTCAGTCCAATCATCACAGCATGTGCTTGTGGATAAGCAGCAGAACTGTTGTCCCCAGCTAATAGGGTGCCTAGGTGGGTATCTATATTAAAATGGTATTATCTTTTATATAGTGAGGTTAACAATTAAGATAATGTTTTAACCTCTACCCACTAGGACATGGAGATAGCTTCCAACAAGGTGACCAAGGGCGGCACTGGCTGGGTTAGGTTAGGGTAAAATAATCCGCTGCCCCGGGAAGAACCCGGAACCAGCGTTGTGCACGGGCCAGCCACTCAGGCCTCATTTTCAGCCTCCTCCACTATGACGGTCGACCGGTGTCGCCTGTTTAAATTTTAAGAGCTAAAGACTTTGCTTTTAGCTAAATTGTTGTAAAGACCCTCCATGAGCCGAGATACCCGCTTAAGGGTTAAGATTTAAATCAGGGCCTGGGGGTTGAGATTCGGGGTCATTTCTAGTTAAAGTTAGGCCATTGTACGACGAAGGCTAACGACCGTGTAATAACCTATGTTAGTGTAAATGCCTGTGACTTTCAGGTCAAACATGGGCACCGAGTAAGGTAAGGGTTATGGAAAATAGGTAGGGTTAAAGACAATAAGGGTAACGGTCCCGGGACAGGGTCCAAGGCAAGGAACTTTGGGGTTAGGATAGGTTTGGGGAGAGGTTGGGAAGACTCGGTTCCCTGCAGACCTAAAACCTAAAGTTAAAGGTCAGAGGTCAAATACATTTAAGGTTAATGTTGAGACTTAAAGCATTAGATTTAAAGCTAATAGGGTTCTAAGAGTTTAGGGTTAAAACTGACGGTTATGCTAAGAGTTAAGGTTTAGGCCTAGGGTTCAAAACTGATGGTTATATTTAGGGTTAAAGGTTTAGGCATAGAGTTTTGATAAGCAGCTGAAGACACTGACGGTTATGTTTAGGTTCAGGGAGAGGAAACGCATTAAATTCTATTTAAGGTTAAGGGTATGAGCTAAGATTAAAGTTCCCTTTAACCCAACGATATCCTAAATTGTGAGACACGTCATCAGTAGTAAACCATAGAGTCACAGGGTGTTTCGGCCTTCAATTACTATACACCCTCATCCATGGCGGCCAGCCGTAGGTGGATCAGTCCTCGGCTCGTGTCCCATAGCCAATTGAAAAAATAATTCATGTTTATTTATTTATTGATTTAAAATTTTAATTTTAATAAATAAACCTTTTTAAAGTCCTATTTAAAATACTGGTATAATTAAAGACTATAGAACTAAGGTTTAAATGTATTGAAATTATGCTAATACAACCTGAACCATCATACAATCACTTTAAGATAATTTTTATTTATTTGAAAATGATTTAAAGAAATGAACTTTAATAATGTCCTATTTATAATACCAATGTAATTAAAGATTATGGAGCTAAGGTTTAAATTCACTGCAATGATCCTAATACAGCCTAAACCATCATACAGTAACACTCCTAAATATACCAAACACAGTGAAGACTGGTAGAAGACCATGACTCACCTCTCTGCCAAAGGCCCTTTTGTTAACACCGCAAGGTTTCCGGAACCATTTGGGCAGAGTGCTGCACCGGGAAGCGAGTGGAGACCGTCTCATCCCAGCGGATGACCCCGAAAATCAGATCAACAACCTTCTACTGGAATGGCCTCCTGAGGAAAATTCTATCAGGATGACAGGAAAATCCCCAGCCAAGTAAAGCCTTAATGGAAGGCCAATCCAGGTTCTTAATCGGCATATTTTTCACACTGATGGTAGATTAAATATTTTTGTGGTATTATTCAGTTATTTATTGTTTCCATTCAGTGTGTCACAAAGATCACGTTGCCAAAAACGGCACGATTCTATCTTTTGTGGTTTAGGAGTTATTTGTTAAAATATACTCCAGATTAAGGTGGCCCATGATGCTTAGGGGCACAGTCGGTTACGGAACGCCAATAGGGTAGAAAATCTTATAGTTTAAAATATCTAATAAATATCTTTAATTTAATGTTTAGGCCACAGTTGCAGCCTAAATATCTTATATCAGAGTGGATCACAGTTGCAATCACCCTCATTTATGTAATTTGCAAGTTTATACCTATTTAAAAATAATAGAATATGATTTTGTAATTATTTCAATCTAAAGTCTAATAACCTATGATACATTTCACATTTAAAAATCAATATTTCAGATCGCTGCTAAAGTAAGAATTATATATTTTTATATTTTTAAATTAAAATATCTACTAAACGTCTCTAATTTGTGATTCAGGCCACAGTTGCAGCCCAAATATTTTATATCAGAGTGAATACAGTTGCAATCACCTCTGTTTCCCTACTCAGCGATGTTTAGCCTATTTAATAAATAAATAACATCAAGTATTAAGATTATACACAGGCCTAATAACCTACGACGCATATTAAATCACTCATGCCTGAGCTTTAACGCTCTGAGTGGGACAGATTGGACCTGCAGGCGCCTATTTAGGGGTCCCGGAGGGCCGACGGGGATCAATTAAGGATGCCCCAGGACAGCATTGGGCGACAGGCTGAGGCACGCAACCAGAGCCTAAGCTAAGAGATCGCCTATCGGCTCGGGGTGGACTGGACCTCCGAGGATGGCATGAGATCGCGGGTCGTGATCGGCCTACCCGTTCCTTCCGAGGGTGGCACGGACCCCTACACTAGATTCGGGCTAATCCCAAATCATGCTCCAGAGCACGCCAACTGAACCTTGAAGCCGTATGCGCTTACGCCCGAGGTCTAACGTCCCGTCCTATCTCCCCTGCCGACGCATTCGAGCCCGTTTGTTCGGCCGCCCTAAACAACGGATCACCCGTGTCTCTCAGTCCAATCATCACAGCATGTGCTTGTGGATAAGCAGCAGAACTGTTGTCCCCAGCTAATAGGGTGCCTAGGTGGGTATCTATATTAAAATGGTATTATCTTTTATATAGTGAGGTTAACAATTAAGATAATGTTTTAACCTCTACCCACTAGGACATGGAGATAGCTTCCAACAAGGTGACCAAGGGCGGCACTGGCTGGGTTAGGTTAGGGTAAAATAATCCGCTGCCCCGGGAAGAACCCGGAACCAGCGTTGTGCACGGGCCAGCCACTCAGGCCTCATTTTCAGCCTCCTCCACTATGACGGTCGACCGGTGTCGCCTGTTTAAATTTTAAGAGCTAAAGACTTTGCTTTTAGCTAAATTGTTGTAAAGACCCTCCATGAGCCGAGATACCCGCTTAAGGGTTAAGATTTAAATCAGGGCCTGGGGGTTGAGATTCGGGGTCATTTCTAGTTAAAGTTAGGCCATTGTACGACGAAGGCTAACGACCGTGTAATAACCTATGTTAGTGTAAATGCCTGTGACTTTCAGGTCAAACATGGGCACCGAGTAAGGTAAGGGTTATGGAAAATAGGTAGGGTTAAAGACAATAAGGGTAACGGTCCCGGGACAGGGTCCAAGGCAAGGAACTTTGGGGTTAGGATAGGTTTGGGGAGAGGTTGGGAAGACTCGGTTCCCTGCAGACCTAAAACCTAAAGTTAAAGGTCAGAGGTCAAATACATTTAAGGTTAATGTTGAGACTTAAAGCATTAGATTTAAAGCTAATAGGGTTCTAAGAGTTTAGGGTTAAAACTGACGGTTATGCTAAGAGTTAAGGTTTAGGCCTAGGGTTCAAAACTGATGGTTATATTTAGGGTTAAAGGTTTAGGCATAGAGTTTTGATAAGCAGCTGAAGACACTGACGGTTATGTTTAGGTTCAGGGAGAGGAAACGCATTAAATTCTATTTAAGGTTAGGGTTAGGGTTAGGGTTAGGGTTAAGGTTAGGGTTAGGGTTAGGGTTAGGGGTTAGGGTTAGGGTTAGGGTTAGGTTAGGGTAAAATAATCCGCTGCCCCGGGAAGAACCCGGAACCAGCGTTGTGCACGGGCCAGCCACTCAGGCCTCATTTTCAGCCTCCTCCACTATGACGGTCGACCGGTGTCGCCTGTTTAAATTTTAAGAGCTAAAGACTTTGCTTTTAGCTAAATTGTTGTAAAGACCCTCCATGAGCCGAGATACCCGCTTAAGGGTTAAGATTTAAATCAGGGCCTGGGGGTTGAGATTCGGGGTCATTTCTAGTTAAAGTTAGGCCATTGTACGACGAAGGCTAACGACCGTGTAATAACCTATGTTAGTGTAAATGCCTGTGACTTTCAGGTCAAACATGGGCACCGAGTAAGGTAAGGGTTATGGAAAATAGGTAGGGTTAAAGACAATAAGGGTAACGGTCCCGGGACAGGGTCCAAGGCAAGGAACTTTGGGGTTAGGATAGGTTTGGGGAGAGGTTGGGAAGACTCGGTTCCCTGCAGACCTAAAACCTAAAGTTAAAGGTCAGAGGTCAAATACATTTAAGGTTAATGTTGAGACTTAAAGCATTAGATTTAAAGCTAATAGGGTTCTAAGAGTTTAGGGTTAAAACTGACGGTTATGCTAAGAGTTAAGGTTTAGGCCTAGGGTTCAAAACTGATGGTTATATTTAGGGTTAAAGGTTTAGGCATAGAGTTTTTGATAAGCAGCTGAAGACACTGACGGTTATGTTTAGGTTCAGGGAGAGGAAACGCATTAAATTCTATTTAAGGTTAAGGGTATGAGCTAAGATTAAAGTTCCCTTTAACCCAACGATATCCTAAATTGTGAGACACGTCATCAGTAGTAAACCATAGAGTCACAGGGTGTTTCGGCCTTTCATTACTATACACCCTCATCCATGGCGGCCAGCCGTAGGTGGATCAGTCCTCGGCTCGTGTCCCATAGCCAATTGAAAAAATATTTCATGTTTATTTATTTATTGATTTAAATTTTTAATTTTAATAAATAACCTTTTTAAAGTCCTATTTAAAATACTGGTGTAATTAAAGACTATAGAACTAAGGTTTAAATATATTAAAATTATGCTAATACAACCTGAACCATCATACAATCACTTTAAAATATTTTTTATTTATTTGAAAATGATTTTAAGAAATGAACTTTAATAAAGTCCTAATTATGGTACCAATGTAATTAAAGATTAGGTTTAAATTCACTGCAATGATCCTAATACAGCCTAAACCATCATACAGTAACACTCCTAAATATACCAAATACAGTGAAGACTGGTAGAAGACCATGACTCACCTCTCTGCCAAAGGCCCTTTTGTTAACACCGCAAGGTTTCCGGAACCATTTGGGCAGAGTGCTGCACCGGGAAGCGAGTGGAGACCGTCTCATCCCAGCGGATGACCCCAAAAATCAGATCAACAACCTTCTACTGGAATGGCCTCCTGAGGAAAATTCTATCAGGATGACAGGAAAATCCCCAGCCAAGTAAAGCCTTAATGGAAGGCCAATCCAGGTTCTTAATCGGCATATTTTTCACACTGATGGTAGATTAAATATTTTTGTGGTATTATTCAGTTATTTATTGTTTCCATTCAGTGTGTCACAAAGATCACGTTGCCAAAAACGGCACGATTCTATCTTTTGTGGTTTAGGAGTTATTTGTTAAAATATACTCCAGATTTAGGTGGCCCACGATGCTTAGGGGCACAGTCGGTTACGGAACGCCAATAGGGTAAAAAATCTTATAGTTTAAAATATCTAATAAATATCTTTAATTTAATGTTTAGGCCACAGTTGCAGCCTAAATATTTTATATCAGAGTGGATCACAGTTGCAATCACCCTCATTTATGTAATTAGCAAGTTTATACCTATTTAAAAATAATAGAATATGATTTTGTAATTATTTCAATCTAAAGTCTAATAACCTATGATACATTTCACATTTAAAAATCAATATTTCAGATCGCTGCTAAAGTAAGAATTATATATTTTTATATTTTTAAATTAAAATATCTACTAAACGTCTCTAATTTGTGATTCAGGCCACAGTTGCAGCCCAAATATTTTATATCAGAGTGAATACAGTTGCAATCACCTCTGTTTCCCTACTCAGCGATGTTTAGCCTATTTAATAAATAAATAACATCAAGTATTAAGATTATACACAGGCCTAATAACCTACGACGCATGTTAAATCACTCATGCCTGAGCTTTAACGCTCTGAGTGGGACAGATTGGACCTGCAGGCGCCTATTTAGGGGTCCCGGAGGGCCGACGGGGATCAATTAAGGATGCCCCAGGACAGCATTGGGCGACAGGCTGAGGCACGCAACCAGAGCCTAAGCTAAGAGATCGCCTATCGGCTCGGGGTGGACTGGACCTCCGAGGATGGCATGAGATCGCGGGTCGTGATCGGCCTACCCGTTCCTTCCGAGGGTGGCACGGACCCCTACACTAGATTCGGGCTAATCCCAAATCATGCTCCGGAGCACGCCAACTGAACCTTGACGCCGTATGCGCTTACGCCCGAGGTCTAACGTCCCGTCCTATCTCCCCTGCCGACGCATTCGAGCCCGTTTGTTCGGCCGCCCTAAACAACGGATCACCCGTGTCTCTCAGTCCAATCATCACAGCATGTGCTTGTGGATAAGCAGCAGAACTGTTGTCCCCAGCTAATAGGGTGCCTAGGTGGGTATCTATATTAAAATGGTATTATCTTTTATATAGTGAGGTTAACAATTAAGATAATGTTTTAACCTCTACCCACTAGGACATGGAGATAGCTTCCAACAAGGTGACCGAGGGCGGCACTGGCTGGGTTAGGTTAGGGTAAAATAATCCGCTGCCCCGGGAAGAACCCGGAACCAGCGTTGTGCACGGGCCAGCCACTCAGGCCTCATTTTCAGCCTCCTCCACTATGACGGTCGACCGGTGTCGCCTGTTTAAATTTTAAGAGCTAAAGACTTTGCTTTTAGCTAAATTGTTGTAAAGACCCTCCATGAGCCGAGATACCCGCTTAAGGGTTAAGATTTAAATCAGGGCCTGGGGGTTGAGATTCGGGGTCATTTCTAGTTAAAGTTAGGCCATTGTACGACGAAGGCTAACGACCGTGTAATAACCTATGTTAGTGTAAATGCCTGTGACTTTCAGGTCAAACATGGGCACCGAGTAAGGTAAGGGTTATGGAAAATAGGTAGGGTTAAAGACAATAAGGGTAACGGTCCCGGGACAGGGTCCAAGGCAAGGAACTTTGGGGTTAGGATAGGTTTGGGGAGAGGTTGGGAAGACTCGGTTCCCTGCAGACCTAAAACCTAAAGTTAAAGGTCAGAGGTCAAATACATTTAAGGTTAATGTTGAGACTTAAAGCATTAGATTTAAAGCTAATAGGGTTCTAAGAGTTTAGGGTTAAAACTGACGGTTATGCTAAGAGTTAAGGTTTAGGCCTAGGGTTCAAAACTGATGGTTATATTTAGGGTTAAAGGTTTAGGCATAGAGTTTTTGATAAGCAGCTGAAGACACTGACGGTTATGTTTAGGTTCAGGGAGAGGAAACGCATTAAATTCTATTTAAGGTTAAGGGTATGAGCTAAGATTAAAGTTCCCTTTAACCCAACGATATCCTAAATTGTGAGACACGTCATCAGTAGTAAACCATAGAGTCACAGGGTGTTTCGGCCTTTCATTACTATACACCCTCATCCATGGCGGCCAGCCGTAGGTGGATCAGTCCTCGGCTCGTGTCCCATAGCCAATTGAAAAAATATTTCATGTTTATTTATTTATTGATTTAAATTTTTAATTTTAATAAATAACCTTTTTAAAGTCCTATTTAAAATACTGGTGTAATTAAAGACTATAGAACTAAGGTTTAAATATATTAAAATTATGCTAATACAACCTGAACCATCATACAATCACTTTAAAATATTTTTTATTTATTTGAAAATGATTTTAAGAAATGAACTTTAATAAAGTCCTAATTATGGTACCAATGTAATTAAAGATTAGGTTTAAATTCACTGCAATGATCCTAATACAGCCTAAACCATCATACAGTAACACTCCTAAATATACCAAATACAGTGAAGACTGGTAGAAGACCATGACTCACCTCTCTGCCAAAGGCCCTTTTGTTAACACCGCAAGGTTTCCGGAACCATTTGGGCAGAGTGCTGCACCGGGAAGCGAGTGGAGACCGTCTCATCCCAGCGGATGACCCCAAAAATCAGATCAACAACCTTCTACTGGAATGGCCTCCTGAGGAAAATTCTATCAGGATGACAGGAAAATCCCCAGCCAAGTAAAGCCTTAATGGAAGGCCAATCCAGGTTCTTAATCGGCATATTTTTCACACTGATGGTAGATTAAATATTTTTGTGGTATTATTCAGTTATTTATTGTTTCCATTCAGTGTGTCACAAAGATCACGTTGCCAAAAACGGCACGATTCTATCTTTTGTGGTTTAGGAGTTATTTGTTAAAATATACTCCAGATTTAGGTGGCCCACGATGCTTAGGGGCACAGTCGGTTACGGAACGCCAATAGGGTAAAAAATCTTATAGTTTAAAATATCTAATAAATATCTTTAATTTAATGTTTAGGCCACAGTTGCAGCCTAAATATTTTATATCAGAGTGGATCACAGTTGCAATCACCCTCATTTATGTAATTAGCAAGTTTATACCTATTTAAAAATAATAGAATATGATTTTGTAATTATTTCAATCTAAAGTCTAATAACCTATGATACATTTCACATTTAAAAATCAATATTTCAGATCGCTGCTAAAGTAAGAATTATATATTTTTATATTTTTAAATTAAAATATCTACTAAACGTCTCTAATTTGTGATTCAGGCCACAGTTGCAGCCCAAATATTTTATATCAGAGTGAATACAGTTGCAATCACCTCTGTTTCCCTACTCAGCGATGTTTAGCCTATTTAATAAATAAATAACATCAAGTATTAAGATTATACACAGGCCTAATAACCTACGACGCATGTTAAATCACTCATGCCTGAGCTTTAACGCTCTGAGTGGGACAGATTGGACCTGCAGGCGCCTATTTAGGGGTCCCGGAGGGCCGACGGGGATCAATTAAGGATGCCCCAGGACAGCATTGGGCGACAGGCTGAGGCACGCAACCAGAGCCTAAGCTAAGAGATCGCCTATCGGCTCGGGGTGGACTGGACCTCCGAGGATGGCATGAGATCGCGGGTCGTGATCGGCCTACCCGTTCCTTCCGAGGGTGGCACGGACCCCTACACTAGATTCGGGCTAATCCCAAATCATGCTCCGGAGCACGCCAACTGAACCTTGACGCCGTATGCGCTTACGCCCGAGGTCTAACGTCCCGTCCTATCTCCCCTGCCGACGCATTCGAGCCCGTTTGTTCGGCCGCCCTAAACAACGGATCACCCGTGTCTCTCAGTCCAATCATCACAGCATGTGCTTGTGGATAAGCAGCAGAACTGTTGTCCCCAGCTAATAGGGTGCCTAGGTGGGTATCTATATTAAAATGGTATTATCTTTTATATAGTGAGGTTAACAATTAAGATAATGTTTTAACCTCTACCCACTAGGACATGGAGATAGCTTCCAACAAGGTGACCGAGGGCGGCACTGGCTGGGTTAGGTTAGGGTAAAATAATCCGCTGCCCCGGGAAGAACCCGGAACCAGCGTTGTGCACGGGCCAGCCACTCAGGCCTCATTTTCAGCCTCCTCCACTATGACGGTCGACCGGTGTCGCCTGTTTAAATTTTAAGAGCTAAAGACTTTGCTTTTAGCTAAATTGTTGTAAAGACCCTCCATGAGCCGAGATACCCGCTTAAGGGTTAAGATTTAAATCAGGGCCTGGGGGTTGAGATTCGGGGTCATTTCTAGTTAAAGTTAGGCCATTGTACGACGAAGGCTAACGACCGTGTAATAACCTATGTTAGTGTAAATGCCTGTGACTTTCAGGTCAAACATGGGCACCGAGTAAGGTAAGGGTTATGGAAAATAGGTAGGGTTAAAGACAATAAGGGTAACGGTCCCGGGACAGGGTCCAAGGCAAGGAACTTTGGGGTTAGGATAGGTTTGGGGAGAGGTTGGGAAGACTCGGTTCCCTGCAGACCTAAAACCTAAAGTTAAAGGTCAGAGGTCAAATACATTTAAGGTTAATGTTGAGACTTAAAGCATTAGATTTAAAGCTAATAGGGTTCTAAGAGTTTAGGGTTAAAACTGACGGTTATGCTAAGAGTTAAGGTTTAGGCCTAGGGTTCAAAACTGATGGTTATATTTAGGGTTAAAGGTTTAGGCATAGAGTTTTTGATAAGCAGCTGAAGACACTGACGGTTATGTTTAGGTTCAGGGAGAGGAAACGCATTAAATTCTATTTAAGGTTAAGGGTATGAGCTAAGATTAAAGTTCCCTTTAACCCAACGATATCCTAAATTGTGAGACACGTCATCAGTAGTAAACCATAGAGTCACAGGGTGTTTCGGCCTTTCATTACTATACACCCTCATCCATGGCGGCCAGCCGTAGGTGGATCAGTCCTCGGCTCGTGTCCCATAGCCAATTGAAAAAATATTTCATGTTTATTTATTTATTGATTTAAATTTTTAATTTTAATAAATAACCTTTTTAAAGTCCTATTTAAAATACTGGTGTAATTAAAGACTATAGAACTAAGGTTTAAATATATTAAAATTATGCTAATACAACCTGAACCATCATACAATCACTTTAAAATATTTTTTATTTATTTGAAAATGATTTTAAGAAATGAACTTTAATAAAGTCCTAATTATGGTACCAATGTAATTAAAGATTAGGTTTAAATTCACTGCAATGATCCTAATACAGCCTAAACCATCATACAGTAACACTCCTAAATATACCAAATACAGTGAAGACTGGTAGAAGACCATGACTCACCTCTCTGCCAAAGGCCCTTTTGTTAACACCGCAAGGTTTCCGGAACCATTTGGGCAGAGTGCTGCACCGGGAAGCGAGTGGAGACCGTCTCATCCCAGCGGATGACCCCAAAAATCAGATCAACAACCTTCTACTGGAATGGCCTCCTGAGGAAAATTCTATCAGGATGACAGGAAAATCCCCAGCCAAGTAAAGCCTTAATGGAAGGCCAATCCAGGTTCTTAATCGGCATATTTTTCACACTGATGGTAGATTAAATATTTTTGTGGTATTATTCAGTTATTTATTGTTTCCATTCAGTGTGTCACAAAGATCACGTTGCCAAAAACGGCACGATTCTATCTTTTGTGGTTTAGGAGTTATTTGTTAAAATATACTCCAGATTTAGGTGGCCCACGATGCTTAGGGGCACAGTCGGTTACGGAACGCCAATAGGGTAAAAAATCTTATAGTTTAAAATATCTAATAAATATCTTTAATTTAATGTTTAGGCCACAGTTGCAGCCTAAATATTTTATATCAGAGTGGATCACAGTTGCAATCACCCTCATTTATGTAATTAGCAAGTTTATACCTATTTAAAAATAATAGAATATGATTTTGTAATTATTTCAATCTAAAGTCTAATAACCTATGATACATTTCACATTTAAAAATCAATATTTCAGATCGCTGCTAAAGTAAGAATTATATATTTTTATATTTTTAAATTAAAATATCTACTAAACGTCTCTAATTTGTGATTCAGGCCACAGTTGCAGCCCAAATATTTTATATCAGAGTGAATACAGTTGCAATCACCTCTGTTTCCCTACTCAGCGATGTTTAGCCTATTTAATAAATAAATAACATCAAGTATTAAGATTATACACAGGCCTAATAACCTACGACGCATGTTAAATCACTCATGCCTGAGCTTTAACGCTCTGAGTGGGACAGATTGGACCTGCAGGCGCCTATTTAGGGGTCCCGGAGGGCCGACGGGGATCAATTAAGGATGCCCCAGGACAGCATTGGGCGACAGGCTGAGGCACGCAACCAGAGCCTAAGCTAAGAGATCGCCTATCGGCTCGGGGTGGACTGGACCTCCGAGGATGGCATGAGATCGCGGGTCGTGATCGGCCTACCCGTTCCTTCCGAGGGTGGCACGGACCCCTACACTAGATTCGGGCTAATCCCAAATCATGCTCCGGAGCACGCCAACTGAACCTTGACGCCGTATGCGCTTACGCCCGAGGTCTAACGTCCCGTCCTATCTCCCCTGCCGACGCATTCGAGCCCGTTTGTTCGGCCGCCCTAAACAACGGATCACCCGTGTCTCTCAGTCCAATCATCACAGCATGTGCTTGTGGATAAGCAGCAGAACTGTTGTCCCCAGCTAATAGGGTGCCTAGGTGGGTATCTATATTAAAATGGTATTATCTTTTATATAGTGAGGTTAACAATTAAGATAATGTTTTAACCTCTACCCACTAGGACATGGAGATAGCTTCCAACAAGGTGACCGAGGGCGGCACTGGCTGGGTTAGGTTAGGGTAAAATAATCCGCTGCCCCGGGAAGAACCCGGAACCAGCGTTGTGCACGGGCCAGCCACTCAGGCCTCATTTTCAGCCTCCTCCACTATGACGGTCGACCGGTGTCGCCTGTTTAAATTTTAAGAGCTAAAGACTTTGCTTTTAGCTAAATTGTTGTAAAGACCCTCCATGAGCCGAGATACCCGCTTAAGGGTTAAGATTTAAATCAGGGCCTGGGGGTTGAGATTCGGGGTCATTTCTAGTTAAAGTTAGGCCATTGTACGACGAAGGCTAACGACCGTGTAATAACCTATGTTAGTGTAAATGCCTGTGACTTTCAGGTCAAACATGGGCACCGAGTAAGGTAAGGGTTATGGAAAATAGGTAGGGTTAAAGACAATAAGGGTAACGGTCCCGGGACAGGGTCCAAGGCAAGGAACTTTGGGGTTAGGATAGGTTTGGGGAGAGGTTGGGAAGACTCGGTTCCCTGCAGACCTAAAACCTAAAGTTAAAGGTCAGAGGTCAAATACATTTAAGGTTAATGTTGAGACTTAAAGCATTAGATTTAAAGCTAATAGGGTTCTAAGAGTTTAGGGTTAAAACTGACGGTTATGCTAAGAGTTAAGGTTTAGGCCTAGGGTTCAAAACTGATGGTTATATTTAGGGTTAAAGGTTTAGGCATAGAGTTTTTGATAAGCAGCTGAAGACACTGACGGTTATGTTTAGGTTCAGGGAGAGGAAACGCATTAAATTCTATTTAAGGTTAAGGGTATGAGCTAAGATTAAAGTTCCCTTTAACCCAACGATATCCTAAATTGTGAGACACGTCATCAGTAGTAAACCATAGAGTCACAGGGTGTTTCGGCCTTTCATTACTATACACCCTCATCCATGGCGGCCAGCCGTAGGTGGATCAGTCCTCGGCTCGTGTCCCATAGCCAATTGAAAAAATATTTCATGTTTATTTATTTATTGATTTAAATTTTTAATTTTAATAAATAACCTTTTTAAAGTCCTATTTAAAATACTGGTGTAATTAAAGACTATAGAACTAAGGTTTAAATATATTAAAATTATGCTAATACAACCTGAACCATCATACAATCACTTTAAAATATTTTTTATTTATTTGAAAATGATTTTAAGAAATGAACTTTAATAAAGTCCTAATTATGGTACCAATGTAATTAAAGATTAGGTTTAAATTCACTGCAATGATCCTAATACAGCCTAAACCATCATACAGTAACACTCCTAAATATACCAAATACAGTGAAGACTGGTAGAAGACCATGACTCACCTCTCTGCCAAAGGCCCTTTTGTTAACACCGCAAGGTTTCCGGAACCATTTGGGCAGAGTGCTGCACCGGGAAGCGAGTGGAGACCGTCTCATCCCAGCGGATGACCCCAAAAATCAGATCAACAACCTTCTACTGGAATGGCCTCCTGAGGAAAATTCTATCAGGATGACAGGAAAATCCCCAGCCAAGTAAAGCCTTAATGGAAGGCCAATCCAGGTTCTTAATCGGCATATTTTTCACACTGATGGTAGATTAAATATTTTTGTGGTATTATTCAGTTATTTATTGTTTCCATTCAGTGTGTCACAAAGATCACGTTGCCAAAAACGGCACGATTCTATCTTTTGTGGTTTAGGAGTTATTTGTTAAAATATACTCCAGATTTAGGTGGCCCACGATGCTTAGGGGCACAGTCGGTTACGGAACGCCAATAGGGTAAAAAATCTTATAGTTTAAAATATCTAATAAATATCTTTAATTTAATGTTTAGGCCACAGTTGCAGCCTAAATATTTTATATCAGAGTGGATCACAGTTGCAATCACCCTCATTTATGTAATTAGCAAGTTTATACCTATTTAAAAATAATAGAATATGATTTTGTAATTATTTCAATCTAAAGTCTAATAACCTATGATACATTTCACATTTAAAAATCAATATTTCAGATCGCTGCTAAAGTAAGAATTATATATTTTTATATTTTTAAATTAAAATATCTACTAAACGTCTCTAATTTGTGATTCAGGCCACAGTTGCAGCCCAAATATTTTATATCAGAGTGAATACAGTTGCAATCACCTCTGTTTCCCTACTCAGCGATGTTTAGCCTATTTAATAAATAAATAACATCAAGTATTAAGATTATACACAGGCCTAATAACCTACGACGCATGTTAAATCACTCATGCCTGAGCTTTAACGCTCTGAGTGGGACAGATTGGACCTGCAGGCGCCTATTTAGGGGTCCCGGAGGGCCGACGGGGATCAATTAAGGATGCCCCAGGACAGCATTGGGCGACAGGCTGAGGCACGCAACCAGAGCCTAAGCTAAGAGATCGCCTATCGGCTCGGGGTGGACTGGACCTCCGAGGATGGCATGAGATCGCGGGTCGTGATCGGCCTACCCGTTCCTTCCGAGGGTGGCACGGACCCCTACACTAGATTCGGGCTAATCCCAAATCATGCTCCGGAGCACGCCAACTGAACCTTGACGCCGTATGCGCTTACGCCCGAGGTCTAACGTCCCGTCCTATCTCCCCTGCCGACGCATTCGAGCCCGTTTGTTCGGCCGCCCTAAACAACGGATCACCCGTGTCTCTCAGTCCAATCATCACAGCATGTGCTTGTGGATAAGCAGCAGAACTGTTGTCCCCAGCTAATAGGGTGCCTAGGTGGGTATCTATATTAAAATGGTATTATCTTTTATATAGTGAGGTTAACAATTAAGATAATGTTTTAACCTCTACCCACTAGGACATGGAGATAGCTTCCAACAAGGTGACCGAGGGCGGCACTGGCTGGGTTAGGTTAGGGTAAAATAATCCGCTGCCCCGGGAAGAACCCGGAACCAGCGTTGTGCACGGGCCAGCCACTCAGGCCTCATTTTCAGCCTCCTCCACTATGACGGTCGACCGGTGTCGCCTGTTTAAATTTTAAGAGCTAAAGACTTTGCTTTTAGCTAAATTGTTGTAAAGACCCTCCATGAGCCGAGATACCCGCTTAAGGGTTAAGATTTAAATCAGGGCCTGGGGGTTGAGATTCGGGGTCATTTCTAGTTAAAGTTAGGCCATTGTGCGACGAAGGCTAACGACCGTGTAATAACCTATGTTAGTGTAAATGCCTGTGACTTTCAGGTCAAACATGGGCACCGAGTAAGGTAAGGGTTATGGAAAATAGGTAGGGTTAAAGACAATAAGGGTAACGGTCCCGGGACAGGGTCCAAGGCAAGGAACTTTGGGGTTAGGATAGGTTTGGGGAGAGGTTGGGAAGACTCGGTTCCCTGCAGACCTAAAACCTAAAGTTAAAGGTCAGAGGTCAAATACATTTAAGGTTAATGTTGAGACTTAAAGCATTAGATTTAAAGCTAATAGGGTTCTAAGAGTTTAGGGTTAAAACTGACGGTTATGCTAAGAGTTAAGGTTTAGGCCTAGGGTTCAAAACTGATGGTTATATTTAGGGTTAAAGGTTTAGGCATAGAGTTTTTGATAAGCAGCTGAAGACACTGACGGTTATGTTTAGGTTCAGGGAGAGGAAACGCATTAAATTCTATTTAAGGTTAAGGGTATGAGCTAAGATTAAAGTTCCCTTTAACCCAACGATATCCTAAATTGTGAGACACGTCATCAGTAGTAAACCATAGAGTCACAGGGTGTTTCGGCCTTTCATTACTATACACCCTCATCCATGGCGGCCAGCCGTAGGTGGATCAGTCCTCGGCTCGTGTCCCATAGCCAATTGAAAAAATATTTCATGTTTATTTATTTATTGATTTAAATTTTTAATTTTAATAAATAACCTTTTTAAAGTCCTATTTAAAATACTGGTGTAATTAAAGACTATAGAACTAAGGTTTAAATATATTAAAATTATGCTAATACAACCTGAACCATCATACAATCACTTTAAAATATTTTTTATTTATTTGAAAATGATTTTAAGAAATGAACTTTAATAAAGTCCTAATTATGGTACCAATGTAATTAAAGATTAGGTTTAAATTCACTGCAATGATCCTAATACAGCCTAAACCATCATACAGTAACACTCCTAAATATACCAAATACAGTGAAGACTGGTAGAAGACCATGACTCACCTCTCTGCCAAAGGCCCTTTTGTTAACACCGCAAGGTTTCCGGAACCATTTGGGCAGAGTGCTGCACCGGGAAGCGAGTGGAGACCGTCTCATCCCAGCGGATGACCCCAAAAATCAGATCAACAACCTTCTACTGGAATGGCCTCCTGAGGAAAATTCTATCAGGATGACAGGAAAATCCCCAGCCAAGTAAAGCCTTAATGGAAGGCCAATCCAGGTTCTTAATCGGCATATTTTTCACACTGATGGTAGATTAAATATTTTTGTGGTATTATTCAGTTATTTATTGTTTCCATTCAGTGTGTCACAAAGATCACGTTGCCAAAAACGGCACGATTCTATCTTTTGTGGTTTAGGAGTTATTTGTTAAAATATACTCCAGATTTAGGTGGCCCACGATGCTTAGGGGCACAGTCGGTTACGGAACGCCAATAGGGTAAAAAATCTTATAGTTTAAAATATCTAATAAATATCTTTAATTTAATGTTTAGGCCACAGTTGCAGCCTAAATATTTTATATCAGAGTGGATCACAGTTGCAATCACCCTCATTTATGTAATTAGCAAGTTTATACCTATTTAAAAATAATAGAATATGATTTTGTAATTATTTCAATCTAAAGTCTAATAACCTATGATACATTTCACATTTAAAAATCAATATTTCAGATCGCTGCTAAAGTAAGAATTATATATTTTTATATTTTTAAATTAAAATATCTACTAAACGTCTCTAATTTGTGATTCAGGCCACAGTTGCAGCCCAAATATTTTATATCAGAGTGAATACAGTTGCAATCACCTCTGTTTCCCTACTCAGCGATGTTTAGCCTATTTAATAAATAAATAACATCAAGTATTAAGATTATACACAGGCCTAATAACCTACGACGCATGTTAAATCACTCATGCCTGAGCTTTAACGCTCTGAGTGGGACAGATTGGACCTGCAGGCGCCTATTTAGGGGTCCCGGAGGGCCGACGGGGATCAATTAAGGATGCCCCAGGACAGCATTGGGCGACAGGCTGAGGCACGCAACCAGAGCCTAAGCTAAGAGATCGCCTATCGGCTCGGGGTGGACTGGACCTCCGAGGATGGCATGAGATCGCGGGTCGTGATCGGCCTACCCGTTCCTTCCGAGGGTGGCACGGACCCCTACACTAGATTCGGGCTAATCCCAAATCATGCTCCGGAGCACGCCAACTGAACCTTGACGCCGTATGCGCTTACGCCCGAGGTCTAACGTCCCGTCCTATCTCCCCTGCCGACGCATTCGAGCCCGTTTGTTCGGCCGCCCTAAACAACGGATCACCCGTGTCTCTCAGTCCAATCATCACAGCATGTGCTTGTGGATAAGCAGCAGAACTGTTGTCCCCAGCTAATAGGGTGCCTAGGTGGGTATCTATATTAAAATGGTATTATCTTTTATATAGTGAGGTTAACAATTAAGATAATGTTTTAACCTCTACCCACTAGGACATGGAGATAGCTTCCAACAAGGTGACCGAGGGCGGCACTGGCTGGGTTAGGTTAGGGTAAAATAATCCGCTGCCCCGGGAAGAACCCGGAACCAGCGTTGTGCACGGGCCAGCCACTCAGGCCTCATTTTCAGCCTCCTCCACTATGACGGTCGACCGGTGTCGCCTGTTTAAATTTTAAGAGCTAAAGACTTTGCTTTTAGCTAAATTGTTGTAAAGACCCTCCATGAGCCGAGATACCCGCTTAAGGGTTAAGATTTAAATCAGGGCCTGGGGGTTGAGATTCGGGGTCATTTCTAGTTAAAGTTAGGCCATTGTACGACGAAGGCTAACGACCGTGTAATAACCTATGTTAGTGTAAATGCCTGTGACTTTCAGGTCAAACATGGGCACCGAGTAAGGTAAGGGTTATGGAAAATAGGTAGGGTTAAAGACAATAAGGGTAACGGTCCCGGGACAGGGTCCAAGGCAAGGAACTTTGGGGTTAGGATAGGTTTGGGGAGAGGTTGGGAAGACTCGGTTCCCTGCAGACCTAAAACCTAAAGTTAAAGGTCAGAGGTCAAATACATTTAAGGTTAATGTTGAGACTTAAAGCATTAGATTTAAAGCTAATAGGGTTCTAAGAGTTTAGGGTTAAAACTGACGGTTATGCTAAGAGTTAAGGTTTAGGCCTAGGGTTCAAAACTGATGGTTATATTTAGGGTTAAAGGTTTAGGCATAGAGTTTTTGATAAGCAGCTGAAGACACTGACGGTTATGTTTAGGTTCAGGGAGAGGAAACGCATTAAATTCTATTTAAGGTTAAGGGTATGAGCTAAGATTAAAGTTCCCTTTAACCCAACGATATCCTAAATTGTGAGACACGTCATCAGTAGTAAACCATAGAGTCACAGGGTGTTTCGGCCTTTCATTACTATACACCCTCATCCATGGCGGCCAGCCGTAGGTGGATCAGTCCTCGGCTCGTGTCCCATAGCCAATTGAAAAAATATTTCATGTTTATTTATTTATTGATTTAAATTTTTAATTTTAATAAATAACCTTTTTAAAGTCCTATTTAAAATACTGGTGTAATTAAAGACTATAGAACTAAGGTTTAAATATATTAAAATTATGCTAATACAACCTGAACCATCATACAATCACTTTAAAATATTTTTTATTTATTTGAAAATGATTTTAAGAAATGAACTTTAATAAAGTCCTAATTATGGTACCAATGTAATTAAAGATTAGGTTTAAATTCACTGCAATGATCCTAATACAGCCTAAACCATCATACAGTAACACTCCTAAATATACCAAATACAGTGAAGACTGGTAGAAGACCATGACTCACCTCTCTGCCAAAGGCCCTTTTGTTAACACCGCAAGGTTTCCGGAACCATTTGGGCAGAGTGCTGCACCGGGAAGCGAGTGGAGACCGTCTCATCCCAGCGGATGACCCCAAAAATCAGATCAACAACCTTCTACTGGAATGGCCTCCTGAGGAAAATTCTATCAGGATGACAGGAAAATCCCCAGCCAAGTAAAGCCTTAATGGAAGGCCAATCCAGGTTCTTAATCGGCATATTTTTCACACTGATGGTAGATTAAATATTTTTGTGGTATTATTCAGTTATTTATTGTTTCCATTCAGTGTGTCACAAAGATCACGTTGCCAAAAACGGCACGATTCTATCTTTTGTGGTTTAGGAGTTATTTGTTAAAATATACTCCAGATTTAGGTGGCCCACGATGCTTAGGGGCACAGTCGGTTACGGAACGCCAATAGGGTAAAAAATCTTATAGTTTAAAATATCTAATAAATATCTTTAATTTAATGTTTAGGCCACAGTTGCAGCCTAAATATTTTATATCAGAGTGGATCACAGTTGCAATCACCCTCATTTATGTAATTAGCAAGTTTATACCTATTTAAAAATAATAGAATATGATTTTGTAATTATTTCAATCTAAAGTCTAATAACCTATGATACATTTCACATTTAAAAATCAATATTTCAGATCGCTGCTAAAGTAAGAATTATATATTTTTATATTTTTAAATTAAAATATCTACTAAACGTCTCTAATTTGTGATTCAGGCCACAGTTGCAGCCCAAATATTTTATATCAGAGTGAATACAGTTGCAATCACCTCTGTTTCCCTACTCAGCGATGTTTAGCCTATTTAATAAATAAATAACATCAAGTATTAAGATTATACACAGGCCTAATAACCTACGACGCATGTTAAATCACTCATGCCTGAGCTTTAACGCTCTGAGTGGGACAGATTGGACCTGCAGGCGCCTATTTAGGGGTCCCGGAGGGCCGACGGGGATCAATTAAGGATGCCCCAGGACAGCATTGGGCGACAGGCTGAGGCACGCAACCAGAGCCTAAGCTAAGAGATCGCCTATCGGCTCGGGGTGGACTGGACCTCCGAGGATGGCATGAGATCGCGGGTCGTGATCGGCCTACCCGTTCCTTCCGAGGGTGGCACGGACCCCTACACTAGATTCGGGCTAATCCCAAATCATGCTCCGGAGCACGCCAACTGAACCTTGACGCCGTATGCGCTTACGCCCGAGGTCTAACGTCCCGTCCTATCTCCCCTGCCGACGCATTCGAGCCCGTTTGTTCGGCCGCCCTAAACAACGGATCACCCGTGTCTCTCAGTCCAATCATCACAGCATGTGCTTGTGGATAAGCAGCAGAACTGTTGTCCCCAGCTAATAGGGTGCCTAGGTGGGTATCTATATTAAAATGGTATTATCTTTTATATAGTGAGGTTAACAATTAAGATAATGTTTTAACCTCTACCCACTAGGACATGGAGATAGCTTCCAACAAGGTGACCGAGGGCGGCACTGGCTGGGTTAGGTTAGGGTAAAATAATCCGCTGCCCCGGGAAGAACCCGGAACCAGCGTTGTGCACGGGCCAGCCACTCAGGCCTCATTTTCAGCCTCCTCCACTATGACGGTCGACCGGTGTCGCCTGTTTAAATTTTAAGAGCTAAAGACTTTGCTTTTAGCTAAATTGTTGTAAAGACCCTCCATGAGCCGAGATACCCGCTTAAGGGTTAAGATTTAAATCAGGGCCTGGGGGTTGAGATTCGGGGTCATTTCTAGTTAAAGTTAGGCCATTGTACGACGAAGGCTAACGACCGTGTAATAACCTATGTTAGTGTAAATGCCTGTGACTTTCAGGTCAAACATGGGCACCGAGTAAGGTAAGGGTTATGGAAAATAGGTAGGGTTAAAGACAATAAGGGTAACGGTCCCGGGACAGGGTCCAAGGCAAGGAACTTTGGGGTTAGGATAGGTTTGGGGAGAGGTTGGGAAGACTCGGTTCCCTGCAGACCTAAAACCTAAAGTTAAAGGTCAGAGGTCAAATACATTTAAGGTTAATGTTGAGACTTAAAGCATTAGATTTAAAGCTAATAGGGTTCTAAGAGTTTAGGGTTAAAACTGACGGTTATGCTAAGAGTTAAGGTTTAGGCCTAGGGTTCAAAACTGATGGTTATATTTAGGGTTAAAGGTTTAGGCATAGAGTTTTTGATAAGCAGCTGAAGACACTGACGGTTATGTTTAGGTTCAGGGAGAGGAAACGCATTAAATTCTATTTAAGGTTAAGGGTATGAGCTAAGATTAAAGTTCCCTTTAACCCAACGATATCCTAAATTGTGAGACACGTCATCAGTAGTAAACCATAGAGTCACAGGGTGTTTCGGCCTTTCATTACTATACACCCTCATCCATGGCGGCCAGCCGTAGGTGGATCAGTCCTCGGCTCGTGTCCCATAGCCAATTGAAAAAATATTTCATGTTTATTTATTTATTGATTTAAATTTTTAATTTTAATAAATAACCTTTTTAAAGTCCTATTTAAAATACTGGTGTAATTAAAGACTATAGAACTAAGGTTTAAATATATTAAAATTATGCTAATACAACCTGAACCATCATACAATCACTTTAAAATATTTTTTATTTATTTGAAAATGATTTTAAGAAATGAACTTTAATAAAGTCCTAATTATGGTACCAATGTAATTAAAGATTAGGTTTAAATTCACTGCAATGATCCTAATACAGCCTAAACCATCATACAGTAACACTCCTAAATATACCAAATACAGTGAAGACTGGTAGAAGACCATGACTCACCTCTCTGCCAAAGGCCCTTTTGTTAACACCGCAAGGTTTCCGGAACCATTTGGGCAGAGTGCTGCACCGGGAAGCGAGTGGAGACCGTCTCATCCCAGCGGATGACCCCAAAAATCAGATCAACAACCTTCTACTGGAATGGCCTCCTGAGGAAAATTCTATCAGGATGACAGGAAAATCCCCAGCCAAGTAAAGCCTTAATGGAAGGCCAATCCAGGTTCTTAATCGGCATATTTTTCACACTGATGGTAGATTAAATATTTTTGTGGTATTATTCAGTTATTTATTGTTTCCATTCAGTGTGTCACAAAGATCACGTTGCCAAAAACGGCACGATTCTATCTTTTGTGGTTTAGGAGTTATTTGTTAAAATATACTCCAGATTTAGGTGGCCCACGATGCTTAGGGGCACAGTCGGTTACGGAACGCCAATAGGGTAAAAAATCTTATAGTTTAAAATATCTAATAAATATCTTTAATTTAATGTTTAGGCCACAGTTGCAGCCTAAATATTTTATATCAGAGTGGATCACAGTTGCAATCACCCTCATTTATGTAATTAGCAAGTTTATACCTATTTAAAAATAATAGAATATGATTTTGTAATTATTTCAATCTAAAGTCTAATAACCTATGATACATTTCACATTTAAAAATCAATATTTCAGATCGCTGCTAAAGTAAGAATTATATATTTTTATATTTTTAAATTAAAATATCTACTAAACGTCTCTAATTTGTGATTCAGGCCACAGTTGCAGCCCAAATATTTTATATCAGAGTGAATACAGTTGCAATCACCTCTGTTTCCCTACTCAGCGATGTTTAGCCTATTTAATAAATAAATAACATCAAGTATTAAGATTATACACAGGCCTAATAACCTACGACGCATGTTAAATCACTCATGCCTGAGCTTTAACGCTCTGAGTGGGACAGATTGGACCTGCAGGCGCCTATTTAGGGGTCCCGGAGGGCCGACGGGGATCAATTAAGGATGCCCCAGGACAGCATTGGGCGACAGGCTGAGGCACGCAACCAGAGCCTAAGCTAAGAGATCGCCTATCGGCTCGGGGTGGACTGGACCTCCGAGGATGGCATGAGATCGCGGGTCGTGATCGGCCTACCCGTTCCTTCCGAGGGTGGCACGGACCCCTACACTAGATTCGGGCTAATCCCAAATCATGCTCCGGAGCACGCCAACTGAACCTTGACGCCGTATGCGCTTACGCCCGAGGTCTAACGTCCCGTCCTATCTCCCCTGCCGACGCATTCGAGCCCGTTTGTTCGGCCGCCCTAAACAACGGATCACCCGTGTCTCTCAGTCCAATCATCACAGCATGTGCTTGTGGATAAGCAGCAGAACTGTTGTCCCCAGCTAATAGGGTGCCTAGGTGGGTATCTATATTAAAATGGTATTATCTTTTATATAGTGAGGTTAACAATTAAGATAATGTTTTAACCTCTACCCACTAGGACATGGAGATAGCTTCCAACAAGGTGACCGAGGGCGGCACTGGCTGGGTTAGGTTAGGGTAAAATAATCCGCTGCCCCGGGAAGAACCCGGAACCAGCGTTGTGCACGGGCCAGCCACTCAGGCCTCATTTTCAGCCTCCTCCACTATGACGGTCGACCGGTGTCGCCTGTTTAAATTTTAAGAGCTAAAGACTTTGCTTTTAGCTAAATTGTTGTAAAGACCCTCCATGAGCCGAGATACCCGCTTAAGGGTTAAGATTTAAATCAGGGCCTGGGGGTTGAGATTCGGGGTCATTTCTAGTTAAAGTTAGGCCATTGTACGACGAAGGCTAACGACCGTGTAATAACCTATGTTAGTGTAAATGCCTGTGACTTTCAGGTCAAACATGGGCACCGAGTAAGGTAAGGGTTATGGAAAATAGGTAGGGTTAAAGACAATAAGGGTAACGGTCCCGGGACAGGGTCCAAGGCAAGGAACTTTGGGGTTAGGATAGGTTTGGGGAGAGGTTGGGAAGACTCGGTTCCCTGCAGACCTAAAACCTAAAGTTAAAGGTCAGAGGTCAAATACATTTAAGGTTAATGTTGAGACTTAAAGCATTAGATTTAAAGCTAATAGGGTTCTAAGAGTTTAGGGTTAAAACTGACGGTTATGCTAAGAGTTAAGGTTTAGGCCTAGGGTTCAAAACTGATGGTTATATTTAGGGTTAAAGGTTTAGGCATAGAGTTTTTGATAAGCAGCTGAAGACACTGACGGTTATGTTTAGGTTCAGGGAGAGGAAACGCATTAAATTCTATTTAAGGTTAAGGGTATGAGCTAAGATTAAAGTTCCCTTTAACCCAACGATATCCTAAATTGTGAGACACGTCATCAGTAGTAAACCATAGAGTCACAGGGTGTTTCGGCCTTTCATTACTATACACCCTCATCCATGGCGGCCAGCCGTAGGTGGATCAGTCCTCGGCTCGTGTCCCATAGCCAATTGAAAAAATATTTCATGTTTATTTATTTATTGATTTAAATTTTTAATTTTAATAAATAACCTTTTTAAAGTCCTATTTAAAATACTGGTGTAATTAAAGACTATAGAACTAAGGTTTAAATATATTAAAATTATGCTAATACAACCTGAACCATCATACAATCACTTTAAAATATTTTTTATTTATTTGAAAATGATTTTAAGAAATGAACTTTAATAAAGTCCTAATTATGGTACCAATGTAATTAAAGATTAGGTTTAAATTCACTGCAATGATCCTAATACAGCCTAAACCATCATACAGTAACACTCCTAAATATACCAAATACAGTGAAGACTGGTAGAAGACCATGACTCACCTCTCTGCCAAAGGCCCTTTTGTTAACACCGCAAGGTTTCCGGAACCATTTGGGCAGAGTGCTGCACCGGGAAGCGAGTGGAGACCGTCTCATCCCAGCGGATGACCCCAAAAATCAGATCAACAACCTTCTACTGGAATGGCCTCCTGAGGAAAATTCTATCAGGATGACAGGAAAATCCCCAGCCAAGTAAAGCCTTAATGGAAGGCCAATCCAGGTTCTTAATCGGCATATTTTTCACACTGATGGTAGATTAAATATTTTTGTGGTATTATTCAGTTATTTATTGTTTCCATTCAGTGTGTCACAAAGATCACGTTGCCAAAAACGGCACGATTCTATCTTTTGTGGTTTAGGAGTTATTTGTTAAAATATACTCCAGATTTAGGTGGCCCACGATGCTTAGGGGCACAGTCGGTTACGGAACGCCAATAGGGTAAAAAATCTTATAGTTTAAAATATCTAATAAATATCTTTAATTTAATGTTTAGGCCACAGTTGCAGCCTAAATATTTTATATCAGAGTGGATCACAGTTGCAATCACCCTCATTTATGTAATTAGCAAGTTTATACCTATTTAAAAATAATAGAATATGATTTTGTAATTATTTCAATCTAAAGTCTAATAACCTATGATACATTTCACATTTAAAAATCAATATTTCAGATCGCTGCTAAAGTAAGAATTATATATTTTTATATTTTTAAATTAAAATATCTACTAAACGTCTCTAATTTGTGATTCAGGCCACAGTTGCAGCCCAAATATTTTATATCAGAGTGAATACAGTTGCAATCACCTCTGTTTCCCTACTCAGCGATGTTTAGCCTATTTAATAAATAAATAACATCAAGTATTAAGATTATACACAGGCCTAATAACCTACGACGCATGTTAAATCACTCATGCCTGAGCTTTAACGCTCTGAGTGGGACAGATTGGACCTGCAGGCGCCTATTTAGGGGTCCCGGAGGGCCGACGGGGATCAATTAAGGATGCCCCAGGACAGCATTGGGCGACAGGCTGAGGCACGCAACCAGAGCCTAAGCTAAGAGATCGCCTATCGGCTCGGGGTGGACTGGACCTCCGAGGATGGCATGAGATCGCGGGTCGTGATCGGCCTACCCGTTCCTTCCGAGGGTGGCACGGACCCCTACACTAGATTCGGGCTAATCCCAAATCATGCTCCGGAGCACGCCAACTGAACCTTGACGCCGTATGCGCTTACGCCCGAGGTCTAACGTCCCGTCCTATCTCCCCTGCCGACGCATTCGAGCCCGTTTGTTCGGCCGCCCTAAACAACGGATCACCCGTGTCTCTCAGTCCAATCATCACAGCATGTGCTTGTGGATAAGCAGCAGAACTGTTGTCCCCAGCTAATAGGGTGCCTAGGTGGGTATCTATATTAAAATGGTATTATCTTTTATATAGTGAGGTTAACAATTAAGATAATGTTTTAACCTCTACCCACTAGGACATGGAGATAGCTTCCAACAAGGTGACCGAGGGCGGCACTGGCTGGGTTAGGTTAGGGTAAAATAATCCGCTGCCCCGGGAAGAACCCGGAACCAGCGTTGTGCACGGGCCAGCCACTCAGGCCTCATTTTCAGCCTCCTCCACTATGACGGTCGACCGGTGTCGCCTGTTTAAATTTTAAGAGCTAAAGACTTTGCTTTTAGCTAAATTGTTGTAAAGACCCTCCATGAGCCGAGATACCCGCTTAAGGGTTAAGATTTAAATCAGGGCCTGGGGGTTGAGATTCGGGGTCATTTCTAGTTAAAGTTAGGCCATTGTACGACGAAGGCTAACGACCGTGTAATAACCTATGTTAGTGTAAATGCCTGTGACTTTCAGGTCAAACATGGGCACCGAGTAAGGTAAGGGTTATGGAAAATAGGTAGGGTTAAAGACAATAAGGGTAACGGTCCCGGGACAGGGTCCAAGGCAAGGAACTTTGGGGTTAGGATAGGTTTGGGGAGAGGTTGGGAAGACTCGGTTCCCTGCAGACCTAAAACCTAAAGTTAAAGGTCAGAGGTCAAATACATTTAAGGTTAATGTTGAGACTTAAAGCATTAGATTTAAAGCTAATAGGGTTCTAAGAGTTTAGGGTTAAAACTGACGGTTATGCTAAGAGTTAAGGTTTAGGCCTAGGGTTCAAAACTGATGGTTATATTTAGGGTTAAAGGTTTAGGCATAGAGTTTTTGATAAGCAGCTGAAGACACTGAAGGTTATGTTTAGGTTCAGGGAGAGGAAACGCATTAAATTCTATTTAAGGTTAAGGGTATGAGCTAAGATTAAAGTTCCCTTTAACCCAACGATATCCTAAATTGTGAGACACGTCATCAGTAGTAAACCATAGAGTCACAGGGTGTTTCGGCCTTTCATTACTATACACCCTCATCCATGGCGGCCAGCCGTAGGTGGATCAGTCCTCGGCTCGTGTCCCATAGCCAATTGAAAAAATGATTCATGTTAATTTATTTGTTGATTTAAAATTTTAATTTTAATAAATAACCTTTTTAAAGTCCTATTTAAAATACTGGTATAATTAAAGACTATAGAACTAAGGTTTAAATATATTGAAATTATGCTAATACAACCTGAACCATCATACAATCACTTTAAAATATTTTTTATTTATTTGAAAATGATTTAAAGAAATGAACTTTAATAAAGTCCTATTTATAATACCAATGTCATTAAAGATTATGGAGCTAAGGTTTAAATTCACTGCAATGATCCTAATACAGCCTAAACCATCATACAGTAACACTCCTAAATATACCAAATACAGTGAAGACTGGTAGAAGACCATGACTCACCTCTCTGCCAAAGGCCCTTTTGTTAACACCGCAAGGTTTCCGGAACCATTTGGGCAGAGTGCTGCACCGGGAAGCGAGTGGAGACCGTCTCATCCCAGCGGATGACCCCGAAAATCAGATCAACAACCTTCTAATGGAATGGCCTCCAGAGGAAAATTCTATCAGGATGACAGGAAAATCCCCAGCCAAGTAAAGCCTTAATGGAAGGCCAATCCAGGTTCTTAATCGGCATATTTTTCACACTGATGGTAGATTAAATATTTTTGTGGTATTATTCAGTTATTTATTGTTTCCATTCAGTGTGTCACAAAGATCACGTTGCCAAAAACGGCACGATTCTATCTTTTGTGGTTTAGGAGTTATTTGTTAAAATATACTCCAGATTTAGGTGGCCCATGATGCTTAGGGGCACAGTCGGTTACGGAACGCCAATAGGGTAAAAAATCTTATAGTTTAAAATATCTAATAAATATCTTTAATTTAATGTTTAGGCCACAGTTGCAGCCTAAATATTTTATATCAGAGTGGATCACAGTTGCAATCACCCTCATTTATGTAATTAGCAAGTTTATACCTATTTAAAAATAATAGAATATGATTTTGTAATTATTTCAATCTAAAGTCTAATAACCTATGATACATTTCCCATTTAAAAATCAATATTTCAGATCGCTGCTAAAGTAAGAATTATATATTTTTATATTTTTAAATTAAAATATCTACTAAACGTCTCTAATTTGTGATTCAGGCCACAGTTGCAGCCCAAATATTTTATATCAGAGTGAATACAGTTGCAATCACCTCTGTTTCCCTACTCAGCGATGTTTAGCCTATTTAATAAATAAATAACATCAAGTATTAAGATTATACACAGGCCTAATAACCTACGACGCATGTTAAATCACTCATGCCTGAGCTTTAACGCTCTGAGTGGGACAGATTGGACCTGCAGGCGCCTATTTAGGGGTCCCGGAGGGCCGACGGGGATCAATTAAGGATGCCCCAGGACAGCATTGGGCGACAGGCTGAGGCACGCAACCAGAGCCTAAGCTAAGAGATCGCCTATCGGCTCGGGGTGGACTGGACCTCCGAGGATGGCACGAGATCGCGGGTCGTGATCGGCCTACCCGTTCCTTCCGAGGGTGGCACGGACCCCTACACTAGATTCGGGCTAATCCCAAATCATGCTCCAGAGCACGCCAACTGAACCTTGACGCCGTATGCGCTTACGCCCGAGGTCTAACGTCCCGTCCTATCTCCCCTGCCGACGCATTCGAGCCCGTTTGTTCGGCCGCCCTAAACAACGGATCACCCGTGTCTCTCAGTCCAATCATCACAGCATGTGCTTGTGGATAAGCAGCAGAACTGTTGTCCCCAGCTAATAGGGTGCCTAGGTGGGTATCTATATTAAAATGGTATTATCTTTTATATAGTGAGGTTAACAATTAAGATAATGTTTTAACCTCTACCCACTAGGACATGGAGATAGCTTCCAACAAGGTGACCGAGGGCGGCACTGGCTGGGTTAGGTTAGGGTAAAATAATCCGCTGCCCCGGGAAGAACCCGGAACCAGCGTTGTGCACGGGCCAGCCACTCAGGCCTCATTTTCAGCCTCCTCCACTATGACGGTCGACCGGTGTCGCCTGTTTAAATTTTAAGAGCTAAAGACTTTGCTTTTAGCTAAATTGTTGTAAAGACCCTCCATGAGCCGAGATACCCGCTTAAGGGTTAAGATTTAAATCAGGGCCTGGGGGTTGAGATTCGGGGTCATTTCTAGTTAAAGTTAGGCCATTGTACGACGAAGGCTAACGACCGTGTAATAACCTATGTTAGTGTAAATGCCTGTGACTTTCAGGTCAAACATGGGCACCGAGTAAGGTAAGGGTTATGGAAAATAGGTAGGGTTAAAGACAATAAGGGTAACGGTCCCGGGACAGGGTCCAAGGCAAGGAACTTTGGGGTTAGGATAGGTTTGGGGAGAGGTTGGGAAGACTCGGTTCCCTGCAGACCTAAAACCTAAAGTTAAAGGTCAGAGGTCAAATACATTTAAGGTTAATGTTGAGACTTAAAGCATTAGATTTAAAGCTAATAGGGTTCTAAGAGTTTAGGGTTAAAACTGACGGTTATGCTAAGAGTTAAGGTTTAGGCCTAGGGTTCAAAACTGATGGTTATATTTAGGGTTAAAGGTTTAGGCATAGAGTTTTTGATAAGCAGCTGAAGACACTGAAGGTTATGTTTAGGTTCAGGGAGAGGAAACGCATTAAATTCTATTTAAGGTTAAGGGTATGAGCTAAGATTAAAGTTCCCTTTAACCCAACGATATCCTAAATTGTGAGACACGTCATCAGTAGTAAACCATAGAGTCACAGGGTGTTTCGGCCTTTCATTACTATACACCCTCATCCATGGCGGCCAGCCGTAGGTGGATCAGTCCTCGGCTCGTGTCCCATAGCCAATTGAAAAAATGATTCATGTTAATTTATTTGTTGATTTAAAATTTTAATTTTAATAAATAACCTTTTTAAAGTCCTATTTAAAATACTGGTATAATTAAAGACTATAGAACTAAGGTTTAAATATATTGAAATTATGCTAATACAACCTGAACCATCATACAATCACTTTAAAATATTTTTTATTTATTTGAAAATGATTTAAAGAAATGAACTTTAATAAAGTCCTATTTATAATACCAATGTAATTAAAGATTATGGAGCTAAGGTTTAAATTCACTGCAATGATCCTAATACAGCCTAAACCATCATACAGTAACACTCCTAAATATACCAAATACAGTGAAGACTGGTAGAAGACCATGACTCACCTCTCTGCCAAAGGCCCTTTTGTTAACACCGCAAGGTTTCCGGAACCATTTGGGCAGAGTGCTGCACCGGGAAGCGAGTGGAGACCGTCTCATCCCAGCGGATGACCCCGAAAATCAGATCAACAACCTTCTAATGGAATGGCCTCCAGAGGAAAATTCTATCAGGATGACAGGAAAATCCCCAGCCAAGTAAAGCCTTAATGGAAGGCCAATCCAGGTTCTTAATCGGCATATTTTTCACACTGATGGTAGATTAAATATTTTTGTGGTATTATTCAGTTATTTATTGTTTCCATTCAGTGTGTCACAAAGATCACGTTGCCAAAAACGGCACGATTCTATCTTTTGTGGTTTAGGAGTTATTTGTTAAAATATACTCCAGATTTAGGTGGCCCATGATGCTTAGGGGCACAGTCGGTTACGGAACGCCAATAGGGTAAAAAATCTTATAGTTTAAAATATCTAATAAATATCTTTAATTTAATGTTTAGGCCACAGTTGCAGCCTAAATATTTTATATCAGAGTGGATCACAGTTGCAATCACCCTCATTTATGTAATTAGCAAGTTTATACCTATTTAAAAATAATAGAATATGATTTTGTAATTATTTCAATCTAAAGTCTAATAACCTATGATACATTTCCCATTTAAAAATCAATATTTCAGATCGCTGCTAAAGTAAGAATTATATATTTTTATATTTTTAAATTAAAATATCTACTAAACGTCTCTAATTTGTGATTCAGGCCACAGTTGCAGCCCAAATATTTTATATCAGAGTGAATACAGTTGCAATCACCTCTGTTTCCCTACTCAGCGATGTTTAGCCTATTTAATAAATAAATAACATCAAGTATTAAGATTATACACAGGCCTAATAACCTACGACGCATGTTAAATCACTCATGCCTGAGCTTTAACGCTCTGAGTGGGACAGATTGGACCTGCAGGCGCCTATTTAGGGGTCCCGGAGGGCCGACGGGGATCAATTAAGGATGCCCCAGGACAGCATTGGGCGACAGGCTGAGGCACGCAACCAGAGCCTAAGCTAAGAGATCGCCTATCGGCTCGGGGTGGACTGGACCTCCGAGGATGGCACGAGATCGCGGGTCGTGATCGGCCTACCCGTTCCTTCCGAGGGTGGCACGGACCCCTACACTAGATTCGGGCTAATCCCAAATCATGCTCCAGAGCACGCCAACTGAACCTTGACGCCGTATGCGCTTACGCCCGAGGTCTAACGTCCCGTCCTATCTCCCCTGCCGACGCATTCGAGCCCGTTTGTTCGGCCGCCCTAAACAACGGATCACCCGTGTCTCTCAGTCCAATCATCACAGCATGTGCTTGTGGATAAGCAGCAGAACTGTTGTCCCCAGCTAATAGGGTGCCTAGGTGGGTATCTATATTAAAATGGTATTATCTTTTATATAGTGAGGTTAACAATTAAGATAATGTTTTAACCTCTACCCACTAGGACATGGAGATAGCTTCCAACAAGGTGACCGAGGGCGGCACTGGCTGGGTTAGGTTAGGGTAAAATAATCCGCTGCCCCGGGAAGAACCCGGAACCAGCGTTGTGCACGGGCCAGCCACTCAGGCCTCATTTTCAGCCTCCTCCACTATGACGGTCGACCGGTGTCGCCTGTTTAAATTTTAAGAGCTAAAGACTTTGCTTTTAGCTAAATTGTTGTAAAGACCCTCCATGAGCCGAGATACCCGCTTAAGGGTTAAGATTTAAATCAGGGCCTGGGGGTTGAGATTCGGGGTCATTTCTAGTTAAAGTTAGGCCATTGTACGACGAAGGCTAACGACCGTGTAATAACCTATGTTAGTGTAAATGCCTGTGACTTTCAGGTCAAACATGGGCACCGAGTAAGGTAAGGGTTATGGAAAATAGGTAGGGTTAAAGACAATAAGGGTAACGGTCCCGGGACAGGGTCCAAGGCAAGGAACTTTGGGGTTAGGATAGGTTTGGGGAGAGGTTGGGAAGACTCGGTTCCCTGCAGACCTAAAACCTAAAGTTAAAGGTCAGAGGTCAAATACATTTAAGGTTAATGTTGAGACTTAAAGCATTAGATTTAAAGCTAATAGGGTTCTAAGAGTTTAGGGTTAAAACTGACGGTTATGCTAAGAGTTAAGGTTTAGGCCTAGGGTTCAAAACTGATGGTTATATTTAGGGTTAAAGGTTTAGGCATAGAGTTTTTGATAAGCAGCTGAAGACACTGAAGGTTATGTTTAGGTTCAGGGAGAGGAAACGCATTAAATTCTATTTAAGGTTAAGGGTATGAGCTAAGATTAAAGTTCCCTTTAACCCAACGATATCCTAAATTGTGAGACACGTCATCAGTAGTAAACCATAGAGTCACAGGGTGTTTCGGCCTTTCATTACTATACACCCTCATCCATGGCGGCCAGCCGTAGGTGGATCAGTCCTCGGCTCGTGTCCCATAGCCAATTGAAAAAATGATTCATGTTAATTTATTTGTTGATTTAAAATTTTAATTTTAATAAATAACCTTTTTAAAGTCCTATTTAAAATACTGGTATAATTAAAGACTATAGAACTAAGGTTTAAATATATTGAAATTATGCTAATACAACCTGAACCATCATACAATCACTTTAAAATATTTTTTATTTATTTGAAAATGATTTAAAGAAATGAACTTTAATAAAGTCCTATTTATAATACCAATGTAATTAAAGATTATGGAGCTAAGGTTTAAATTCACTGCAATGATCCTAATACAGCCTAAACCATCATACAGTAACACTCCTAAATATACCAAATACAGTGAAGACTGGTAGAAGACCATGACTCACCTCTCTGCCAAAGGCCCTTTTGTTAACACCGCAAGGTTTCCGGAACCATTTGGGCAGAGTGCTGCACCGGGAAGCGAGTGGAGACCGTCTCATCCCAGCGGATGACCCCGAAAATCAGATCAACAACCTTCTAATGGAATGGCCTCCAGAGGAAAATTCTATCAGGATGACAGGAAAATCCCCAGCCAAGTAAAGCCTTAATGGAAGGCCAATCCAGGTTCTTAATCGGCATATTTTTCACACTGATGGTAGATTAAATATTTTTGTGGTATTATTCAGTTATTTATTGTTTCCATTCAGTGTGTCACAAAGATCACGTTGCCAAAAACGGCACGATTCTATCTTTTGTGGTTTAGGAGTTATTTGTTAAAATATACTCCAGATTTAGGTGGCCCATGATGCTTAGGGGCACAGTCGGTTACGGAACGCCAATAGGGTAAAAAATCTTATAGTTTAAAATATCTAATAAATATCTTTAATTTAATGTTTAGGCCACAGTTGCAGCCTAAATATTTTATATCAGAGTGGATCACAGTTGCAATCACCCTCATTTATGTAATTAGCAAGTTTATACCTATTTAAAAATAATAGAATATGATTTTGTAATTATTTCAATCTAAAGTCTAATAACCTATGATACATTTCCCATTTAAAAATCAATATTTCAGATCGCTGCTAAAGTAAGAATTATATATTTTTATATTTTTAAATTAAAATATCTACTAAACGTCTCTAATTTGTGATTCAGGCCACAGTTGCAGCCCAAATATTTTATATCAGAGTGAATACAGTTGCAATCACCTCTGTTTCCCTACTCAGCGATGTTTAGCCTATTTAATAAATAAATAACATCAAGTATTAAGATTATACACAGGCCTAATAACCTACGACGCATGTTAAATCACTCATGCCTGAGCTTTAACGCTCTGAGTGGGACAGATTGGACCTGCAGGCGCCTATTTAGGGGTCCCGGAGGGCCGACGGGGATCAATTAAGGATGCCCCAGGACAGCATTGGGCGACAGGCTGAGGCACGCAACCAGAGCCTAAGCTAAGAGATCGCCTATCGGCTCGGGGTGGACTGGACCTCCGAGGATGGCACGAGATCGCGGGTCGTGATCGGCCTACCCGTTCCTTCCGAGGGTGGCACGGACCCCTACACTAGATTCGGGCTAATCCCAAATCATGCTCCAGAGCACGCCAACTGAACCTTGACGCCGTATGCGCTTACGCCCGAGGTCTAACGTCCCGTCCTATCTCCCCTGCCGACGCATTCGAGCCCGTTTGTTCGGCCGCCCTAAACAACGGATCACCCGTGTCTCTCAGTCCAATCATCACAGCATGTGCTTGTGGATAAGCAGCAGAACTGTTGTCCCCAGCTAATAGGGTGCCTAGGTGGGTATCTATATTAAAATGGTATTATCTTTTATATAGTGAGGTTAACAATTAAGATAATGTTTTAACCTCTACCCACTAGGACATGGAGATAGCTTCCAACAAGGTGACCGAGGGCGGCACTGGCTGGGTTAGGTTAGGGTAAAATAATCCGCTGCCCCGGGAAGAACCCGGAACCAGCGTTGTGCACGGGCCAGCCACTCAGGCCTCATTTTCAGCCTCCTCCACTATGACGGTCGACCGGTGTCGCCTGTTTAAATTTTAAGAGCTAAAGACTTTGCTTTTAGCTAAATTGTTGTAAAGACCCTCCATGAGCCGAGATACCCGCTTAAGGGTTAAGATTTAAATCAGGGCCTGGGGGTTGAGATTCGGGGTCATTTCTAGTTAAAGTTAGGCCATTGTACGACGAAGGCTAACGACCGTGTAATAACCTATGTTAGTGTAAATGCCTGTGACTTTCAGGTCAAACATGGGCACCGAGTAAGGTAAGGGTTATGGAAAATAGGTAGGGTTAAAGACAATAAGGGTAACGGTCCCGGGACAGGGTCCAAGGCAAGGAACTTTGGGGTTAGGATAGGTTTGGGGAGAGGTTGGGAAGACTCGGTTCCCTGCAGACCTAAAACCTAAAGTTAAAGGTCAGAGGTCAAATACATTTAAGGTTAATGTTGAGACTTAAAGCATTAGATTTAAAGCTAATAGGGTTCTAAGAGTTTAGGGTTAAAACTGACGGTTATGCTAAGAGTTAAGGTTTAGGCCTAGGGTTCAAAACTGATGGTTATATTTAGGGTTAAAGGTTTAGGCATAGAGTTTTTGATAAGCAGCTGAAGACACTGAAGGTTATGTTTAGGTTCAGGGAGAGGAAACGCATTAAATTCTATTTAAGGTTAAGGGTATGAGCTAAGATTAAAGTTCCCTTTAACCCAACGATATCCTAAATTGTGAGACACGTCATCAGTAGTAAACCATAGAGTCACAGGGTGTTTCGGCCTTTCATTACTATACACCCTCATCCATGGCGGCCAGCCGTAGGTGGATCAGTCCATTACTATACACCTAGGGTTAGGGTTAGGGTTAGGGTTAGGGTTAGGGTAAAATAATCCGCTGCCCCGGGAAGAACCCGGAACCAGCGTTGTGCACGGGCCAGCCACTCAGGCCTCATTTTCAGCCTCCTCCACTATGACGGTCGACCGGTGTCGCCTGTTTAAATTTTAAGAGCTAAAGACTTTGCTTTTAGCTAAATTGTTGTAAAGACCCTCCATGAGCCGAGATACCCGCTTAAGGGTTAAGATTTAAATCAGGGCCTGGGGGTTGAGATTCGGGGTCATTTCTAGTTAAAGTTAGGCCATTGTACGACGAAGGCTAACGACCGTGTAATAACCTATGTTAGTGTAAATGCCTGTGACTTTCAGGTCAAACATGGGCACCGAGTAAGGTAAGGGTTATGGAAAATAGGTAGGGTTAAAGACAATAAGGGTAACGGTCCCGGGACAGGGTCCAAGGCAAGGAACTTTGGGGTTAGGATAGGTTTGGGGAGAGGTTGGGAAGACTCGGTTCCCTGCAGACCTAAAACCTAAAGTTAAAGGTCAGAGGTCAAATACATTTAAGGTTAATGTTGAGACTTAAAGCATTAGATTTAAAGCTAATAGGGTTCTAAGAGTTTAGGGTTAAAACTGACGGTTATGCTAAGAGTTAAGGTTTAGGCCTAGGGTTCAAAACTGATGGTTATATTTAGGGTTAAAGGTTTAGGCATAGAGTTTTGATAAGCAGCTGAAGACACTGACGGTTATGTTTAGGTTCAGGGAGAGGAAACGCATTAAATTCTATTTAAGGTTAAGGGTATGAGCTAAGATTAAAGTTCCCTTTAACCCAACGATATCCTAAATTGTGAGACACGTCATCAGTAGTAAACCATAGAGTCACAGGGTGTTTCGGCCTTCAATTACTATACACCCTCATCCATGGCGGCCAGCCGTAGGTGGATCAGTCCTCGGCTCGTGTCCCATAGCCAATTGAAAAAATATTTCATGTTTATTTATTTATTGATTTAAATTTTTAATTTTAATAAATAACCTTTTTAAAGTCCTATTTAAAATACTGGTATAATTAAAGACTATAGAACTAAGATTTAAATATATTGAAATTATGCTAATACAACCTGAACCATCATACAATCACTTTAAAATATTTTTTATTTATTTGAAAATGATTTTAAGAAATGAACTTTAATAAAGTCCTAATTATGGTACCAATGTAATTAAAGATTAGGTTTAAATTCACTGCAATGATCCTAATACAGCCTAAACCATCATACAGTAACACTCCTAAATATACCAAATACAGTGAAGACTGGTAGAAGACCATGACTCACCTCTCTGCCAAAGGCCCTTTTGTTAACACCGCAAGGTTTCCGGAACCATTTGGGCAGAGTGCTGCACCGGGAAGCGAGTGGAGACCGTCTCATCCCAGCGGATGACCCCGAAAATCAGATCAACAACCTTCTACTGGAATGGCCTCCTGAGGAAAATTCTATCAGGATGACAGGAAAATCCCCAGCCAAGTAAAGCCTTAATGGAAGGCCAATCCAGGTTCTTAATCGGCATATTTTTCACACTGATGGTAGATTAAATATTTTTGTGGTATTATTCAGTTATTTATTGTTTCCATTCAGTGTGTCACAAAGATCACGTTGCCAAAAACGGCACGATTCTATCTTTTGTGGTTTAGGAGTTATTTGTTAAAATATACTCCAGATTAAGGTGGCCCATGATGCTTAGGGGCACAGTCGGTTACGGAACGCCAATAGGGTAGAAAATCTTATAGTTTAAAATATCTAATAAATATCTTTAATTTAATGTTTAGGCCACAGTTGCAGCCTAAATATCTTATATCAGAGTGGATCACAGTTGCAATCACCCTCATTTATGTAATTTGCAAGTTTATACCTATTTAAAAATAATAGAATATGATTTTGTAATTATTTCAATCTAAAGTCTAATAACCTATGATACATTTCACATTTAAAAATCAATATTTCAGATCGCTGCTAAAGTAAGAATTATATATTTTTATATTTTTAAATTAAAATATCTACTAAACGTCTCTAATTTGTGATTCAGGCCACAGTTGCAGCCCAAATATTTTATATCAGAGTGAATACAGTTGCAATCACCTCTGTTTCCCTACTCAGCGATGTTTAGCCTATTTAATAAATAAATAACATCAAGTATTAAGATTATACACAGGCCTAATAACCTACGACGCATGTTAAATCACTCATGCCTGAGCTTTAACGCTCTGAGTGGGACAGATTGGACCTGCAGGCGCCTATTTAGGGGTCCCGGAGGGCCGACGGGGATCAATTAAGGATGCCCCAGGACAGCATTGGGCGACAGGCTGAGGCACGCAACCAGAGCCTAAGCTAAGAGATCGCCTATCGGCTCGGGGTGGACTGGACCTCCGAGGATGGCATGAGATCGCGGGTCGTGATCGGCCTACCCGTTCCTTCCGAGGGTGGCACGGACCCCTACACTAGATTCGGGCTAATCCCAAATCATGCTCCAGAGCACGCCAACTGAACCTTGAAGCCGTATGCGCTTACGCCCGAGGTCTAACGTCCCGTCCTATCTCCCCTGCCGACGCATTCGAGCCCGTTTGTTCGGCCGCCCTAAACAACGGATCACCCGTGTCTCTCAGTCCAATCATCACAGCATGTGCTTGTGGATAAGCAGCAGAACTGTTGTCCCCAGCTAATAGGGTGCCTAGGTGGGTATCTATATTAAAATGGTATTATCTTTTATATAGTGAGGTTAACAATTAAGATAATGTTTTAACCTCTACCCACTAGGACATGGAGATAGCTTCCAACAAGGTGACCAAGGGCGGCACTGGCTGGGTTAGGTTAGGGTAAAATAATCCGCTGCCCCGGGAAGAACCCGGAACCAGCGTTGTGCACGGGCCAGCCACTCAGGCCTCATTTTCAGCCTCCTCCACTATGACGGTCGACCGGTGTCGCCTGTTTAAATTTTAAGAGCTAAAGACTTTGCTTTTAGCTAAATTGTTGTAAAGACCCTCCATGAGCCGAGATACCCGCTTAAGGGTTAAGATTTAAATCAGGGCCTGGGGGTTGAGATTCGGGGTCATTTCTAGTTAAAGTTAGGCCATTGTACGACGAAGGCTAACGACCGTGTAATAACCTATGTTAGTGTAAATGCCTGTGACTTTCAGGTCAAACATGGGCACCGAGTAAGGTAAGGGTTATGGAAAATAGGTAGGGTTAAAGACAATAAGGGTAACGGTCCCGGGACAGGGTCCAAGGCAAGGAACTTTGGGGTTAGGATAGGTTTGGGGAGAGGTTGGGAAGACTCGGTTCCCTGCAGACCTAAAACCTAAAGTTAAAGGTCAGAGGTCAAATACATTTAAGGTTAATGTTGAGACTTAAAGCATTAGATTTAAAGCTAATAGGGTTCTAAGAGTTTAGGGTTAAAACTGACGGTTATGCTAAGAGTTAAGGTTTAGGCCTAGGGTTCAAAACTGATGGTTATATTTAGGGTTAAAGGTTTAGGCATAGAGTTTTGATAAGCAGCTGAAGACACTGACGGTTATGTTTAGGTTCAGGGAGAGGAAACGCATTAAATTCTATTTAAGGTTAAGGGTATGAGCTAAGATTAAAGTTCCCTTTAACCCAACGATATCCTAAATTGTGAGACACGTCATCAGTAGTAAACCATAGAGTCACAGGGTGTTTCGGCCTTCAATTACTATACACCCTCATCCATGGCGGCCAGCCGTAGGTGGATCAGTCCTCGGCTCGTGTCCCATAGCCAATTGAAAAAATATTTCATGTTTATTTATTTATTGATTTAAATTTTTAATTTTAATAAATAACCTTTTTAAAGTCCTATTTAAAATACTGGTATAATTAAAGACTATAGAACTAAGATTTAAATATATTGAAATTATGCTAATACAACCTGAACCATCATACAATCACTTTAAAATATTTTTTATTTATTTGAAAATGATTTTAAGAAATGAACTTTAATAAAGTCCTAATTATGGTACCAATGTAATTAAAGATTAGGTTTAAATTCACTGCAATGATCCTAATACAGCCTAAACCATCATACAGTAACACTCCTAAATATACCAAATACAGTGAAGACTGGTAGAAGACCATGACTCACCTCTCTGCCAAAGGCCCTTTTGTTAACACCGCAAGGTTTCCAGAACCATTTGGGCAGAGTGCTGCACCGGGAAGCGAGTGGAGACCGTCTCATCCCAGCGGATGACCCCGAAAATCAGATCAACAACCTTCTACTGGAATGGCCTCCTGAGGAAAATTCTATCAGGATGACAGGAAAATCCCCAGCCAAGTAAAGCCTTAATGGAAGGACAATCCAGGTTCTTAATCGGCATATTTTTCACACTGATGGTAGATTAAATATTTTTGTGGTATTATTCAGTTATTTATTGTTTCCATTCAGTGTGTCACAAAGATCACGTTGCCAAAAACGGCACGATTCTATCTTTTGTGGTTTAGGAGTTATTTGTTAAAATATACTCCAGATTAAGGTGGCCCATGATGCTTAGGGGCACAGTCGGTTACGGAACGCCAATAGGGTAGAAAATCTTATAGTTTAAAATATCTAATAAATATCTTTAATTTAATGTTTAGGCCACAGTTGCAGCCTAAATATCTTATATCAGAGTGGATCACAGTTGCAATCACCCTCATTTATGTAATTTGCAAGTTTATACCTATTTAAAAATAATAGAATATGATTTTGTAATTATTTCAATCTAAAGTCTAATAACCTATGATACATTTCACATTTAAAAATCAATATTTCAGATCGCTGCTAAAGTAAGAATTATATATTTTTATATTTTTAAATTAAAATATCTACTAAACGTCTCTAATTTGTGATTCAGGCCACAGTTGCAGCCCAAATATTTTATATCAGAGTGAATACAGTTGCAATCACCTCTGTTTCCCTACTCAGCGATGTTTAGCCTATTTAATAAATAAATAACATCAAGTATTAAGATTATACACAGGCCTAATAACCTACGACGCATGTTAAATCACTCATGCCTGAGCTTTAACGCTCTGAGTGGGACAGATTGGACCTGCAGGCGCCTATTTAGGGGTCCCGGAGGGCCGACGGGGATCAATTAAGGATGCCCCAGGACAGCATTGGGCGACAGGCTGAGGCACGCAACCAGAGCCTAAGCTAAGAGATCGCCTATCGGCTCGGGGTGGACTGGACCTCCGAGGATGGCATGAGATCGCGGGTCGTGATCGGCCTACCCGTTCCTTCCGAGGGTGGCACGGACCCCTACACTAGATTCGGGCTAATCCCAAATCATGCTCCAGAGCACGCCAACTGAACCTTGAAGCCGTATGCGCTTACGCCCGAGGTCTAACGTCCCGTCCTATCTCCCCTGCCGACGCATTCGAGCCCGTTTGTTCGGCCGCCCTAAACAACGGATCACCCGTGTCTCTCAGTCCAATCATCACAGCATGTGCTTGTGGATAAGCAGCAGAACTGTTGTCCCCAGCTAATAGGGTGCCTAGGTGGGTATCTATATTAAAATGGTATTATCTTTTATATAGTGAGGTTAACAATTAAGATAATGTTTTAACCTCTACCCACTAGGACATGGAGATAGCTTCCAACAAGGTGACCGAGGGCGGCACTGGCTGGGTTAGGTTAGGGTAAAATAATCCGCTGCCCCGGGAAGAACCCGGAACCAGCGTTGTGCACGGGCCAGCCACTCAGGCCTCATTTTCAGCCTCCTCCACTATGACGGTCGACCGGTGTCGCCTGTTTAAATTTTAAGAGCTAAAGACTTTGCTTTTAGCTAAATTGTTGTAAAGACCCTCCATGAGCCGAGATACCCGCTTAAGGGTTAAGATTTAAATCAGGGCCTGGGGGTTGAGATTCGGGGTCATTTCTAGTTAAAGTTAGGCCATTGTACGACGAAGGCTAACGACCGTGTAATAACCTATGTTAGTGTAAATGCCTGTGACTTTCAGGTCAAACATGGGCACCGAGTAAGGTAAGGGTTATGGAAAATAGGTAGGGTTAAAGACAATAAGGGTAACGGTCCCGGGACAGGGTCCAAGGCAAGGAACTTTGGGGTTAGGATAGGTTTGGGGAGAGGTTGGGAAGACTCGGTTCCCTGCAGACCTAAAACCTAAAGTTAAAGGTCAGAGGTCAAATACATTTAAGGTTAATGTTGAGACTTAAAGCATTAGATTTAAAGCTAATAGGGTTCTAAGAGTTTAGGGTTAAAACTGACGGTTATGCTAAGAGTTAAGGTTTAGGCCTAGGGTTAGGGTTAGGCCTAGGGTTAGGGTTAGGGTTAGGGTTAGGCCTAGGGTTAGGTTAGGGTTAGGGTTAGGGTTAGGTTAGGGTAAAGACCGTGGTTCCAGAAATCCGCAAAGAACCCAAGTGAGGTTATGTTTAGGGAAAGAGGGGGGTAGGGGTTAAGACAATTAGGTAAACGGTCCCGGGGCAGGGTCCAAGGCAAGGAACTTTGGGGATAGGGTGGGGTTTGGGGATAGGATAGGGAAACTCGGGTCTCTGCAGGCCCAGAACCAACGTTGTGCGCGGGCCTACCACGATTTCAAAGGTCTCAGACACCTAAAATCTCCCCTGTAGCTTTGAAAAACATCCCTCCCCTTGGTTAACACTTTGAGCTCTTCATTGCAAGTCTATTTGGCGCTACGTTTCGGTTTGACTTAACCTTCATCAGGCACAGACTTGCATTTTAATGTTTCTCCTGGCTGCTTCGATGCTAGAGTGATGAAAACTTTGTTCAACTGACCCTTTAAATACATGGGATACACCCCCTTGTTGAAAAAATTGTTCCTTAAATAACAACCAAGGAAAAATAATTAGCTTTTTCATTTTTCTGGAAGTTATTTTCTTCTCCAAATTATTTAACTTCAGAAAATAAGTGTACCAGGTAATTAATAAACTTTTTCCAAGTTTCCAAAAATTGTCCCATGATTTTTTTCATGTGTTTGATGGTTCTTTTTTCCTTTTTTCAGGATTTTTGACCATCTGGACAGTGTTTTTGACTTCCTTTCAACTTACCAAAAATTGTCCCTCAATTTTTATGGTTCTTTTTACCTTGTTTCAGGATTTTTGACCATCAGGACAGGTAAGTGCAGCAGGTAAGTATTATCTTTGATTAATTTTTGTTGTTTTTCAGGCTATTTGGAAGACAAAAAGATGGTCCAAGTCCAACTCCATCGGGTGGCACTGGCTGGGTTAGGTTAGGGTAAAGACCGTGGTTCCAGAAATCCGCAAAGAACCCAAGTGAGGTTATGTTTAGGGAAAGAGGGGGGTAGGGGTTAAGACAATTAGGTAAACGGTCCCGGGGCAGGGTCCAAGGCAAGGAACTTTGGGGATAGGGTGGGGTTTGGGGATAGGATAGGGAAACTCGGGTCTCTGCAGGCCCAGAACCAACGTTGTGCGCGGGCCTACCACGATTTCAAAGGTCTCAGACACCTAAAATCTCCCCTGTAGCTTTGAAAAACATCCCTCCCCTTGGTTAACACTTTGAGCTCTTCATTGCAAGTCTATTTGGCGCTACGTTTCGGTTTGACTTAACCTTCATCAGGCACAGACTTGCATTTTAATGTTTCTCCTGGCTGCTTCGATGCTAGAGTGATGAAAACTTTGTTCAACTGACCCTTTAAATACATGGGATACACCCCCTTGTTGAAAAAATTGTTCCTTAAATAACAACCAAGGAAAAATAATTAGCTTTTTCATTTTTCTGGAAGTTATTTTCTTCTCCAAATTATTTAACTTCAGAAAATAAGTGTACCAGGTAATTAATAAACTTTTTCCAAGTTTCCAAAAATTGTCCCATGATTTTTTTCATGTGTTTGATGGTTCTTTTTTCCTTTTTTCAGGATTTTTGACCATCTGGACAGTGTTTTTGACTTCCTTTCAACTTACCAAAAATTGTCCCTCAATTTTTATGGTTCTTTTTACCTTGTTTCAGGATTTTTGACCATCAGGACAGGTAAGTGCAGCAGGTAAGTATTATCTTTGATTAATTTTTGTTGTTTTTCAGGCTATTTGGAAGACAAAAAGATGGTCCAAGTCCAACTCCATCGGGTGGCACTGGCTGGGTTAGGTTAGGGTAAAGACCGTGGTTCCAGAAATCCGCAAAGAACCCAAGTGAGGTTATGTTTAGGGAAAGAGGGGGGTAGGGGTTAAGACAATTAGGTAAACGGTCCCGGGGCAGGGTCCAAGGCAAGGAACTTTGGGGATAGGGTGGGGTTTGGGGATAGGATAGGGAAACTCGGGTCTCTGCAGGCCCAGAACCAACGTTGTGCGCGGGCCTACCACGATTTCAAAGGTCTCAGACACCTAAAATCTCCCCTGTAGCTTTGAAAAACATCCCTCCCCTTGGTTAACACTTTGAGCTCTTCATTGCAAGTCTATTTGGCGCTACGTTTCGGTTTGACTTAACCTTCATCAGGCACAGACTTGCATTTTAATGTTTCTCCTGGCTGCTTCGATGCTAGAGTGATGAAAACTTTGTTCAACTGACCCTTTAAATACATGGGATACACCCCCTTGTTGAAAAAATTGTTCCTTAAATAACAACCAAGGAAAAATAATTAGCTTTTTCATTTTTCTGGAAGTTATTTTCTTCTCCAAATTATTTAACTTCAGAAAATAAGTGTACCAGGTAATTAATAAACTTTTTCCAAGTTTCCAAAAATTGTCCCATGATTTTTTTCATGTGTTTGATGGTTCTTTTTTCCTTTTTTCAGGATTTTTGACCATCTGGACAGTGTTTTTGACTTCCTTTCAACTTACCAAAAATTGTCCCTCAATTTTTATGGTTCTTTTTACCTTGTTTCAGGATTTTTGACCATCAGGACAGGTAAGTGCAGCAGGTAAGTATTATCTTTGATTAATTTTTGTTGTTTTTCAGGCTATTTGGAAGACAAAAAGATGGTCCAAGTCCAACTCCATCGGGTGGCACTGGCTGGGTTAGGTTAGGGTAAAGACCGTGGTTCCAGAAATCCGCAAAGAACCCAAGTGAGGTTATGTTTAGGGAAAGAGGGGGGTAGGGGTTAAGACAATTAGGTAAACGGTCCCGGGGCAGGGTCCAAGGCAAGGAACTTTGGGGATAGGGTGGGGTTTGGGGATAGGATAGGGAAACTCGGGTCTCTGCAGGCCCAGAACCAACGTTGTGCGCGGGCCTACCACGATTTCAAAGGTCTCAGACACCTAAAATCTCCCCTGTAGCTTTGAAAAACATCCCTCCCCTTGGTTAACACTTTGAGCTCTTCATTGCAAGTCTATTTGGCGCTACGTTTCGGTTTGACTTAACCTTCATCAGGCACAGACTTGCATTTTAATGTTTCTCCTGGCTGCTTCGATGCTAGAGTGATGAAAACTTTGTTCAACTGACCCTTTAAATACATGGGATACACCCCCTTGTTGAAAAAATTGTTCCTTAAATAACAACCAAGGAAAAATAATTAGCTTTTTCATTTTTCTGGAAGTTATTTTCTTCTCCAAATTATTTAACTTCAGAAAATAAGTGTACCAGGTAATTAATAAACTTTTTCCAAGTTTCCAAAAATTGTCCCATGATTTTTTTCATGTGTTTGATGGTTCTTTTTTCCTTTTTTCAGGATTTTTGACCATCTGGACAGTGTTTTTGACTTCCTTTCAACTTACCAAAAATTGTCCCTCAATTTTTATGGTTCTTTTTACCTTGTTTCAGGATTTTTGACCATCAGGACAGGTAAGTGCAGCAGGTAAGTATTATCTTTGATTAATTTTTGTTGTTTTTCAGGCTATTTGGAAGACAAAAAGATGGTCCAAGTCCAACTCCATCGGGTGGCACTGGCTGGGTTAGGTTAGGGTAAAGACCGTGGTTCCAGAAATCCGCAAAGAACCCAAGTGAGGTTATGTTTAGGGAAAGAGGGGGGTAGGGGTTAAGACAATTAGGTAAACGGTCCCGGGGCAGGGTCCAAGGCAAGGAACTTTGGGGATAGGGTGGGGTTTGGGGATAGGATAGGGAAACTCGGGTCTCTGCAGGCCCAGAACCAACGTTGTGCGCGGGCCTACCACGATTTCAAAGGTCTCAGACACCTAAAATCTCCCCTGTAGCTTTGAAAAACATCCCTCCCCTTGGTTAACACTTTGAGCTCTTCATTGCAAGTCTATTTGGCGCTACGTTTCGGTTTGACTTAACCTTCATCAGGCACAGACTTGCATTTTAATGTTTCTCCTGGCTGCTTCGATGCTAGAGTGATGAAAACTTTGTTCAACTGACCCTTTAAATACATGGGATACACCCCCTTGTTGAAAAAATTGTTCCTTAAATAACAACCAAGGAAAAATAATTAGCTTTTTCATTTTTCTGGAAGTTATTTTCTTCTCCAAATTATTTAACTTCAGAAAATAAGTGTACCAGGTAATTAATAAACTTTTTCCAAGTTTCCAAAAATTGTCCCATGATTTTTTTCATGTGTTTGATGGTTCTTTTTTCCTTTTTTCAGGATTTTTGACCATCTGGACAGTGTTTTTGACTTCCTTTCAACTTACCAAAAATTGTCCCTCAATTTTTATGGTTCTTTTTACCTTGTTTCAGGATTTTTGACCATCAGGACAGGTAAGTGCAGCAGGTAAGTATTATCTTTGATTAATTTTTGTTGTTTTTCAGGCTATTTGGAAGACAAAAAGATGGTCCAAGTCCAACTCCATCGGGTGGCACTGGCTGGGTTAGGTTAGGGTAAAGACCGTGGTTCCAGAAATCCGCAAAGAACCCAAGTGAGGTTATGTTTAGGGAAAGAGGGGGGTAGGGGTTAAGACAATTAGGTAAACGGTCCCGGGGCAGGGTCCAAGGCAAGGAACTTTGGGGATAGGGTGGGGTTTGGGGATAGGATAGGGAAACTCGGGTCTCTGCAGGCCCAGAACCAACGTTGTGCGCGGGCCTACCACGATTTCAAAGGTCTCAGACACCTAAAATCTCCCCTGTAGCTTTGAAAAACATCCCTCCCCTTGGTTAACACTTTGAGCTCTTCATTGCAAGTCTATTTGGCGCTACGTTTCGGTTTGACTTAACCTTCATCAGGCACAGACTTGCATTTTAATGTTTCTCCTGGCTGCTTCGATGCTAGAGTGATGAAAACTTTGTTCAACTGACCCTTTAAATACATGGGATACACCCCCTTGTTGAAAAAATTGTTCCTTAAATAACAACCAAGGAAAAATAATTAGCTTTTTCATTTTTCTGGAAGTTATTTTCTTCTCCAAATTATTTAACTTCAGAAAATAAGTGTACCAGGTAATTAATAAACTTTTTCCAAGTTTCCAAAAATTGTCCCATGATTTTTTTCATGTGTTTGATGGTTCTTTTTTCCTTTTTTCAGGATTTTTGACCATCTGGACAGTGTTTTTGACTTCCTTTCAACTTACCAAAAATTGTCCCTCAATTTTTATGGTTCTTTTTACCTTGTTTCAGGATTTTTGACCATCAGGACAGGTAAGTGCAGCAGGTAAGTATTATCTTTGATTAATTTTTGTTGTTTTTCAGGCTATTTGGAAGACAAAAAGATGGTCCAAGTCCAACTCCATCGGGTGGCACTGGCTGGGTTAGGTTAGGGTAAAGACCGTGGTTCCAGAAATCTAGGGTTAGGGTTAGGGTTAGGGTTAGGGTTAGGTATAAGGATAAATGCGAAAGTGCACCCCCGGGTGCACTTTGTCTGTGTAGGTCCTAGGAGGCTGAAATTGGGTATATAGACTAATTGGGGGACGCCGAGTCTAATGCACTTGGTTTGGTGTCTCTAGCACCACCAGGTCCTGAGATATAGGCGTGCACCCCTATGGTTGAGTTTTGTGTTAAGATTAGGGTTAGGGCTACAGCAGGTATAAGGATAAATGCGAAAGTGCACCCCCGGGTGCACTTTGTCTGTGTAGGTCCTAGGAGGCTGAAATTGGGTATATAGACTAATTGGGGGACGCCGAGTCTAATGCACTTGGTTTGGTGTCTCTAGCACCACCAGGTCCTGAGATATAGGCGTGCACCCCTATGGTTGAGTTTTGTGTTAAGATTAGGGTTAGGGCTACAGCAGGTATAAGGATAAATGCGAAAGTGCACCCCCGGGTGCACTTTGTCTGTGTAGGTCCTAGGAGGCTAGGGTTAGGGTTAGGGTTAGGGTTAGGGTTAGGGTTAGGTATAAGGATAAATGCGAAAGTGCACCCCCGGGTGCACTTTGTCTGTGTAGGTCCTAGGAGGCTGAAATTGGGTATATAGACTAATTGGGGGACGCCGAGTCTAATGCACTTGGTTTGGTGTCTCTAGCACCACCAGGTCCTGAGATATAGGCGTGCACCCCTATGGTTGAGTTTTGTGTTAAGATTAGGGTTAGGGCTACAGCAGGTATAAGGATAAATGCGAAAGTGCACCCCCGGGTGCACTTTGTCTGTGTAGGTCCTAGGAGGCTGAAATTGGGTATATAGACTAATTGGGGGACGCCGAGTCTAATGCACTTGGTTTGGTGTCTCTAGCACCACCAGGTCCTGAGATATAGGCGTGCACCCCTATGGTTGAGTTTTGTGTTAAGATTAGGGTTAGGGCTACAGCAGGTATAAGGATAAATGCGAAAGTGCACCCCCGGGTGCACTTTGTCTGTGTAGGTCCTAGGAGGCTGAAATTGGGTATATAGACTAATTGGGGGACGCCGAGTCTAATGCACTTGGTTTGGTGTCTCTAGCACCACCAGGTCCTGAGATATAGGCGTGCACCCCTATGGTTGAGTTTTGTGTTAAGATTAGGGTTAGGGCTACAGCAGGTATAAGGATAAATGCGAAAGTGCACCCCCGGGTGCACTTTGTCTGTGTAGGTCCTAGGAGGCTGAAATTGGGTATATAGACTAATTGGGGGACGCCGAGTCTAATGCACTTGGTTTGGTGTCTCTAGCACCACCAGGTCCTGAGATATAGGCGTGCACCCCTATGGTTGAGTTTTGTGTTAAGATTAGGGTTAGGGCTACAGCAGGTATAAGGATAAATGCGAAAGTGCACCCCCGGGTGCACTTTGTCTGTGTAGGTCCTAGGAGGCTGAAATTGGGTATATAGACTAATTGGGGGACGCCGAGTCTAATGCACTTGGTTTGGTGTCTCTAGCACCACCAGGTCCTGAGATATAGGCGTGCACCCCTATGGTTGAGTTTTGTGTTAAGATTAGGGTTAGGGCTACAGCAGGTATAAGGATAAATGCGAAAGTGCACCCCCGGGTGCACTTTGTCTGTGTAGGTCCTAGGAGGCTAGGGTTAGGGTTAGGGTTAGGGTTAGGGTTAGGTATAAGGATAAATGCGAAAGTGCACCCCCGGGTGCACTTTGTCTGTGTAGGTCCTAGGAGGCTGAAATTGGGTATATAGACTAATTGGGGGACGCCGAGTCTAATGCACTTGGTTTGGTGTCTCTAGCACCACCAGGTCCTGAGATATAGGCGTGCACCCCTATGGTTGAGTTTTGTGTTAAGATTAGGGTTAGGGCTACAGCAGGTATAAGGATAAATGCGAAAGTGCACCCCCGGGTGCACTTTGTCTGTGTAGGTCCTAGGAGGCTGAAATTGGGTATATAGACTAATTGGGGGACGCCGGGTTAGGGTTAGGGTTAGGGTTAGGGTTAGGAACATAGTGTTTAACCGGTACCCCCTCACGAGGGACCGGAAATGCACGGGCCATCCCTCGGGGCCCCGCTCTCAGCTGATTCCCGGGCCGTGTTTGCATAAAGGGACGTCGTCCCCGTTTTTTATAGTGGACCTCCGTCCACTGTTCTTGAGCTCTCCAGCTCATATCCACTAGTTTTAAATCAAATCAATCAAATAAAACTAACTGAATTCAAATAAAATAAATTGAATTTTAATTATTTTTATACAAAAAATCAAATAAAACTCCCAAAAAAAAGGGTTAGGGTTAGGGTTAGGTTAGGGGAAATAGCCGCAACGCCAGGCCATGCCCGCTCCCACGCCGGAAATAAAAGGAAAGAATTGGGATTAGGGGTAGGGAGAATTAGGGTTGGGTAGATTGGGGTTAAGATTAGGGCTGGGAAAAGATAGGGTTAGAAAGCTTAAAGTAGGAAAGGTTATGGTTAGGGGTAGGTTAAGATTAGGGATAGGTAAGGGTGGGGGCTAGAAAGCGCAGAGTGGGCAGTCTCCAGCGTCCACGTTGTGCACTGGCCTACCTCACAGTCACCAAGCACCGACATCTCCGCCACTGGTTCTCCTGAACATGAGTCCTAAATGACCCTAGATTGTTCATTTAAACCCCATGGATACATGGAACTTAAATTGTTGATCCATGTTCTTTCTGCCTGTTTTCTCTTTTGGTGGGACCACCATCTGTTATGTTGTAGTCCCATACACTTTAGGGATTCGATACCATGTTTTATGAAGTGCTGGACAATCACAGTATGTAAATCTTTCTTGTGTTTAATATTGTATCTATGCTGTGTCAGCCTAACCGCCAAAGTATTCCTGGTCTCCCCCACATACTGTTTACTGCATTTTGTGCAATAAATCAGATAGACACAATTACTTGTGTCATGTTTCAAGGCCGGGGAAATCTCATAGATGGTTTTATTTTGTGGATTTTGGATCCATCGTTTTGGCCTGAATTCTCCAGGTGGGGCATGTTTCCTCTTTTCCTCTCCAGAAGGAGGTAACCTACTTCGGACCAGAATATCTTTGAGGTTTTGATTTTTGCGGTAGGCTGAAATGATTTTGTGGTTGTCCAACACCTCATTTTGCATTTGAAATCGATGAAAATTAGATTTTATCAACCTATTTAGATGGACACTTCCTTTAGAGAAGGTTGTGATTAATGGGATCATTTCTTTGCTATCGTTTTTCCTCTTTTCGAGAAATCGATCCTCACAACCTCTCAGAAAGGAGCGGGAATAACCTCGTTTCCGGAGTGCTGAAAAGAGAATGCTTTTCGCCTCCAGGAAATCCTCGGGCTGGGTACATATTCTGTGAAATCTCTGTATCTGAGATTTCACGATACCCCTGAAAGTATGTTTGGGATGAAAGCTTGATTTGTGAAGAAGTGCATGGGTGTCAGTGTCTTTAAAATAGACCCTAACATCCAATTTGCCCGTCTCCACAAACCCTTTGCCCTTGTAGGTTACCGTGTCTAAAAAGTTGACACCTGCTCTGTCCAATGTATATTTAATTTTTATGGAACGGTGGAAATTATTAAGGTGGTCCGCAAACTGTTTGAATTGATCCTCTGTCCCAGTCCAGACACCCCAAATGTCATCAAGAAACCTATGATAACTAAAAGGTTTAAATTCCCAAGCAGCCAGGGCCTTTTCCTCCCATCGTGCCATGAATATGTTGGCATAGGAAGGGGCAAACTTTTTGCCCATAGCTGTGCCTTTGACCTGAAGATAATGCTTGGAATTAAATTCGAAATCATTTTTCGTGAGGTTAATATCCAGCAGTTTTAAAATTGCTTCTTCAGGTCTGTTTTTATCAGGGAATTTAACGAACCACTCTCTGACCGCCTCCATACCAGCTGGTGTTTCAATATTGGTATATAAACTATCTATATCGATAGTGAACAGGAAGCAGTCAGGAGGGAGAGAAAGATTTTTTATCTTTTCAATGAAATCATAGGTATCCTTAATGTAACTGGGGTGTCTGGTACTTATCGGGTTAAGGAAATATTCAATATACTCTGCTGTGGCCTGTGTTTCACTGCCACAGTCAGAGACAATGGGGCGGCCCGGTGGCATCTCAAAGGGAACACTCCAAGTGTGTGGTTCCTTGTGAATTTTAGGAAGGAGGTAGAAATACCTGGGGCGTGGATCATCAGGGCCCATCAGGTAAATTTCTTGTTTTTTATTTATAAAACCCTCCTCCCTTAATTTAGTGAGTATGTCCCGTACAACAGGAACCGTTTTAAGGAAGATGGGTTCTGAGAGTTTTTTATAGTATTCTTCCTGGTTCAACTGCCGTTCCGCTTCCATTATGTATGCATGTCGATCCATTATGACCACAGCACTGCCTTTGTCGGCCGGCTTGATCACAATGGATCTGTTATTTTTTAGCTGTTGTAAGGCCTGTCTTTCATCCCGACTCAGATTTGGAACTACCCTGTAATTCCAGGGTATATTACTGATTGCATATTTGTCCGCTCTAATTATTTGTCTAATAGTGTTTGGGACTTGGGATAATTTGGGAGTCCAGCTGGATTTCCCTACAAATGGAAGGATTTCTCCCTCCTTCTCATATCTATAGAAGGCTGCCAGAAGCAGTCTTCTATGATATTGTTGTGTATCAGCAATCAGTTGTTTTTTTGTGTTTATGTTAATTTTGGGTGTGGGGATGAAAGTAAGGCCCTTGCTCAATAATTGAATTTGCCCTTTTGTAGGTGTGAAGTGTTTAGACAAATTTAAAACTTCACTCTTCCTATCTGATAATCCCGGTTTTGGGTTTATAGGGCAGCTAAGTTTAAGTGCTCGACCCATTGTTCGAATATGGCGCGAGCACAATTTAATGTCCAGTGAATTTGATCATCACCTACTTTAAATTGCGCCTTGGGCAATAATGGCAGGTGAGACATGTTTCTCTGGATGTGGCTATTTAGGTTATCCAGGATGATCTGTTCATCTTTCTTTAATGTCCTGGAGAAATTAATAAGCGGGATTATGATGTCGGCATTGGGGAATTTCTCCCTTGCTGCCTTTAAAGCCCGCTGCATTTCTTTAATAGCCGTTAACTTAGCTTTTTGACCACGGTGATTTATCCCGAAGGATAAGATCACTTTTTCCACAGCCACGTGCACCTGTGCTTTTTTAATCAGGTTCTCTGCATGTCGGAATGTAGCACCTGGGTAGCTGTCAATTTGGACATCAGCAAAGGAGTGATGAGGAAATCTACTCACATTGGAGTCCCCCAGAATGCAATATTTTTTCCGTACACTAAGACCCCAATCAACCAGTTTCCTAACTGTGCGCAGGTGTCTAATGGGCTTGTACGCTTTTGGTGACTCAGACGGTGTGCTTGTGAACACATTAGACTGATCTAGAGGGGGTTCGGGTAAAAGACATCCCCCCACCTGGAACCCCAACGAACAAGGGGAATCCATGAGTGGGAGGGTGTCTAACTCACCCCGATCATCCTCAAAATTGATAAGAGGCTCTAGTTCAGTATCGCTTACATCGGATGAACTACTACTGCACTGAATTGCATGTATCTGAACCACTGGCAAGGAGAACTCCTCACGTGTATCTACGTGTGAGAGAACCTCCTCATGTTGTGTATGAGACACATCATCTTGTGTTCGTGACCTTTCTGTGGGAACTGGCATATCTGTGGATGTTTTTTGAGTTCCCGGGTCACTATGAACTTCCAGTAGTTCTGGATGTTCATCCTGATGTGCGACCGCCGGATTTTTCGGTGAAGACACTTGCACTGTGATCCGTTGCCTAGGTCGTGGGATCCTACGTGGCAGTGCAATGGGAAAAGGGGTAAGGGACGGAGGAGGTGTTCTCTCTCTAGTTGCAGTAGGTACAGGAGAAGGGGGTTCTGGGGCCTGTGACAGGGGTGGGAAATCTTCCTCTGTGATAACAGAGGTGACCCTATCCCTTTCTGTGTCCCTGTCCCTTCGTCCTTCAATCTGATCAAAAGACAGCAGGAGTGCCTCTACTTTCTTTATAGGCTCCTGCATATGTCTTTTGGGATATCTCCTTCTGTACCACTTAATTGCAACTTTCAGGGCTGTGTCCCAATCCCCAATCAGTGTTTTCTGCAAGATTTCACTCTCTTTCTCAATGAAATTTATGTAGTGATCTTGCAGGATTAGGCGTGTGGTGTATGCCCAATTTTTGGCATTACCTTCTAGGAGGGTTTTTGTTTCCGGTGTCAGATTAGCCGGTTTTACTACATCACCCAGAAAATATGTGAGCTTAGTAAAAGAAGGAGGTTCCTCCTCCGCATGTATAGAGATCTTCTCAAGATGATGGAAGGATCTCAGTAATTCTAATAATTGTTTAACTAAGCTTCTGAATTTTTTATCTTGGGCTTCTGCAGTTTGTTTTTTATTTCTACCCCTCCTAGTTTGTTTGGGCTGTTTTTTCTGTTTTTTGCCCTGTTTTTGTTTAGACTTTTTGTCATTTGTAGTGCCCCGTCGTTTGCCACTAGTGGATCGTGGTCTTTGCTGAGGGCTCTTACGTCTTGGAGCCTGTCCCCACTGTCTCCAGTAGGGGTCATAATCGCTCCATTCAGGAATATGTCTAGGGTAATTCTGAGTGAATCTGGGGTACAGTTTACTATTTCTGAACTCCCTAGTGTTTTGGGGAACTCTGTATTCCTGGTATCTGACGTTGTGATACCATTCCTCAGGACAGGGATACCTGTCTCTCCATCCCCAATCATCAGGATGGGAGTAGGGTCGCCCCCGTCCTGAATAGAATGGACCACGGTATGACATATTCAAAGTAAAACAAAATAGAATTATTTAAACAAATGGCAAGTCTGTTGCTGCTCAAAATAAAAAAAATAAATTGATTTAAACAAATGGCAAGTCCGTTGCTGCAACGTTTCGGCTTGCTTAAGCCTTCATCAGGCATAGACTTGCCGAAAATAATTAAATTCAAAAAATGGGAAAAGGGAAAAGGGAAGAGAAAAAGAAAATAATGAATACAGAAGAAAATAAATTGTAGTGAGTTCAATAAAGAACTAACAGGGAGGAAAAGAGCTTGCTAGGAAAAAAGCTATGCTAAGCAAAAGCTAATTAGCCAAACAAACTCAAGAAAAGTGAGGAAAAATATATATATACACAAAAGAGAGAAAAGTTTTGTCCTCTTGAATAAAGAGTTCAAACTGGCTGTTAAGGGAGGAAAGACTAAAGTCTTTTAACAATCCTTTACCAGTTCTGAACAATTTTGTTCAAAGAAATAGGCTCTAAAACTCAACAATAGCTCGTGTTGCTGCTATAGCTCTCTGTCTCCAACTGAGAGGCTGCTTGCCTGTGAGTCACACACAGAGGCTAAGCTCCGCCCCCTTGTAAAAAAGGAAAAAGGAAAATAACAAGAAACTTTTTCAGTGTGGAGCTTATTTTTATTTTCCTCAGTGGTTTTTTCCTCTCCCCGATAATCTCTAATATGGTCTCCTTGTATTCAAAAAATATATATAAAATATATATAAAAAAAAAAAAAAATATATAAAAAAATATAATAATAATTATTATAATTATCTCTTCCTTTATTTTTCCATTTTTTTCATTTCCCAATCTTTTCGAATTGTATTTAATTAAGACAGGTAAGTAAATCCAGGTAAGTAAAAAAGATTATTATTTTGGATGTCCAGGTATAATTATTAATATTTTCTATTCATTATTTATAATCATTTTATGAAATGTCATTCTTTTTGACAGGTTCCATGGATGATGCGGATACATCGGTAGCTCAACTATCGGAGGTGGCACTGGCTAGGTTAGGTTAGGGGAAATAGCCGCAACGCCAGGCCATGCCCGCTCCCACGCCGGAAATAAAAGGAAAGAATTGGGATTAGGGGTAGGGAGAATTAGGGTTGGGTAGATTGGGGTTAAGATTAGGGCTGGGAAAAGATAGGGTTAGAAAGCTTAAAGTAAGAAAGGTTATGGTTAGGGGTAGGTTAAGATTAGGGATAGGTAAGGGTGGGGGCTAGAAAGCGCAGAGTGGGCAGTCTCCAGCGTCCACGTTGTGCACTGGCCTACCTCACAGTCACCAAGCACCGACATCTCCGCCACTGGTTCTCCTGAACATGAGTCCTAAATGACCCTAGATTGTTCATTTAAACCCCATGGATACATGGAACTTAAATTGTTGATCCATGTTCTTTCTGCCTGTTTTCTCTTTTGGTGGGACCACCATCTGTTATGTTGTAGTCCCATACACTTTAGGGATTCGATACCATGTTTTATGAAGTGCTGGACAATCACAGTATGTAAATCTTTCTTGTGTTTAATATTGTATCTATGCTGTGTCAGCCTAACCGCCAAAGTATTCCTGGTCTCCCCCACATACTGTTTACTGCATTTTGTGCAATAAATCAGATAGACACAATTACTTGTGTCATGTTTCAAGGCCGGGGAAATCTCATAGATGGTTTTATTTTGTGGATTTTGGATCCATCGTTTTGGCCTGAATTCTCCAGGTGGGGCATGTTTCCTCTTTTCCTCTCCAGAAGGAGGTAACCTACTTCGGACCAGAATATCTTTGAGGTTTTGATTTTTGCGGTAGGCTGAAATGATTTTGTGGTTGTCCAACACCTCATTTTGCATTTGAAATCGATGAAAATTAGATTTTATCAACCTATTTAGATGGACACTTCCTTTAGAGAAGGTTGTGATTAATGGGATCATTTCTTTGCTATCGTTTTTCCTCTTTTCGAGAAATCGATCCTCACAACCTCTCAGAAAGGAGCGGGAATAACCTCGTTTCCGGAGTGCTGAAAAGAGAATGCTTTTCGCCTCCAGGAAATCCTCGGGCTGGGTACATATTCTGTGAAATCTCTGTATCTGAGATTTCACGATACCCCTGAAAGTATGTTTGGGATGAAAGCTTGATTTGTGAAGAAGTGCATGGGTGTCAGTGTCTTTAAAATAGACCCTAACATCCAATTTGCCCGTCTCCACAAACCCTTTGCCCTTGTAGGTTACCGTGTCTAAAAAGTTGACACCTGCTCTGTCCAATGTATATTTAATTTTTATGGAACGGTGGAAATTATTAAGGTGGTCCGCAAACTGTTTGAATTGATCCTCTGTCCCAGTCCAGACACCCCAAATGTCATCAAGAAACCTATGATAACTAAAAGGTTTAAATTCCCAAGCAGCCAGGGCCTTTTCCTCCCATCGTGCCATGAATATGTTGGCATAGGAAGGGGCAAACTTTTTGCCCATAGCTGTGCCTTTGACCTGAAGATAATGCTTGGAATTAAATTCGAAATCATTTTTCGTGAGGTTAATATCCAGCAGTTTTAAAATTGCTTCTTCAGGTCTGTTTTTATCAGGGAATTTAACGAACCACTCTCTGACCGCCTCCATACCAGCTGGTGTTTCAATATTGGTATATAAACTATCTATATCGATAGTGAACAGGAAGCAGTCAGGAGGGAGAGAAAGATTTTTTATCTTTTCAATGAAATCATAGGTATCCTTAATGTAACTGGGGTGTCTGGTACTTATCGGGTTAAGGAAATATTCAATATACTCTGCTGTGGCCTGTGTTTCACTGCCACAGTCAGAGACAATGGGGCGGCCCGGTGGCATCTCAAAGGGAACACTCCAAGTGTGTGGTTCCTTGTGAATTTTAGGAAGGAGGTAGAAATACCTGGGGCGTGGATCATCAGGGCCCATCAGGTAAATTTCTTGTTTTTTATTTATAAAACCCTCCTCCCTTAATTTAGTGAGTATGTCCCGTACAACAGGAACCGTTTTAAGGAAGATGGGTTCTGAGAGTTTTTTATAGTATTCTTCCTGGTTCAACTGCCGTTCCGCTTCCATTATGTATGCATGTCGATCCATTATGACCACAGCACTGCCTTTGTCGGCCGGCTTGATCACAATGGATCTGTTATTTTTTAGCTGTTGTAAGGCCTGTCTTTCATCCCGACTCAGATTTGGAACTACCCTGTAATTCCAGGGTATATTACTGATTGCATATTTGTCCGCTCTAATTATTTGTCTAATAGTGTTTGGGACTTGGGATAATTTGGGAGTCCAGCTGGATTTCCCTACAAATGGAAGGATTTCTCCCTCCTTCTCATATCTATAGAAGGCTGCCAGAAGCAGTCTTCTATGATATTGTTGTGTATCAGCAATCAGTTGTTTTTTTGTGTTTATGTTAATTTTGGGTGTGGGGATGAAAGTAAGGCCCTTGCTCAATAATTGAATTTGCCCTTTTGTAGGTGTGAAGTGTTTAGACAAATTTAAAACTTCACTCTTCCTATCTGATAATCCCGGTTTTGGGTTTATAGGGCAGCTAAGTTTAAGTGCTCGACCCATTGTTCGAATATGGCGCGAGCACAATTTAATGTCCAGTGAATTTGATCATCACCTACTTTAAATTGCGCCTTGGGCAATAATGGCAGGTGAGACATGTTTCTCTGGATGTGGCTATTTAGGTTATCCAGGATGATCTGTTCATCTTTCTTTAATGTCCTGGAGAAATTAATAAGCGGGATTATGATGTCGGCATTGGGGAATTTCTCCCTTGCTGCCTTTAAAGCCCGCTGCATTTCTTTAATAGCCGTTAACTTAGCTTTTTGACCACGGTGATTTATCCCGAAGGATAAGATCACTTTTTCCACAGCCACGTGCACCTGTGCTTTTTTAATCAGGTTCTCTGCATGTCGGAATGTAGCACCTGGGTAGCTGTCAATTTGGACATCAGCAAAGGAGTGATGAGGAAATCTACTCACATTGGAGTCCCCCAGAATGCAATATTTTTTCCGTACACTAAGACCCCAATCAACCAGTTTCCTAACTGTGCGCAGGTGTCTAATGGGCTTGTACGCTTTTGGTGACTCAGACGGTGTGCTTGTGAACACATTAGACTGATCTAGAGGGGGTTCGGGTAAAAGACATCCCCCCACCTGGAACCCCAACGAACAAGGGGAATCCATGAGTGGGAGGGTGTCTAACTCACCCCGATCATCCTCAAAATTGATAAGAGGCTCTAGTTCAGTATCGCTTACATCGGATGAACTACTACTGCACTGAATTGCATGTATCTGAACCACTGGCAAGGAGAACTCCTCACGTGTATCTACGTGTGAGAGAACCTCCTCATGTTGTGTATGAGACACATCATCTTGTGTTCGTGACCTTTCTGTGGGAACTGGCATATCTGTGGATGTTTTTTGAGTTCCCGGGTCACTATGAACTTCCAGTAGTTCTGGATGTTCATCCTGATGTGCGACCGCCGGATTTTTCGGTGAAGACACTTGCACTGTGATCCGTTGCCTAGGTCGTGGGATCCTACGTGGCAGTGCAATGGGAAAAGGGGTAAGGGACGGAGGAGGTGTTCTCTCTCTAGTTGCAGTAGGTACAGGAGAAGGGGGTTCTGGGGCCTGTGACAGGGGTGGGAAATCTTCCTCTGTGATAACAGAGGTGACCCTATCCCTTTCTGTGTCCCTGTCCCTTCGTCCTTCAATCTGATCAAAAGACAGCAGGAGTGCCTCTACTTTCTTTATAGGCTCCTGCATATGTCTTTTGGGATATCTCCTTCTGTACCACTTAATTGCAACTTTCAGGGCTGTGTCCCAATCCCCAATCAGTGTTTTCTGCAAGATTTCACTCTCTTTCTCAATGAAATTTATGTAGTGATCTTGCAGGATTAGGCGTGTGGTGTATGCCCAATTTTTGGCATTACCTTCTAGGAGGGTTTTTGTTTCCGGTGTCAGATTAGCCGGTTTTACTACATCACCCAGAAAATATGTGAGCTTAGTAAAAGAAGGAGGTTCCTCCTCCGCATGTATAGAGATCTTCTCAAGATGATGGAAGGATCTCAGTAATTCTAATAATTGTTTAACTAAGCTTCTGAATTTTTTATCTTGGGCTTCTGCAGTTTGTTTTTTATTTCTACCCCTCCTAGTTTGTTTGGGCTGTTTTTTCTGTTTTTTGCCCTGTTTTTGTTTAGACTTTTTGTCATTTGTAGTGCCCCGTCGTTTGCCACTAGTGGATCGTGGTCTTTGCTGAGGGCTCTTACGTCTTGGAGCCTGTCCCCACTGTCTCCAGTAGGGGTCATAATCGCTCCATTCAGGAATATGTCTAGGGTAATTCTGAGTGAATCTGGGGTACAGTTTACTATTTCTGAACTCCCTAGTGTTTTGGGGAACTCTGTATTCCTGGTATCTGACGTTGTGATACCATTCCTCAGGACAGGGATACCTGTCTCTCCATCCCCAATCATCAGGATGGGAGTAGGGTCGCCCCCGTCCTGAATAGAATGGACCACGGTATGACATATTCAAAGTAAAACAAAATAGAATTATTTAAACAAATGGCAAGTCTGTTGCTGCTCAAAATAAAAAAAATAAATTGATTTAAACAAATGGCAAGTCCGTTGCTGCAACGTTTCGGCTTGCTTAAGCCTTCATCAGGCATAGACTTGCCGAAAATAATTAAATTCAAAAAATGGGAAAAGGGAAAAGGGAAGAGAAAAAGAAAATAATGAATACAGAAGAAAATAAATTGTAGTGAGTTCAATAAAGAACTAACAGGGAGGAAAAGAGCTTGCTAGGAAAAAAGCTATGCTAAGCAAAAGCTAATTAGCCAAACAAACTCAAGAAAAGTGAGGAAAAATATATATATACACAAAAGAGAGAAAAGTTTTGTCCTCTTGAATAAAGAGTTCAAACTGGCTGTTAAGGGAGGAAAGACTAAAGTCTTTTAACAATCCTTTACCAGTTCTGAACAATTTTGTTCAAAGAAATAGGCTCTAAAACTCAACAATAGCTCGTGTTGCTGCTATAGCTCTCTGTCTCCAACTGAGAGGCTGCTTGCCTGTGAGTCACACACAGAGGCTAAGCTCCGCCCCCTTGTAAAAAAGGAAAAAGGAAAATAACAAGAAACTTTTTCAGTGTGGAGCTTATTTTTATTTTCCTCAGTGGTTTTTTCCTCTCCCCGATAATCTCTAATATGGTCTCCTTGTATTCAAAAAATATATATAAAATATATATAAAAAAAAAAAAAAATATATAAAAAAATATAATAATAATTATTATAATTATCTCTTCCTTTATTTTTCCATTTTTTTCATTTCCCAATCTTTTCGAATTGTATTTAATTAAGACAGGTAAGTAAATCCAGGTAAGTAAAAAAGATTATTATTTTGGATGTCCAGGTATAATTATTAATATTTTCTATTCATTATTTATAATCATTTTATGAAATGTCATTCTTTTTGACAGGTTCCATGGATGATGCGGATACATCGGTAGCTCAACTATCGGAGGTGGCACTGGCTAGGTTAGGTTAGGGGAAATAGCCGCAACGCCAGGCCATGCCCGCTCCCACGCCGGAAATAAAAGGAAAGAATTGGGATTAGGGGTAGGGAGAATTAGGGTTGGGTAGATTGGGGTTAAGATTAGGGCTGGGAAAAGATAGGGTTAGAAAGCTTAAAGTAGGAAAGGTTATGGTTAGGGGTAGGTTAAGATTAGGGATAGGTAAGGGTGGGGGCTAGAAAGCGCAGAGTGGGCAGTCTCCAGCGTCCACGTTGTGCACTGGCCTACCTCACAGTCACCAAGCACCGACATCTCCGCCACTGGTTCTCCTGAACATGAGTCCTAAATGACCCTAGATTGTTCATTTAAACCCCATGGATACATGGAACTTAAATTGTTGATCCATGTTCTTTCTGCCTGTTTTCTCTTTTGGTGGGACCACCATCTGTTATGTTGTAGTCCCATACACTTTAGGGATTCGATACCATGTTTTATGAAGTGCTGGACAATCACAGTATGTAAATCTTTCTTGTGTTTAATATTGTATCTATGCTGTGTCAGCCTAACCGCCAAAGTATTCCTGGTCTCCCCCACATACTGTTTACTGCATTTTGTGCAATAAATCAGATAGACACAATTACTTGTGTCATGTTTCAAGGCCGGGGAAATCTCATAGATGGTTTTATTTTGTGGATTTTGGATCCATCGTTTTGGCCTGAATTCTCCAGGTGGGGCATGTTTCCTCTTTTCCTCTCCAGAAGGAGGTAACCTACTTCGGACCAGAATATCTTTGAGGTTTTGATTTTTGCGGTAGGCTGAAATGATTTTGTGGTTGTCCAACACCTCATTTTGCATTTGAAATCGATGAAAATTAGATTTTATCAACCTATTTAGATGGACACTTCCTTTAGAGAAGGTTGTGATTAATGGGATCATTTCTTTGCTATCGTTTTTCCTCTTTTCGAGAAATCGATCCTCACAACCTCTCAGAAAGGAGCGGGAATAACCTCGTTTCCGGAGTGCTGAAAAGAGAATGCTTTTCGCCTCCAGGAAATCCTCGGGCTGGGTACATATTCTGTGAAATCTCTGTATCTGAGATTTCACGATACCCCTGAAAGTATGTTTGGGATGAAAGCTTGATTTGTGAAGAAGTGCATGGGTGTCAGTGTCTTTAAAATAGACCCTAACATCCAATTTGCCCGTCTCCACAAACCCTTTGCCCTTGTAGGTTACCGTGTCTAAAAAGTTGACACCTGCTCTGTCCAATGTATATTTAATTTTTATGGAACGGTGGAAATTATTAAGGTGGTCCGCAAACTGTTTGAATTGATCCTCTGTCCCAGTCCAGACACCCCAAATGTCATCAAGAAACCTATGATAACTAAAAGGTTTAAATTCCCAAGCAGCCAGGGCCTTTTCCTCCCATCGTGCCATGAATATGTTGGCATAGGAAGGGGCAAACTTTTTGCCCATAGCTGTGCCTTTGACCTGAAGATAATGCTTGGAATTAAATTCGAAATCATTTTTCGTGAGGTTAATATCCAGCAGTTTTAAAATTGCTTCTTCAGGTCTGTTTTTATCAGGGAATTTAACGAACCACTCTCTGACCGCCTCCATACCAGCTGGTGTTTCAATATTGGTATATAAACTATCTATATCGATAGTGAACAGGAAGCAGTCAGGAGGGAGAGAAAGATTTTTTATCTTTTCAATGAAATCATAGGTATCCTTAATGTAACTGGGGTGTCTGGTACTTATCGGGTTAAGGAAATATTCAATATACTCTGCTGTGGCCTGTGTTTCACTGCCACAGTCAGAGACAATGGGGCGGCCCGGTGGCATCTCAAAGGGAACACTCCAAGTGTGTGGTTCCTTGTGAATTTTAGGAAGGAGGTAGAAATACCTGGGGCGTGGATCATCAGGGCCCATCAGGTAAATTTCTTGTTTTTTATTTATAAAACCCTCCTCCCTTAATTTAGTGAGTATGTCCCGTACAACAGGAACCGTTTTAAGGAAGATGGGTTCTGAGAGTTTTTTATAGTATTCTTCCTGGTTCAACTGCCGTTCCGCTTCCATTATGTATGCATGTCGATCCATTATGACCACAGCACTGCCTTTGTCGGCCGGCTTGATCACAATGGATCTGTTATTTTTTAGCTGTTGTAAGGCCTGTCTTTCATCCCGACTCAGATTTGGAACTACCCTGTAATTCCAGGGTATATTACTGATTGCATATTTGTCCGCTCTAATTATTTGTCTAATAGTGTTTGGGACTTGGGATAATTTGGGAGTCCAGCTGGATTTCCCTACAAATGGAAGGATTTCTCCCTCCTTCTCATATCTATAGAAGGCTGCCAGAAGCAGTCTTCTATGATATTGTTGTGTATCAGCAATCAGTTGTTTTTTTGTGTTTATGTTAATTTTGGGTGTGGGGATGAAAGTAAGGCCCTTGCTCAATAATTGAATTTGCCCTTTTGTAGGTGTGAAGTGTTTAGACAAATTTAAAACTTCACTCTTCCTATCTGATAATCCCGGTTTTGGGTTTATAGGGCAGCTAAGTTTAAGTGCTCGACCCATTGTTCGAATATGGCGCGAGCACAATTTAATGTCCAGTGAATTTGATCATCACCTACTTTAAATTGCGCCTTGGGCAATAATGGCAGGTGAGACATGTTTCTCTGGATGTGGCTATTTAGGTTATCCAGGATGATCTGTTCATCTTTCTTTAATGTCCTGGAGAAATTAATAAGCGGGATTATGATGTCGGCATTGGGGAATTTCTCCCTTGCTGCCTTTAAAGCCCGCTGCATTTCTTTAATAGCCGTTAACTTAGCTTTTTGACCACGGTGATTTATCCCGAAGGATAAGATCACTTTTTCCACAGCCACGTGCACCTGTGCTTTTTTAATCAGGTTCTCTGCATGTCGGAATGTAGCACCTGGGTAGCTGTCAATTTGGACATCAGCAAAGGAGTGATGAGGAAATCTACTCACATTGGAGTCCCCCAGAATGCAATATTTTTTCCGTACACTAAGACCCCAATCAACCAGTTTCCTAACTGTGCGCAGGTGTCTAATGGGCTTGTACGCTTTTGGTGACTCAGACGGTGTGCTTGTGAACACATTAGACTGATCTAGAGGGGGTTCGGGTAAAAGACATCCCCCCACCTGGAACCCCAACGAACAAGGGGAATCCATGAGTGGGAGGGTGTCTAACTCACCCCGATCATCCTCAAAATTGATAAGAGGCTCTAGTTCAGTATCGCTTACATCGGATGAACTACTACTGCACTGAATTGCATGTATCTGAACCACTGGCAAGGAGAACTCCTCACGTGTATCTACGTGTGAGAGAACCTCCTCATGTTGTGTATGAGACACATCATCTTGTGTTCGTGACCTTTCTGTGGGAACTGGCATATCTGTGGATGTTTTTTGAGTTCCCGGGTCACTATGAACTTCCAGTAGTTCTGGATGTTCATCCTGATGTGCGACCGCCGGATTTTTCGGTGAAGACACTTGCACTGTGATCCGTTGCCTAGGTCGTGGGATCCTACGTGGCAGTGCAATGGGAAAAGGGGTAAGGGACGGAGGAGGTGTTCTCTCTCTAGTTGCAGTAGGTACAGGAGAAGGGGGTTCTGGGGCCTGTGACAGGGGTGGGAAATCTTCCTCTGTGATAACAGAGGTGACCCTATCCCTTTCTGTGTCCCTGTCCCTTCGTCCTTCAATCTGATCAAAAGACAGCAGGAGTGCCTCTACTTTCTTTATAGGCTCCTGCATATGTCTTTTGGGATATCTCCTTCTGTACCACTTAATTGCAACTTTCAGGGCTGTGTCCCAATCCCCAATCAGTGTTTTCTGCAAGATTTCACTCTCTTTCTCAATGAAATTTATGTAGTGATCTTGCAGGATTAGGCGTGTGGTGTATGCCCAATTTTTGGCATTACCTTCTAGGAGGGTTTTTGTTTCCGGTGTCAGATTAGCCGGTTTTACTACATCACCCAGAAAATATGTGAGCTTAGTAAAAGAAGGAGGTTCCTCCTCCGCATGTATAGAGATCTTCTCAAGATGATGGAAGGATCTCAGTAATTCTAATAATTGTTTAACTAAGCTTCTGAATTTTTTATCTTGGGCTTCTGCAGTTTGTTTTTTATTTCTACCCCTCCTAGTTTGTTTGGGCTGTTTTTTCTGTTTTTTGCCCTGTTTTTGTTTAGACTTTTTGTCATTTGTAGTGCCCCGTCGTTTGCCACTAGTGGATCGTGGTCTTTGCTGAGGGCTCTTACGTCTTGGAGCCTGTCCCCACTGTCTCCAGTAGGGGTCATAATCGCTCCATTCAGGAATATGTCTAGGGTAATTCTGAGTGAATCTGGGGTACAGTTTACTATTTCTGAACTCCCTAGTGTTTTGGGGAACTCTGTATTCCTGGTATCTGACGTTGTGATACCATTCCTCAGGACAGGGATACCTGTCTCTCCATCCCCAATCATCAGGATGGGAGTAGGGTCGCCCCCGTCCTGAATAGAATGGACCACGGTATGACATATTCAAAGTAAAACAAAATAGAATTATTTAAACAAATGGCAAGTCTGTTGCTGCTCAAAATAAAAAAAATAAATTGATTTAAACAAATGGCAAGTCCGTTGCTGCAACGTTTCGGCTTGCTTAAGCCTTCATCAGGCATAGACTTGCCGAAAATAATTAAATTCAAAAAATGGGAAAAGGGAAAAGGGAAGAGAAAAAGAAAATAATGAATACAGAAGAAAATAAATTGTAGTGAGTTCAATAAAGAACTAACAGGGAGGAAAAGAGCTTGCTAGGAAAAAAGCTATGCTAAGCAAAAGCTAATTAGCCAAACAAACTCAAGAAAAGTGAGGAAAAATATATATATACACAAAAGAGAGAAAAGTTTTGTCCTCTTGAATAAAGAGTTCAAACTGGCTGTTAAGGGAGGAAAGACTAAAGTCTTTTAACAATCCTTTACCAGTTCTGAACAATTTTGTTCAAAGAAATAGGCTCTAAAACTCAACAATAGCTCGTGTTGCTGCTATAGCTCTCTGTCTCCAACTGAGAGGCTGCTTGCCTGTGAGTCACACACAGAGGCTAAGCTCCGCCCCCTTGTAAAAAAGGAAAAAGGAAAATAACAAGAAACTTTTTCAGTGTGGAGCTTATTTTTATTTTCCTCAGTGGTTTTTTCCTCTCCCCGATAATCTCTAATATGGTCTCCTTGTATTCAAAAAATATATATAAAATATATATAAAAAAAAAAAAATATATATAAAAAAATATAATAATAATTATTATAATTATCTCTTCCTTTATTTTTCCATTTTTTTCATTTCCCAATCTTTTCGAATTGTATTTAATTAAGACAGGTAAGTAAATCCAGGTAAGTAAAAAAGATTATTATTTTGGATGTCCAGGTATAATTATTAATATTTTCTATTCATTATTTATAATCATTTTATGAAATGTCATTCTTTTTGACAGGTTCCATGGATGATGCGGATACATCGGTAGCTCAACTATCGGAGGTGGCACTGGCTAGGTTAGGTTAGGGGAAATAGCCGCAACGCCAGGCCATGCCCGCTCCCACGCCGGAAATAAAAGGAAAGAATTGGGATTAGGGGTAGGGAGAATTAGGGTTGGGTAGATTGGGGTTAAGATTAGGGCTGGGAAAAGATAGGGTTAGAAAGCTTAAAGTAGGAAAGGTTATGGTTAGGGGTAGGTTAAGATTAGGGATAGGTAAGGGTGGGGGCTAGAAAGCTAGGGTTAGGGTTAGGGGAAAAGAGCCGTGGCTTCAGGGTTCTGCACGGGTCCCGAGTTAGGTTAAGGTTGGGGAAAAGGGATTAGGGTAATGACAAATAGGGTAACGGTCCCGGGACAGGGTCCAAGGCAGGGAACAGTGGGGTTAGGTTTAGGTTTTGGGGATAGGGTAGGGAGACTCGGGTCCATGCAGGCCCAGAACCAACGTTATGCACGGGCCTACCACGACATTATCAGTCCCAGACCCCTCCAATCTCCCCTTTTAGCTCCGAAATACATCCCTCCCCTTGGTTACACTATGAGCTCTTTATTTAGCAAGTCTTTTAGCGCTACGTTTCGGTTTTATTCAACCTTCATCAGGCACAGACTTGCTTTAATCACCCCAGTTTATTTAAAAGAAAAAGGAACATTACTATTACTGATGCTTCTCATGGCTGTCTTGATTCTAGAATGCTCAAAATTTTGGTAAGTCACCTTTTATAGTCTTTGAGATCCGCCCCTTTGTTGAAAAAATTCTCTTAAACAGCCAAGAACAATTAAATAACTTTTCTCCTTTTTTCCTTTTTTCTGAAAATATTTTCCTCTTATTTATTTAGCTTCAGAAAAGTGCACCAGGTAAGTATTTATTTAATTTTGAATTTTTCTGAAAATGATTTATGACATTTCTTTGTTATTTTTTGTCTTTTTTCCTTTCTTTCAGGACTTCTGCTCCCCCAGGCAGGTAAATACAACAGGTAAGTATTTAATTTTATTTCTTTCTCCTTTTTGTGGTTAATTTTTACTTTTTTTGCAGGTTCCTTAAGTTGTTTTTCCTTTTAATCTTGTCCGGTTTTGTGATTATTGTTTTGATGGGAGTTTCCCCTTTTGGTAATTGTGGTTTTGATGTGTAAATATTTTATTTCTTATTCTTTGTAGTTTTTTCCAGGTTTTATGATTATTGTTTTGATGGGAATTTAGCCGCTGTCTCTCACACAGCACTTGTCTCTCTCTCGGTAGCTGTCTCTCACACAGCAACTGTCTCTCACACAGTCCTGTCTCTCACACAGTACCTTTCTCGGTAGCTGTCTCTCACCCAGCAACTGTCTCTCACACAGTCCTGTCTCTCACACAGTACCTGTCTCCCATACAGTACCTGTCTCTCACACAGCATCTGTCTCTCTCAACATGATGTTTTCCTTCTTTTTGTGGCTTAGTTTTCCCCTTTTGGTAATTGTGGTAAGAAGGTAAGTGTTTAACCTTTCTTTGGTGTAGGTGTTTTATTTCATTTCTTTGTGGTATTTTTTCTTTCTGTTTTTGTGATTATTGTTTTGATGGGAAGTTTTCCCCTTATGGTAATTATGGTAAGCAGGTAAGTGTTTACTTTACCCTTTCCTTGATGTATTTTATTTAATTTATTTGTGGTATTTTGCTTAATGTCTCTTTTCTATTTTTCAGGCTATTGGGAGATGAAGAGATGGTCCGAAGTCCAACTCCGTCGGGTGGCACTGGCTGGATAGGGTTAGGGGAAAAGAGCCGTGGCTTCAGGGTTCTGCACGGGTCCCGAGTTAGGTTAAGGTTGGGGAAAAGGGATTAGGGTAATGACAAATAGGGTAACGGTCCCGGGACAGGGTCCAAGGCAGGGAACAGTGGGGTTAGGTTTAGGTTTTGGGGATAGGGTAGGGAGACTCGGGTCCATGCAGGCCCAGAACCAACGTTATGCACGGGCCTACCACGACATTATCAGTCCCAGACCCCTCCAATCTCCCCTTTTAGCTCCGAAATACATCCCTCCCCTTGGTTACACTATGAGCTCTTTATTTAGCAAGTCTTTTAGCGCTACGTTTCGGTTTTATTCAACCTTCATCAGGCACAGACTTGCTTTAATCACCCCAGTTTATTTAAAAGAAAAAGGAACATTACTATTACTGATGCTTCTCATGGCTGTCTTGATTCTAGAATGCTCAAAATTTTGGTAAGTCACCTTTTATAGTCTTTGAGATCCGCCCCTTTGTTGAAAAAATTCTCTTAAACAGCCAAGAACAATTAAATAACTTTTCTCCTTTTTTCCTTTTTTCTGAAAATATTTTCCTCTTATTTATTTAGCTTCAGAAAAGTGCACCAGGTAAGTATTTATTTAATTTTGAATTTTTCTGAAAATGATTTATGACATTTCTTTGTTATTTTTTGTCTTTTTTCCTTTCTTTCAGGACTTCTGCTCCCCCAGGCAGGTAAATACAACAGGTAAGTATTTAATTTTATTTCTTTCTCCTTTTTGTGGTTAATTTTTACTTTTTTTGCAGGTTCCTTAAGTTGTTTTTCCTTTTAATCTTGTCCGGTTTTGTGATTATTGTTTTGATGGGAGTTTCCCCTTTTGGTAATTGTGGTTTTGATGTGTAAATATTTTATTTCTTATTCTTTGTAGTTTTTTCCAGGTTTTATGATTATTGTTTTGATGGGAATTTAGCCGCTGTCTCTCACACAGCACTTGTCTCTCTCTCGGTAGCTGTCTCTCACACAGCAACTGTCTCTCACACAGTCCTGTCTCTCACACAGTACCTTTCTCGGTAGCTGTCTCTCACCCAGCAACTGTCTCTCACACAGTCCTGTCTCTCACACAGTACCTGTCTCCCATACAGTACCTGTCTCTCACACAGCATCTGTCTCTCTCAACATGATGTTTTCCTTCTTTTTGTGGCTTAGTTTTCCCCTTTTGGTAATTGTGGTAAGAAGGTAAGTGTTTAACCTTTCTTTGGTGTAGGTGTTTTATTTCATTTCTTTGTGGTATTTTTTCTTTCTGTTTTTGTGATTATTGTTTTGATGGGAAGTTTTCCCCTTATGGTAATTATGGTAAGCAGGTAAGTGTTTACTTTACCCTTTCCTTGATGTATTTTATTTAATTTATTTGTGGTATTTTGCTTAATGTCTCTTTTCTATTTTTCAGGCTATTGGGAGATGAAGAGATGGTCCGAAGTCCAACTCCGTCGGGTGGCACTGGCTGGATAGGGTTAGGGGAAAAGAGCCGTGGCTTCAGGGTTCTGCACGGGTCCCGAGTTAGGTTAAGGTTGGGGAAAAGGGATTAGGGTAATGACAAATAGGGTAACGGTCCCGGGACAGGGTCCAAGGCAGGGAACAGTGGGGTTAGGTTTAGGTTTTGGGGATAGGGTAGGGAGACTCGGGTCCATGCAGGCCCAGAACCAACGTTATGCACGGGCCTACCACGACATTATCAGTCCCAGACCCCTCCAATCTCCCCTTTTAGCTCCGAAATACATCCCTCCCCTTGGTTACACTATGAGCTCTTTATTTAGCAAGTCTTTTAGCGCTACGTTTCGGTTTTATTCAACCTTCATCAGGCACAGACTTGCTTTAATCACCCCAGTTTATTTAAAAGAAAAAGGAACATTACTATTACTGATGCTTCTCATGGCTGTCTTGATTCTAGAATGCTCAAAATTTTGGTAAGTCACCTTTTATAGTCTTTGAGATCCGCCCCTTTGTTGAAAAAATTCTCTTAAACAGCCAAGAACAATTAAATAACTTTTCTCCTTTTTTCCTTTTTTCTGAAAATATTTTCCTCTTATTTATTTAGCTTCAGAAAAGTGCACCAGGTAAGTATTTATTTAATTTTGAATTTTTCTGAAAATGATTTATGACATTTCTTTGTTATTTTTTGTCTTTTTTCCTTTCTTTCAGGACTTCTGCTCCCCCAGGCAGGTAAATACAACAGGTAAGTATTTAATTTTATTTCTTTCTCCTTTTTGTGGTTAATTTTTACTTTTTTTGCAGGTTCCTTAAATTGTTTTTCCTTTTAATCTTGTCCGGTTTTGTGATTATTGTTTTGATGGGAGTTTCCCCTTTTGGTAATTGTGGTTTTGATGTGTAAATATTTTATTTCTTATTCTTTGTAGTTTTTTCCAGGTTTTATGATTATTGTTTTGATGGGAATTTAGCCGCTGTCTCTCACACAGCACTTGTCTCTCTCTCGGTAGCTGTCTCTCACACAGCAACTGTCTCTCACACAGTCCTGTCTCTCACACAGTACCTTTCTCGGTAGCTGTCTCTCACCCAGCAACTGTCTCTCACACAGTCCTGTCTCTCACACAGTACCTGTCTCCCATACAGTACCTGTCTCTCACACAGCATCTGTCTCTCTCAACATGATGTTTTCCTTCTTTTTGTGGCTTAGTTTTCCCCTTTTGGTAATTGTGGTAAGAAGGTAAGTGTTTAACCTTTCTTTGGTGTAGGTGTTTTATTTCATTTCTTTGTGGTATTTTTTCTTTCTGTTTTTGTGATTATTGTTTTGATGGGAAGTTTTCCCCTTATGGTAATTATGGTAAGCAGGTAAGTGTTTACTTTACCCTTTCCTTGATGTATTTTATTTAATTTATTTGTGGTATTTTGCTTAATGTCTCTTTTCTATTTTTCAGGCTATTGGGAGATGAAGAGATGGTCCGAAGTCCAACTCCGTCGGGTGGCACTGGCTGGATAGGGTTAGGGGAAAAGAGCCGTGGCTTCAGGGTTCTGCACGGGTCCCGAGTTAGGTTAAGGTTGGGGAAAAGGGATTAGGGTAATGACAAATAGGGTAACGGTCCCGGGACAGGGTCCAAGGCAGGGAACAGTGGGGTTAGGTTTAGGTTTTGGGGATAGGGTAGGGAGACTCGGGTCCATGCAGGCCCAGAACCAACGTTATGCACGGGCCTACCACGACATTATCAGTCCCAGACCCCTCCAATCTCCCCTTTTAGCTCCGAAATACATCCCTCCCCTTGGTTACACTATGAGCTCTTTATTTAGCAAGTCTTTTAGCGCTACGTTTCGGTTTTATTCAACCTTCATCAGGCACAGACTTGCTTTAATCACCCCAGTTTATTTAAAAGAAAAAGGAACATTACTATTACTGATGCTTCTCATGGCTGTCTTGATTCTAGAATGCTCAAAATTTTGGTAAGTCACCTTTTATAGTCTTTGAGATCCGCCCCTTTGTTGAAAAAATTCTCTTAAACAGCCAAGAACAATTAAATAACTTTTCTCCTTTTTTCCTTTTTTCTGAAAATATTTTCCTCTTATTTATTTAGCTTCAGAAAAGTGCACCAGGTAAGTATTTATTTAATTTTGAATTTTTCTGAAAATGATTTATGACATTTCTTTGTTATTTTTTGTCTTTTTTCCTTTCTTTCAGGACTTCTGCTCCCCCAGGCAGGTAAATACAACAGGTAAGTATTTAATTTTATTTCTTTCTCCTTTTTGTGGTTAATTTTTACTTTTTTTGCAGGTTCCTTAAGTTGTTTTTCCTTTTAATCTTGTCCGGTTTTGTGATTATTGTTTTGATGGGAGTTTCCCCTTTTGGTAATTGTGGTTTTGATGTGTAAATATTTTATTTCTTATTCTTTGTAGTTTTTTCCAGGTTTTATGATTATTGTTTTGATGGGAATTTAGCCGCTGTCTCTCACACAGCACTTGTCTCTCTCTCGGTAGCTGTCTCTCACACAGCAACTGTCTCTCACACAGTCCTGTCTCTCACACAGTACCTTTCTCGGTAGCTGTCTCTCACCCAGCAACTGTCTCTCACACAGTCCTGTCTCTCACACAGTACCTGTCTCCCATACAGTACCTGTCTCTCACACAGCATCTGTCTCTCTCAACATGATGTTTTCCTTCTTTTTGTGGCTTAGTTTTCCCCTTTTGGTAATTGTGGTAAGAAGGTAAGTGTTTAACCTTTCTTTGGTGTAGGTGTTTTATTTCATTTCTTTGTGGTATTTTTTCTTTCTGTTTTTGTGATTATTGTTTTGATGGGAAGTTTTCCCCTTATGGTAATTATGGTAAGCAGGTAAGTGTTTACTTTACCCTTTCCTTGATGTATTTTATTTAATTTATTTGTGGTATTTTGCTTAATGTCTCTTTTCTATTTTTCAGGCTATTGGGAGATGAAGAGATGGTCCGAAGTCCAACTCCGTCGGGTGGCACTGGCTGGATAGGGTTAGGGGAAAAGAGCCGTGGCTTCAGGGTTCTGCACGGGTCCCGAGTTAGGTTAAGGTTGGGGAAAAGGGATTAGGGTAATGACAAATAGGGTAACGGTCCCGGGACAGGGTCCAAGGCAGGGAACAGTGGGGTTAGGTTTAGGTTTTGGGGATAGGGTAGGGAGACTCGGGTCCATGCAGGCCCAGAACCAACGTTATGCACGGGCCTACCACGACATTATCAGTCCCAGACCCCTCCAATCTCCCCTTTTAGCTCCGAAATACATCCCTCCCCTTGGTTACACTATGAGCTCTTTATTTAGCAAGTCTTTTAGCGCTACGTTTCGGTTTTATTCAACCTTCATCAGGCACAGACTTGCTTTAATCACCCCAGTTTATTTAAAAGAAAAAGGAACATTACTATTACTGATGCTTCTCATGGCTGTCTTGATTCTAGAATGCTCAAAATTTTGGTAAGTCACCTTTTATAGTCTTTGAGATCCGCCCCTTTGTTGAAAAAATTCTCTTAAACAGCCAAGAACAATTAAATAACTTTTCTCCTTTTTTCCTTTTTTCTGAAAATATTTTCCTCTTATTTATTTAGCTTCAGAAAAGTGCACCAGGTAAGTATTTATTTAATTTTGAATTTTTCTGAAAATGATTTATGACATTTCTTTGTTATTTTTTGTCTTTTTTCCTTTCTTTCAGGACTTCTGCTCCCCCAGGCAGGTAAATACAACAGGTAAGTATTTAATTTTATTTCTTTCTCCTTTTTGTGGTTAATTTTTACTTTTTTTGCAGGTTCCTTAAGTTGTTTTTCCTTTTAATCTTGTCCGGTTTTGTGATTATTGTTTTGATGGGAGTTTCCCCTTTTGGTAATTGTGGTTTTGATGTGTAAATATTTTATTTCTTATTCTTTGTAGTTTTTTCCAGGTTTTATGATTATTGTTTTGATGGGAATTTAGCCGCTGTCTCTCACACAGCACTTGTCTCTCTCTCGGTAGCTGTCTCTCACACAGCAACTGTCTCTCACACAGTCCTGTCTCTCACACAGTACCTTTCTCGGTAGCTGTCTCTCACCCAGCAACTGTCTCTCACACAGTCCTGTCTCTCACACAGTACCTGTCTCCCATACAGTACCTGTCTCTCACACAGCATCTGTCTCTCTCAACATGATGTTTTCCTTCTTTTTGTGGCTTAGTTTTCCCCTTTTGGTAATTGTGGTAAGAAGGTAAGTGTTTAACCTTTCTTTGGTGTAGGTGTTTTATTTCATTTCTTTGTGGTATTTTTTCTTTCTGTTTTTGTGATTATTGTTTTGATGGGAAGTTTTCCCCTTATGGTAATTATGGTAAGCAGGTAAGTGTTTACTTTACCCTTTCCTTGATGTATTTTATTTAATTTATTTGTGGTATTTTGCTTAATGTCTCTTTTCTATTTTTCAGGCTATTGGGAGATGAAGAGATGGTCCGAAGTCCAACTCCGTCGGGTGGCACTGGCTGGATAGGGTTAGGGGAAAAGAGCCGTGGCTTCAGGGTTCTGCACGGGTCCCGAGTTAGGTTAAGGTTGGGGAAAAGGGATTAGGGTAATGACAAATAGGGTAACGGTCCCGGGACAGGGTCCAAGGCAGGGAACAGTGGGGTTAGGTTTAGGTTTTGGGGATAGGGTAGGGAGACTCGGGTCCATGCAGGCCCAGAACCAACGTTATGCACGGGCCTACCACGACATTATCAGTCCCAGACCCCTCCAATCTCCCCTTTTAGCTCCGAAATACATCCCTCCCCTTGGTTACACTATGAGCTCTTTATTTAGCAAGTCTTTTAGCGCTACGTTTCGGTTTTATTCAACCTTCATCAGGCACAGACTTGCTTTAATCACCCCAGTTTATTTAAAAGAAAAAGGAACATTACTATTACTGATGCTTCTCATGGCTGTCTTGATTCTAGAATGCTCAAAATTTTGGTAAGTCACCTTTTATAGTCTTTGAGATCCGCCCCTTTGTTGAAAAAATTCTCTTAAACAGCCAAGAACAATTAAATAACTTTTCTCCTTTTTTCCTTTTTTCTGAAAATATTTTCCTCTTATTTATTTAGCTTCAGAAAAGTGCACCAGGTAAGTATTTATTTAATTTTGAATTTTTCTGAAAATGATTTATGACATTTCTTTGTTATTTTTTGTCTTTTTTCCTTTCTTTCAGGACTTCTGCTCCCCCAGGCAGGTAAATACAACAGGTAAGTATTTAATTTTATTTCTTTCTCCTTTTTGTGGTTAATTTTTACTTTTTTTGCAGGTTCCTTAAGTTGTTTTTCCTTTTAATCTTGTCCGGTTTTGTGATTATTGTTTTGATGGGAGTTTCCCCTTTTGGTAATTGTGGTTTTGATGTGTAAATATTTTATTTCTTATTCTTTGTAGTTTTTTCCAGGTTTTATGATTATTGTTTTGATGGGAATTTAGCCGCTGTCTCTCACACAGCACTTGTCTCTCTCTCGGTAGCTGTCTCTCACACAGCAACTGTCTCTCACACAGTCCTGTCTCTCACACAGTACCTTTCTCGGTAGCTGTCTCTCACCCAGCAACTGTCTCTCACACAGTCCTGTCTCTCACACAGTACCTGTCTCCCATACAGTACCTGTCTCTCACACAGCATCTGTCTCTCTCAACATGATGTTTTCCTTCTTTTTGTGGCTTAGTTTTCCCCTTTTGGTAATTGTGGTAAGAAGGTAAGTGTTTAACCTTTCTTTGGTGTAGGTGTTTTATTTCATTTCTTTGTGGTATTTTTTCTTTCTGTTTTTGTGATTATTGTTTTGATGGGAAGTTTTCCCCTTATGGTAATTATGGTAAGCAGGTAAGTGTTTACTTTACCCTTTCCTTGATGTATTTTATTTAATTTATTTGTGGTATTTTGCTTAATGTCTCTTTTCTATTTTTCAGGCTATTGGGAGATGAAGAGATGGTCCGAAGTCCAACTCCGTCGGGTGGCACTGGCTGGATAGGGTTAGGGGAAAAGAGCCGTGGCTTCAGGGTTCTGCACGGGTCCCGAGTTAGGTTAAGGTTGGGGAAAAGGGATTAGGGTAATGACAAATAGGGTAACGGTCCCGGGACAGGGTCCAAGGCAGGGAACAGTGGGGTTAGGTTTAGGTTTTGGGGATAGGGTAGGGAGACTCGGGTCCATGCAGGCCCAGAACCAACGTTATGCACGGGCCTACCACGACATTATCAGTCCCAGACCCCTCCAATCTCCCCTTTTAGCTCCGAAATACATCCCTCCCCTTGGTTACACTATGAGCTCTTTATTTAGCAAGTCTTTTAGCGCTACGTTTCGGTTTTATTCAACCTTCATCAGGCACAGACTTGCTTTAATCACCCCAGTTTATTTAAAAGAAAAAGGAACATTACTATTACTGATGCTTCTCATGGCTGTCTTGATTCTAGAATGCTCAAAATTTTGGTAAGTCACCTTTTATAGTCTTTGAGATCCGCCCCTTTGTTGAAAAAATTCTCTTAAACAGCCAAGAACAATTAAATAACTTTTCTCCTTTTTTCCTTTTTTCTGAAAATATTTTCCTCTTATTTATTTAGCTTCAGAAAAGTGCACCAGGTAAGTATTTATTTAATTTTGAATTTTTCTGAAAATGATTTATGACATTTCTTTGTTATTTTTTGTCTTTTTTCCTTTCTTTCAGGACTTCTGCTCCCCCAGGCAGGTAAATACAACAGGTAAGTATTTAATTTTATTTCTTTCTCCTTTTTGTGGTTAATTTTTACTTTTTTTGCAGGTTCCTTAAGTTGTTTTTCCTTTTAATCTTGTCCGGTTTTGTGATTATTGTTTTGATGGGAGTTTCCCCTTTTGGTAATTGTGGTTTTGATGTGTAAATATTTTATTTCTTATTCTTTGTAGTTTTTTCCAGGTTTTATGATTATTGTTTTGATGGGAATTTAGCCGCTGTCTCTCACACAGCACTTGTCTCTCTCTCGGTAGCTGTCTCTCACACAGCAACTGTCTCTCACACAGTCCTGTCTCTCACACAGTACCTTTCTCGGTAGCTGTCTCTCACCCAGCAACTGTCTCTCACACAGTCCTGTCTCTCACACAGTACCTGTCTCCCATACAGTACCTGTCTCTCACACAGCATCTGTCTCTCTCAACATGATGTTTTCCTTCTTTTTGTGGCTTAGTTTTCCCCTTTTGGTAATTGTGGTAAGAAGGTAAGTGTTTAACCTTTCTTTGGTGTAGGTGTTTTATTTCATTTCTTTGTGGTATTTTTTCTTTCTGTTTTTGTGATTATTGTTTTGATGGGAAGTTTTCCCCTTATGGTAATTATGGTAAGCAGGTAAGTGTTTACTTTACCCTTTCCTTGATGTATTTTATTTAATTTATTTGTGGTATTTTGCTTAATGTCTCTTTTCTATTTTTCAGGCTATTGGGAGATGAAGAGATGGTCCGAAGTCCAACTCCGTCGGGTGGCACTGGCTGGATAGGGTTAGGGGAAAAGAGCCGTGGCTTCAGGGTTCTGCACGGGTCCCGAGTTAGGTTAAGGTTGGGGAAAAGGGATTAGGGTAATGACAAATAGGGTAACGGTCCCGGGACAGGGTCCAAGGCAGGGAACAGTGGGGTTAGGTTTAGGTTTTGGGGATAGGGTAGGGAGACTCGGGTCCATGCAGGCCCAGAACCAACGTTATGCACGGGCCTACCACGACATTATCAGTCCCAGACCCCTCCAATCTCCCCTTTTAGCTCCGAAATACATCCCTCCCCTTGGTTACACTATGAGCTCTTTATTTAGCAAGTCTTTTAGCGCTACGTTTCGGTTTTATTCAACCTTCATCAGGCACAGACTTGCTTTAATCACCCCAGTTTATTTAAAAGAAAAAGGAACATTACTATTACTGATGCTTCTCATGGCTGTCTTGATTCTAGAATGCTCAAAATTTTGGTAAGTCACCTTTTATAGTCTTTGAGATCCGCCCCTTTGTTGAAAAAATTCTCTTAAACAGCCAAGAACAATTAAATAACTTTTCTCCTTTTTTCCTTTTTTCTGAAAATATTTTCCTCTTATTTATTTAGCTTCAGAAAAGTGCACCAGGTAAGTATTTATTTAATTTTGAATTTTTCTGAAAATGATTTATGACATTTCTTTGTTATTTTTTGTCTTTTTTCCTTTCTTTCAGGACTTCTGCTCCCCCAGGCAGGTAAATACAACAGGTAAGTATTTAATTTTATTTCTTTCTCCTTTTTGTGGTTAATTTTTACTTTTTTTGCAGGTTCCTTAAGTTGTTTTTCCTTTTAATCTTGTCCGGTTTTGTGATTATTGTTTTGATGGGAGTTTCCCCTTTTGGTAATTGTGGTTTTGATGTGTAAATATTTTATTTCTTATTCTTTGTAGTTTTTTCCAGGTTTTATGATTATTGTTTTGATGGGAATTTAGCCGCTGTCTCTCACACAGCACTTGTCTCTCTCTCGGTAGCTGTCTCTCACACAGCAACTGTCTCTCACACAGTCCTGTCTCTCACACAGTACCTTTCTCGGTAGCTGTCTCTCACCCAGCAACTGTCTCTCACACAGTCCTGTCTCTCACACAGTACCTGTCTCCCATACAGTACCTGTCTCTCACACAGCATCTGTCTCTCTCAACATGATGTTTTCCTTCTTTTTGTGGCTTAGTTTTCCCCTTTTGGTAATTGTGGTAAGAAGGTAAGTGTTTAACCTTTCTTTGGTGTAGGTGTTTTATTTCATTTCTTTGTGGTATTTTTTCTTTCTGTTTTTGTGATTATTGTTTTGATGGGAAGTTTTCCCCTTATGGTAATTATGGTAAGCAGGTAAGTGTTTACTTTACCCTTTCCTTGATGTATTTTATTTAATTTATTTGTGGTATTTTGCTTAATGTCTCTTTTCTATTTTTCAGGCTATTGGGAGATGAAGAGATGGTCCGAAGTCCAACTCCGTCGGGTGGCACTGGCTGGATAGGGTTAGGGGAAAAGAGCCGTGGCTTCAGGGTTCTGCACGGGTCCCGAGTTAGGTTAAGGTTGGGGAAAAGGGATTAGGGTAATGACAAATAGGGTAACGGTCCCGGGACAGGGTCCAAGGCAGGGAACAGTGGGGTTAGGTTTAGGTTTTGGGGATAGGGTAGGGAGACTCGGGTCCATGCAGGCCCAGAACCAACGTTATGCACGGGCCTACCACGACATTATCAGTCCCAGACCCCTCCAATCTCCCCTTTTAGCTCCGAAATACATCCCTCCCCTTGGTTACACTATGAGCTCTTTATTTAGCAAGTCTTTTAGCGCTACGTTTCGGTTTTATTCAACCTTCATCAGGCACAGACTTGCTTTAATCACCCCAGTTTATTTAAAAGAAAAAGGAACATTACTATTACTGATGCTTCTCATGGCTGTCTTGATTCTAGAATGCTCAAAATTTTGGTAAGTCACCTTTTATAGTCTTTGAGATCCGCCCCTTTGTTGAAAAAATTCTCTTAAACAGCCAAGAACAATTAAATAACTTTTCTCCTTTTTTCCTTTTTTCTGAAAATATTTTCCTCTTATTTATTTAGCTTCAGAAAAGTGCACCAGGTAAGTATTTATTTAATTTTGAATTTTTCTGAAAATGATTTATGACATTTCTTTGTTATTTTTTGTCTTTTTTCCTTTCTTTCAGGACTTCTGCTCCCCCAGGCAGGTAAATACAACAGGTAAGTATTTAATTTTATTTCTTTCTCCTTTTTGTGGTTAATTTTTACTTTTTTTGCAGGTTCCTTAAGTTGTTTTTCCTTTTAATCTTGTCCGGTTTTGTGATTATTGTTTTGATGGGAGTTTCCCCTTTTGGTAATTGTGGTTTTGATGTGTAAATATTTTATTTCTTATTCTTTGTAGTTTTTTCCAGGTTTTATGATTATTGTTTTGATGGGAATTTAGCCGCTGTCTCTCACACAGCACTTGTCTCTCTCTCGGTAGCTGTCTCTCACACAGCAACTGTCTCTCACACAGTCCTGTCTCTCACACAGTACCTTTCTCGGTAGCTGTCTCTCACCCAGCAACTGTCTCTCACACAGTCCTGTCTCTCACACAGTACCTGTCTCCCATACAGTACCTGTCTCTCACACAGCATCTGTCTCTCTCAACATGATGTTTTCCTTCTTTTTGTGGCTTAGTTTTCCCCTTTTGGTAATTGTGGTAAGAAGGTAAGTGTTTAACCTTTCTTTGGTGTAGGTGTTTTATTTCATTTCTTTGTGGTATTTTTTCTTTCTGTTTTTGTGATTATTGTTTTGATGGGAAGTTTTCCCCTTATGGTAATTATGGTAAGCAGGTAAGTGTTTACTTTACCCTTTCCTTGATGTATTTTATTTAATTTATTTGTGGTATTTTGCTTAATGTCTCTTTTCTATTTTTCAGGCTATTGGGAGATGAAGAGATGGTCCGAAGTCCAACTCCGTCGGGTGGCACTGGCTGGATAGGGTTAGGGGAAAAGAGCCGTGGCTTCAGGGTTCTGCACGGGTCCCGAGTTAGGTTAAGGTTGGGGAAAAGGGATTAGGGTAATGACAAATAGGGTAACGGTCCCGGGACAGGGTCCAAGGCAGGGAACAGTGGGGTTAGGTTTAGGTTTTGGGGATAGGGTAGGGAGACTCGGGTCCATGCAGGCCCAGAACCAACGTTATGCACGGGCCTACCACGACATTATCAGTCCCAGACCCCTCCAATCTCCCCTTTTAGCTCCGAAATACATCCCTCCCCTTGGTTACACTATGAGCTCTTTATTTAGCAAGTCTTTTAGCGCTACGTTTCGGTTTTATTCAACCTTCATCAGGCACAGACTTGCTTTAATCACCCCAGTTTATTTAAAAGAAAAAGGAACATTACTATTACTGATGCTTCTCATGGCTGTCTTGATTCTAGAATGCTCAAAATTTTGGTAAGTCACCTTTTATAGTCTTTGAGATCCGCCCCTTTGTTGAAAAAATTCTCTTAAACAGCCAAGAACAATTAAATAACTTTTCTCCTTTTTTCCTTTTTTCTGAAAATATTTTCCTCTTATTTATTTAGCTTCAGAAAAGTGCACCAGGTAAGTATTTATTTAATTTTGAATTTTTCTGAAAATGATTTATGACATTTCTTTGTTATTTTTTGTCTTTTTTCCTTTCTTTCAGGACTTCTGCTCCCCCAGGCAGGTAAATACAACAGGTAAGTATTTAATTTTATTTCTTTCTCCTTTTTGTGGTTAATTTTTACTTTTTTTGCAGGTTCCTTAAGTTGTTTTTCCTTTTAATCTTGTCCGGTTTTGTGATTATTGTTTTGATGGGAGTTTCCCCTTTTGGTAATTGTGGTTTTGATGTGTAAATATTTTATTTCTTATTCTTTGTAGTTTTTTCCAGGTTTTATGATTATTGTTTTGATGGGAATTTAGCCGCTGTCTCTCACACAGCACTTGTCTCTCTCTCGGTAGCTGTCTCTCACACAGCAACTGTCTCTCACACAGTCCTGTCTCTCACACAGTACCTTTCTCGGTAGCTGTCTCTCACCCAGCAACTGTCTCTCACACAGTCCTGTCTCTCACACAGTACCTGTCTCCCATACAGTACCTGTCTCTCACACAGCATCTGTCTCTCTCAACATGATGTTTTCCTTCTTTTTGTGGCTTAGTTTTCCCCTTTTGGTAATTGTGGTAAGAAGGTAAGTGTTTAACCTTTCTTTGGTGTAGGTGTTTTATTTCATTTCTTTGTGGTATTTTTTCTTTCTGTTTTTGTGATTATTGTTTTGATGGGAAGTTTTCCCCTTATGGTAATTATGGTAAGCAGGTAAGTGTTTACTTTACCCTTTCCTTGATGTATTTTATTTAATTTATTTGTGGTATTTTGCTTAATGTCTCTTTTCTATTTTTCAGGCTATTGGGAGATGAAGAGATGGTCCGAAGTCCAACTCCGTCGGGTGGCACTGGCTGGATAGGGTTAGGGGAAAAGAGCCGTGGCTTCAGGGTTCTGCACGGGTCCCGAGTTAGGTTAAGGTTGGGGAAAAGGGATTAGGGTAATGACAAATAGGGTAACGGTCCCGGGACAGGGTCCAAGGCAGGGAACAGTGGGGTTAGGTTTAGGTTTTGGGGATAGGGTAGGGAGACTCGGGTCCATGCAGGCCCAGAACCAACGTTATGCACGGGCCTACCACGACATTATCAGTCCCAGACCCCTCCAATCTCCCCTTTTAGCTCCGAAATACATCCCTCCCCTTGGTTACACTATGAGCTCTTTATTTAGCAAGTCTTTTAGCGCTACGTTTCGGTTTTATTCAACCTTCATCAGGCACAGACTTGCTTTAATCACCCCAGTTTATTTAAAAGAAAAAGGAACATTACTATTACTGATGCTTCTCATGGCTGTCTTGATTCTAGAATGCTCAAAATTTTGGTAAGTCACCTTTTATAGTCTTTGAGATCCGCCCCTTTGTTGAAAAAATTCTCTTAAACAGCCAAGAACAATTAAATAACTTTTCTCCTTTTTTCCTTTTTTCTGAAAATATTTTCCTCTTATTTATTTAGCTTCAGAAAAGTGCACCAGGTAAGTATTTATTTAATTTTGAATTTTTCTGAAAATGATTTATGACATTTCTTTGTTATTTTTTGTCTTTTTTCCTTTCTTTCAGGACTTCTGCTCCCCCAGGCAGGTAAATACAACAGGTAAGTATTTAATTTTATTTCTTTCTCCTTTTTGTGGTTAATTTTTACTTTTTTTGCAGGTTCCTTAAGTTGTTTTTCCTTTTAATCTTGTCCGGTTTTGTGATTATTGTTTTGATGGGAGTTTCCCCTTTTGGTAATTGTGGTTTTGATGTGTAAATATTTTATTTCTTATTCTTTGTAGTTTTTTCCAGGTTTTATGATTATTGTTTTGATGGGAATTTAGCCGCTGTCTCTCACACAGCACTTGTCTCTCTCTCGGTAGCTGTCTCTCACACAGCAACTGTCTCTCACACAGTCCTGTCTCTCACACAGTACCTTTCTCGGTAGCTGTCTCTCACCCAGCAACTGTCTCTCACACAGTCCTGTCTCTCACACAGTACCTGTCTCCCATACAGTACCTGTCTCTCACACAGCATCTGTCTCTCTCAACATGATGTTTTCCTTCTTTTTGTGGCTTAGTTTTCCCCTTTTGGTAATTGTGGTAAGAAGGTAAGTGTTTAACCTTTCTTTGGTGTAGGTGTTTTATTTCATTTCTTTGTGGTATTTTTTCTTTCTGTTTTTGTGATTATTGTTTTGATGGGAAGTTTTCCCCTTATGGTAATTATGGTAAGCAGGTAAGTGTTTACTTTACCCTTTCCTTGATGTATTTTATTTAATTTATTTGTGGTATTTTGCTTAATGTCTCTTTTCTATTTTTCAGGCTATTGGGAGATGAAGAGATGGTCCGAAGTCCAACTCCGTCGGGTGGCACTGGCTGGATAGGGTTAGGGGAAAAGAGCCGTGGCTTCAGGGTTCTGCACGGGTCCCGAGTTAGGTTAAGGTTGGGGAAAAGGGATTAGGGTAATGACAAATAGGGTAACGGTCCCGGGACAGGGTCCAAGGCAGGGAACAGTGGGGTTAGGTTTAGGTTTTGGGGATAGGGTAGGGAGACTCGGGTCCATGCAGGCCCAGAACCAACGTTATGCACGGGCCTACCACGACATTATCAGTCCCAGACCCCTCCAATCTCCCCTTTTAGCTCCGAAATACATCCCTCCCCTTGGTTACACTATGAGCTCTTTATTTAGCAAGTCTTTTAGCGCTACGTTTCGGTTTTATTCAACCTTCATCAGGCACAGACTTGCTTTAATCACCCCAGTTTATTTAAAAGAAAAAGGAACATTACTATTACTGATGCTTCTCATGGCTGTCTTGATTCTAGAATGCTCAAAATTTTGGTAAGTCACCTTTTATAGTCTTTGAGATCCGCCCCTTTGTTGAAAAAATTCTCTTAAACAGCCAAGAACAATTAAATAACTTTTCTCCTTTTTTCCTTTTTTCTGAAAATATTTTCCTCTTATTTATTTAGCTTCAGAAAAGTGCACCAGGTAAGTATTTATTTAATTTTGAATTTTTCTGAAAATGATTTATGACATTTCTTTGTTATTTTTTGTCTTTTTTCCTTTCTTTCAGGACTTCTGCTCCCCCAGGCAGGTAAATACAACAGGTAAGTATTTAATTTTATTTCTTTCTCCTTTTTGTGGTTAATTTTTACTTTTTTTGCAGGTTCCTTAAGTTGTTTTTCCTTTTAATCTTGTCCGGTTTTGTGATTATTGTTTTGAAGGGAGTTTCCCCTTTTGGTAATTGTGGTTTTGATGTGTAAATATTTTATTTCTTATTCTTTGTAGTTTTTTCCAGGTTTTATGATTATTGTTTTGATGGGAATTTAGCCGCTGTCTCTCACACAGCACTTGTCTCTCTCTCGGTAGCTGTCTCTCACACAGCAACTGTCTCTCACACAGTCCTGTCTCTCACACAGTACCTTTCTCGGTAGCTGTCTCTCACCCAGCAACTGTCTCTCACACAGTCCTGTCTCTCACACAGTACCTGTCTCCCATACAGTACCTGTCTCTCACACAGCATCTGTCTCTCTCAACATGATGTTTTCCTTCTTTTTGTGGCTTAGTTTTCCCCTTTTGGTAATTGTGGTAAGAAGGTAAGTGTTTAACCTTTCTTTGGTGTAGGTGTTTTATTTCATTTCTTTGTGGTATTTTTTCTTTCTGTTTTTGTGATTATTGTTTTGATGGGAAGTTTTCCCCTTATGGTAATTATGGTAAGCAGGTAAGTGTTTACTTTACCCTTTCCTTGATGTATTTTATTTAATTTATTTGTGGTATTTTGCTTAATGTCTCTTTTCTATTTTTCAGGCTATTGGGAGATGAAGAGATGGTCCGAAGTCCAACTCCGTCGGGTGGCACTGGCTGGATAGGGTTAGGGGAAAAGAGCCGTGGCTTCAGGGTTCTGCACGGGTCCCGAGTTAGGTTAAGGTTGGGGAAAAGGGATTAGGGTAATGACAAATAGGGTAACGGTCCCGGGACAGGGTCCAAGGCAGGGAACAGTGGGGTTAGGTTTAGGTTTTGGGGATAGGGTAGGGAGACTCGGGTCCATGCAGGCCCAGAACCAACGTTATGCACGGGCCTACCACGACATTATCAGTCCCAGACCCCTCCAATCTCCCCTTTTAGCTCCGAAATACATCCCTCCCCTTGGTTACACTATGAGCTCTTTATTTAGCAAGTCTTTTAGCGCTACGTTTCGGTTTTATTCAACCTTCATCAGGCACAGACTTGCTTTAATCACCCCAGTTTATTTAAAAGAAAAAGGAACATTACTATTACTGATGCTTCTCATGGCTGTCTTGATTCTAGAATGCTCAAAATTTTGGTAAGTCACCTTTTATAGTCTTTGAGATCCGCCCCTTTGTTGAAAAAATTCTCTTAAACAGCCAAGAACAATTAAATAACTTTTCTCCTTTTTTCCTTTTTTCTGAAAATATTTTCCTCTTATTTATTTAGCTTCAGAAAAGTGCACCAGGTAAGTATTTATTTAATTTTGAATTTTTCTGAAAATGATTTATGACATTTCTTTGTTATTTTTTGTCTTTTTTCCTTTCTTTCAGGACTTCTGCTCCCCCAGGCAGGTAAATACAACAGGTAAGTATTTAATTTTATTTCTTTCTCCTTTTTGTGGTTAATTTTTACTTTTTTTGCAGGTTCCTTAAGTTGTTTTTCCTTTTAATCTTGTCCGGTTTTGTGATTATTGTTTTGATGGGAGTTTCCCCTTTTGGTAATTGTGGTTTTGATGTGTAAATATTTTATTTCTTATTCTTTGTAGTTTTTTCCAGGTTTTATGATTATTGTTTTGATGGGAATTTAGCCGCTGTCTCTCACACAGCACTTGTCTCTCTCTCGGTAGCTGTCTCTCACACAGCAACTGTCTCTCACACAGTCCTGTCTCTCACACAGTACCTTTCTCGGTAGCTGTCTCTCACCCAGCAACTGTCTCTCACACAGTCCTGTCTCTCACACAGTACCTGTCTCCCATACAGTACCTGTCTCTCACACAGCATCTGTCTCTCTCAACATGATGTTTTCCTTCTTTTTGTGGCTTAGTTTTCCCCTTTTGGTAATTGTGGTAAGAAGGTAAGTGTTTAACCTTTCTTTGGTGTAGGTGTTTTATTTCATTTCTTTGTGGTATTTTTTCTTTCTGTTTTTGTGATTATTGTTTTGATGGGAAGTTTTCCCCTTATGGTAATTATGGTAAGCAGGTAAGTGTTTACTTTACCCTTTCCTTGATGTATTTTATTTAATTTATTTGTGGTATTTTGCTTAATGTCTCTTTTCTATTTTTCAGGCTATTGGGAGATGAAGAGATGGTCCGAAGTCCAACTCCGTCGGGTGGCACTGGCTGGATAGGGTTAGGGGAAAAGAGCCGTGGCTTCAGGGTTCTGCACGGGTCCCGAGTTAGGTTAAGGTTGGGGAAAAGGGATTAGGGTAATGACAAATAGGGTAACGGTCCCGGGACAGGGTCCAAGGCAGGGAACAGTGGGGTTAGGTTTAGGTTTTGGGGATAGGGTAGGGAGACTCGGGTCCATGCAGGCCCAGAACCAACGTTATGCACGGGCCTACCACGACATTATCAGTCCCAGACCCCTCCAATCTCCCCTTTTAGCTCCGAAATACATCCCTCCCCTTGGTTACACTATGAGCTCTTTATTTAGCAAGTCTTTTAGCGCTACGTTTCGGTTTTATTCAACCTTCATCAGGCACAGACTTGCTTTAATCACCCCAGTTTATTTAAAAGAAAAAGGAACATTACTATTACTGATGCTTCTCATGGCTGTCTTGATTCTAGAATGCTCAAAATTTTGGTAAGTCACCTTTTATAGTCTTTGAGATCCGCCCCTTTGTTGAAAAAATTCTCTTAAACAGCCAAGAACAATTAAATAACTTTTCTCCTTTTTTCCTTTTTTCTGAAAATATTTTCCTCTTATTTATTTAGCTTCAGAAAAGTGCACCAGGTAAGTATTTATTTAATTTTGAATTTTTCTGAAAATGATTTATGACATTTCTTTGTTATTTTTTGTCTTTTTTCCTTTCTTTCAGGACTTCTGCTCCCCCAGGCAGGTAAATACAACAGGTAAGTATTTAATTTTATTTCTTTCTCCTTTTTGTGGTTAATTTTTACTTTTTTTGCAGGTTCCTTAAGTTGTTTTTCCTTTTAATCTTGTCCGGTTTTGTGATTATTGTTTTGATGGGAGTTTCCCCTTTTGGTAATTGTGGTTTTGATGTGTAAATATTTTATTTCTTATTCTTTGTAGTTTTTTCCAGGTTTTATGATTATTGTTTTGATGGGAATTTAGCCGCTGTCTCTCACACAGCACTTGTCTCTCTCTCGGTAGCTGTCTCTCACACAGCAACTGTCTCTCACACAGTCCTGTCTCTCACACAGTACCTTTCTCGGTAGCTGTCTCTCACCCAGCAACTGTCTCTCACACAGTCCTGTCTCTCACACAGTACCTGTCTCCCATACAGTACCTGTCTCTCACACAGCATCTGTCTCTCTCAACATGATGTTTTCCTTCTTTTTGTGGCTTAGTTTTCCCCTTTTGGTAATTGTGGTAAGAAGGTAAGTGTTTAACCTTTCTTTGGTGTAGGTGTTTTATTTCATTTCTTTGTGGTATTTTTTCTTTCTGTTTTTGTGATTATTGTTTTGATGGGAAGTTTTCCCCTTATGGTAATTATGGTAAGCAGGTAAGTGTTTACTTTACCCTTTCCTTGATGTATTTTATTTAATTTATTTGTGGTATTTTGCTTAATGTCTCTTTTCTATTTTTCAGGCTATTGGGAGATGAAGAGATGGTCCGAAGTCCAACTCCGTCGGGTGGCACTGGCTGGATAGGGTTAGGGGAAAAGAGCCGTGGCTTCAGGGTTCTGCACGGGTCCCGAGTTAGGTTAAGGTTGGGGAAAAGGGATTAGGGTAATGACAAATAGGGTAACGGTCCCGGGACAGGGTCCAAGGCAGGGAACAGTGGGGTTAGGTTTAGGTTTTGGGGATAGGGTAGGGAGACTCGGGTCCATGCAGGCCCAGAACCAACGTTATGCACGGGCCTACCACGACATTATCAGTCCCAGACCCCTCCAATCTCCCCTTTTAGCTCCGAAATACATCCCTCCCCTTGGTTACACTATGAGCTCTTTATTTAGCAAGTCTTTTAGCGCTACGTTTCGGTTTTATTCAACCTTCATCAGGCACAGACTTGCTTTAATCACCCCAGTTTATTTAAAAGAAAAAGGAACATTACTATTACTGATGCTTCTCATGGCTGTCTTGATTCTAGAATGCTCAAAATTTTGGTAAGTCACCTTTTATAGTCTTTGAGATCCGCCCCTTTGTTGAAAAAATTCTCTTAAACAGCCAAGAACAATTAAATAACTTTTCTCCTTTTTTCCTTTTTTCTGAAAATATTTTCCTCTTATTTATTTAGCTTCAGAAAAGTGCACCAGGTAAGTATTTATTTAATTTTGAATTTTTCTGAAAATGATTTATGACATTTCTTTGTTATTTTTTGTCTTTTTTCCTTTCTTTCAGGACTTCTGCTCCCCCAGGCAGGTAAATACAACAGGTAAGTATTTAATTTTATTTCTTTCTCCTTTTTGTGGTTAATTTTTACTTTTTTTGCAGGTTCCTTAAGTTGTTTTTCCTTTTAATCTTGTCCGGTTTTGTGATTATTGTTTTGATGGGAGTTTCCCCTTTTGGTAATTGTGGTTTTGATGTGTAAATATTTTATTTCTTATTCTTTGTAGTTTTTTCCAGGTTTTATGATTATTGTTTTGATGGGAATTTAGCCGCTGTCTCTCACACAGCACTTGTCTCTCTCTCGGTAGCTGTCTCTCACACAGCAACTGTCTCTCACACAGTCCTGTCTCTCACACAGTACCTTTCTCGGTAGCTGTCTCTCACCCAGCAACTGTCTCTCACACAGTCCTGTCTCTCACACAGTACCTGTCTCCCATACAGTACCTGTCTCTCACACAGCATCTGTCTCTCTCAACATGATGTTTTCCTTCTTTTTGTGGCTTAGTTTTCCCCTTTTGGTAATTGTGGTAAGAAGGTAAGTGTTTAACCTTTCTTTGGTGTAGGTGTTTTATTTCATTTCTTTGTGGTATTTTTTCTTTCTGTTTTTGTGATTATTGTTTTGATGGGAAGTTTTCCCCTTATGGTAATTATGGTAAGCAGGTAAGTGTTTACTTTACCCTTTCCTTGATGTATTTTATTTAATTTATTTGTGGTATTTTGCTTAATGTCTCTTTTCTATTTTTCAGGCTATTGGGAGATGAAGAGATGGTCCGAAGTCCAACTCCGTCGGGTGGCACTGGCTGGATAGGGTTAGGGGAAAAGAGCCGTGGCTTCAGGGTTCTGCACGGGTCCCGAGTTAGGTTAAGGTTGGGGAAAAGGGATTAGGGTAATGACAAATAGGGTAACGGTCCCGGGACAGGGTCCAAGGCAGGGAACAGTGGGGTTAGGTTTAGGTTTTGGGGATAGGGTAGGGAGACTCGGGTCCATGCAGGCCCAGAACCAACGTTATGCACGGGCCTACCACGACATTATCAGTCCCAGACCCCTCCAATCTCCCCTTTTAGCTCCGAAATACATCCCTCCCCTTGGTTACACTATGAGCTCTTTATTTAGCAAGTCTTTTAGCGCTACGTTTCGGTTTTATTCAACCTTCATCAGGCACAGACTTGCTTTAATCACCCCAGTTTATTTAAAAGAAAAAGGAACATTACTATTACTGATGCTTCTCATGGCTGTCTTGATTCTAGAATGCTCAAAATTTTGGTAAGTCACCTTTTATAGTCTTTGAGATCCGCCCCTTTGTTGAAAAAATTCTCTTAAACAGCCAAGAACAATTAAATAACTTTTCTCCTTTTTTCCTTTTTTCTGAAAATATTTTCCTCTTATTTATTTAGCTTCAGAAAAGTGCACCAGGTAAGTATTTATTTAATTTTGAATTTTTCTGAAAATGATTTATGACATTTCTTTGTTATTTTTTGTCTTTTTTCCTTTCTTTCAGGACTTCTGCTCCCCCAGGCAGGTAAATACAACAGGTAAGTATTTAATTTTATTTCTTTCTCCTTTTTGTGGTTAATTTTTACTTTTTTTGCAGGTTCCTTAAGTTGTTTTTCCTTTTAATCTTGTCCGGTTTTGTGATTATTGTTTTGATGGGAGTTTCCCCTTTTGGTAATTGTGGTTTTGATGTGTAAATATTTTATTTCTTATTCTTTGTAGTTTTTTCCAGGTTTTATGATTATTGTTTTGATGGGAATTTAGCCGCTGTCTCTCACACAGCACTTGTCTCTCTCTCGGTAGCTGTCTCTCACACAGCAACTGTCTCTCACACAGTCCTGTCTCTCACACAGTACCTTTCTCGGTAGCTGTCTCTCACCCAGCAACTGTCTCTCACACAGTCCTGTCTCTCACACAGTACCTGTCTCCCATACAGTACCTGTCTCTCACACAGCATCTGTCTCTCTCAACATGATGTTTTCCTTCTTTTTGTGGCTTAGTTTTCCCCTTTTGGTAATTGTGGTAAGAAGGTAAGTGTTTAACCTTTCTTTGGTGTAGGTGTTTTATTTCATTTCTTTGTGGTATTTTTTCTTTCTGTTTTTGTGATTATTGTTTTGATGGGAAGTTTTCCCCTTATGGTAATTATGGTAAGCAGGTAAGTGTTTACTTTACCCTTTCCTTGATGTATTTTATTTAATTTATTTGTGGTATTTTGCTTAATGTCTCTTTTCTATTTTTCAGGCTATTGGGAGATGAAGAGATGGTCCGAAGTCCAACTCCGTCGGGTGGCACTGGCTGGATAGGGTTAGGGGAAAAGAGCCGTGGCTTCAGGGTTCTGCACGGGTCCCGAGTTAGGTTAAGGTTGGGGAAAAGGGATTAGGGTAATGACAAATAGGGTAACGGTCCCGGGACAGGGTCCAAGGCAGGGAACAGTGGGGTTAGGTTTAGGTTTTGGGGATAGGGTAGGGAGACTCGGGTCCATGCAGGCCCAGAACCAACGTTATGCACGGGCCTACCACGACATTATCAGTCCCAGACCCCTCCAATCTCCCCTTTTAGCTCCGAAATACATCCCTCCCCTTGGTTACACTATGAGCTCTTTATTTAGCAAGTCTTTTAGCGCTACGTTTCGGTTTTATTCAACCTTCATCAGGCACAGACTTGCTTTAATCACCCCAGTTTATTTAAAAGAAAAAGGAACATTACTATTACTGATGCTTCTCATGGCTGTCTTGATTCTAGAATGCTCAAAATTTTGGTAAGTCACCTTTTATAGTCTTTGAGATCCGCCCCTTTGTTGAAAAAATTCTCTTAAACAGCCAAGAACAATTAAATAACTTTTCTCCTTTTTTCCTTTTTTCTGAAAATATTTTCCTCTTATTTATTTAGCTTCAGAAAAGTGCACCAGGTAAGTATTTATTTAATTTTGAATTTTTCTGAAAATGATTTATGACATTTCTTTGTTATTTTTTGTCTTTTTTCCTTTCTTTCAGGACTTCTGCTCCCCCAGGCAGGTAAATACAACAGGTAAGTATTTAATTTTATTTCTTTCTCCTTTTTGTGGTTAATTTTTACTTTTTTTGCAGGTTCCTTAAGTTGTTTTTCCTTTTAATCTTGTCCGGTTTTGTGATTATTGTTTTGATGGGAGTTTCCCCTTTTGGTAATTGTGGTTTTGATGTGTAAATATTTTATTTCTTATTCTTTGTAGTTTTTTCCAGGTTTTATGATTATTGTTTTGATGGGAATTTAGCCGCTGTCTCTCACACAGCACTTGTCTCTCTCTCGGTAGCTGTCTCTCACACAGCAACTGTCTCTCACACAGTCCTGTCTCTCACACAGTACCTTTCTCGGTAGCTGTCTCTCACCCAGCAACTGTCTCTCACACAGTCCTGTCTCTCACACAGTACCTGTCTCCCATACAGTACCTGTCTCTCACACAGCATCTGTCTCTCTCAACATGATGTTTTCCTTCTTTTTGTGGCTTAGTTTTCCCCTTTTGGTAATTGTGGTAAGAAGGTAAGTGTTTAACCTTTCTTTGGTGTAGGTGTTTTATTTCATTTCTTTGTGGTATTTTTTCTTTCTGTTTTTGTGATTATTGTTTTGATGGGAAGTTTTCCCCTTATGGTAATTATGGTAAGCAGGTAAGTGTTTACTTTACCCTTTCCTTGATGTATTTTATTTAATTTATTTGTGGTATTTTGCTTAATGTCTCTTTTCTATTTTTCAGGCTATTGGGAGATGAAGAGATGGTCCGAAGTCCAACTCCGTCGGGTGGCACTGGCTGGATAGGGTTAGGGGAAAAGAGCCGTGGCTTCAGGGTTCTGCACGGGTCCCGAGTTAGGTTAAGGTTGGGGAAAAGGGATTAGGGTAATGACAAATAGGGTAACGGTCCCGGGACAGGGTCCAAGGCAGGGAACAGTGGGGTTAGGTTTAGGTTTTGGGGATAGGGTAGGGAGACTCGGGTCCATGCAGGCCCAGAACCAACGTTATGCACGGGCCTACCACGACATTATCAGTCCCAGACCCCTCCAATCTCCCCTTTTAGCTCCGAAATACATCCCTCCCCTTGGTTACACTATGAGCTCTTTATTTAGCAAGTCTTTTAGCGCTACGTTTCGGTTTTATTCAACCTTCATCAGGCACAGACTTGCTTTAATCACCCCAGTTTATTTAAAAGAAAAAGGAACATTACTATTACTGATGCTTCTCATGGCTGTCTTGATTCTAGAATGCTCAAAATTTTGGTAAGTCACCTTTTATAGTCTTTGAGATCCGCCCCTTTGTTGAAAAAATTCTCTTAAACAGCCAAGAACAATTAAATAACTTTTCTCCTTTTTTCCTTTTTTCTGAAAATATTTTCCTCTTATTTATTTAGCTTCAGAAAAGTGCACCAGGTAAGTATTTATTTAATTTTGAATTTTTCTGAAAATGATTTATGACATTTCTTTGTTATTTTTTGTCTTTTTTCCTTTCTTTCAGGACTTCTGCTCCCCCAGGCAGGTAAATACAACAGGTAAGTATTTAATTTTATTTCTTTCTCCTTTTTGTGGTTAATTTTTACTTTTTTTGCAGGTTCCTTAAGTTGTTTTTCCTTTTAATCTTGTCCGGTTTTGTGATTATTGTTTTGATGGGAGTTTCCCCTTTTGGTAATTGTGGTTTTGATGTGTAAATATTTTATTTCTTATTCTTTGTAGTTTTTTCCAGGTTTTATGATTATTGTTTTGATGGGAATTTAGCCGCTGTCTCTCACACAGCACTTGTCTCTCTCTCGGTAGCTGTCTCTCACACAGCAACTGTCTCTCACACAGTCCTGTCTCTCACACAGTACCTTTCTCGGTAGCTGTCTCTCACCCAGCAACTGTCTCTCACACAGTCCTGTCTCTCACACAGTACCTGTCTCCCATACAGTACCTGTCTCTCACACAGCATCTGTCTCTCTCAACATGATGTTTTCCTTCTTTTTGTGGCTTAGTTTTCCCCTTTTGGTAATTGTGGTAAGAAGGTAAGTGTTTAACCTTTCTTTGGTGTAGGTGTTTTATTTCATTTCTTTGTGGTATTTTTTCTTTCTGTTTTTGTGATTATTGTTTTGATGGGAAGTTTTCCCCTTATGGTAATTATGGTAAGCAGGTAAGTGTTTACTTTACCCTTTCCTTGATGTATTTTATTTAATTTATTTGTGGTATTTTGCTTAATGTCTCTTTTCTATTTTTCAGGCTATTGGGAGATGAAGAGATGGTCCGAAGTCCAACTCCGTCGGGTGGCACTGGCTGGATAGGGTTAGGGGAAAAGAGCCGTGGCTTCAGGGTTCTGCACGGGTCCCGAGTTAGGTTAAGGTTGGGGAAAAGGGATTAGGGTAATGACAAATAGGGTAACGGTCCCGGGACAGGGTCCAAGGCAGGGAACAGTGGGGTTAGGTTTAGGTTTTGGGGATAGGGTAGGGAGACTCGGGTCCATGCAGGCCCAGAACCAACGTTATGCACGGGCCTACCACGACATTATCAGTCCCAGACCCCTCCAATCTCCCCTTTTAGCTCCGAAATACATCCCTCCCCTTGGTTACACTATGAGCTCTTTATTTAGCAAGTCTTTTAGCGCTACGTTTCGGTTTTATTCAACCTTCATCAGGCACAGACTTGCTTTAATCACCCCAGTTTATTTAAAAGAAAAAGGAACATTACTATTACTGATGCTTCTCATGGCTGTCTTGATTCTAGAATGCTCAAAATTTTGGTAAGTCACCTTTTATAGTCTTTGAGATCCGCCCCTTTGTTGAAAAAATTCTCTTAAACAGCCAAGAACAATTAAATAACTTTTCTCCTTTTTTCCTTTTTTCTGAAAATATTTTCCTCTTATTTATTTAGCTTCAGAAAAGTGCACCAGGTAAGTATTTATTTAATTTTGAATTTTTCTGAAAATGATTTATGACATTTCTTTGTTATTTTTTGTCTTTTTTCCTTTCTTTCAGGACTTCTGCTCCCCCAGGCAGGTAAATACAACAGGTAAGTATTTAATTTTATTTCTTTCTCCTTTTTGTGGTTAATTTTTACTTTTTTTGCAGGTTCCTTAAGTTGTTTTTCCTTTTAATCTTGTCCGGTTTTGTGATTATTGTTTTGATGGGAGTTTCCCCTTTTGGTAATTGTGGTTTTGATGTGTAAATATTTTATTTCTTATTCTTTGTAGTTTTTTCCAGGTTTTATGATTATTGTTTTGATGGGAATTTAGCCGCTGTCTCTCACACAGCACTTGTCTCTCTCTCGGTAGCTGTCTCTCACACAGCAACTGTCTCTCACACAGTCCTGTCTCTCACACAGTACCTTTCTCGGTAGCTGTCTCTCACCCAGCAACTGTCTCTCACACAGTCCTGTCTCTCACACAGTACCTGTCTCCCATACAGTACCTGTCTCTCACACAGCATCTGTCTCTCTCAACATGATGTTTTCCTTCTTTTTGTGGCTTAGTTTTCCCCTTTTGGTAATTGTGGTAAGAAGGTAAGTGTTTAACCTTTCTTTGGTGTAGGTGTTTTATTTCATTTCTTTGTGGTATTTTTTCTTTCTGTTTTTGTGATTATTGTTTTGATGGGAAGTTTTCCCCTTATGGTAATTATGGTAAGCAGGTAAGTGTTTACTTTACCCTTTCCTTGATGTATTTTATTTAATTTATTTGTGGTATTTTGCTTAATGTCTCTTTTCTATTTTTCAGGCTATTGGGAGATGAAGAGATGGTCCGAAGTCCAACTCCGTCGGGTGGCACTGGCTGGATAGGGTTAGGGGAAAAGAGCCGTGGCTTCAGGGTTCTGCACGGGTCCCGAGTTAGGTTAAGGTTGGGGAAAAGGGATTAGGGTAATGACAAATAGGGTAACGGTCCCGGGACAGGGTCCAAGGCAGGGAACAGTGGGGTTAGGTTTAGGTTTTGGGGATAGGGTAGGGAGACTCGGGTCCATGCAGGCCCAGAACCAACGTTATGCACGGGCCTACCACGACATTATCAGTCCCAGACCCCTCCAATCTCCCCTTTTAGCTCCGAAATACATCCCTCCCCTTGGTTACACTATGAGCTCTTTATTTAGCAAGTCTTTTAGCGCTACGTTTCGGTTTTATTCAACCTTCATCAGGCACAGACTTGCTTTAATCACCCCAGTTTATTTAAAAGAAAAAGGAACATTACTATTACTGATGCTTCTCATGGCTGTCTTGATTCTAGAATGCTCAAAATTTTGGTAAGTCACCTTTTATAGTCTTTGAGATCCGCCCCTTTGTTGAAAAAATTCTCTTAAACAGCCAAGAACAATTAAATAACTTTTCTCCTTTTTTCCTTTTTTCTGAAAATATTTTCCTCTTATTTATTTAGCTTCAGAAAAGTGCACCAGGTAAGTATTTATTTAATTTTGAATTTTTCTGAAAATGATTTATGACATTTCTTTGTTATTTTTTGTCTTTTTTCCTTTCTTTCAGGACTTCTGCTCCCCCAGGCAGGTAAATACAACAGGTAAGTATTTAATTTTATTTCTTTCTCCTTTTTGTGGTTAATTTTTACTTTTTTTGCAGGTTCCTTAAGTTGTTTTTCCTTTTAATCTTGTCCGGTTTTGTGATTATTGTTTTGATGGGAGTTTCCCCTTTTGGTAATTGTGGTTTTGATGTGTAAATATTTTATTTCTTATTCTTTGTAGTTTTTTCCAGGTTTTATGATTATTGTTTTGATGGGAATTTAGCCGCTGTCTCTCACACAGCACTTGTCTCTCTCTCGGTAGCTGTCTCTCACACAGCAACTGTCTCTCACACAGTCCTGTCTCTCACACAGTACCTTTCTCGGTAGCTGTCTCTCACCCAGCAACTGTCTCTCACACAGTCCTGTCTCTCACACAGTACCTGTCTCCCATACAGTACCTGTCTCTCACACAGCATCTGTCTCTCTCAACATGATGTTTTCCTTCTTTTTGTGGCTTAGTTTTCCCCTTTTGGTAATTGTGGTAAGAAGGTAAGTGTTTAACCTTTCTTTGGTGTAGGTGTTTTATTTCATTTCTTTGTGGTATTTTTTCTTTCTGTTTTTGTGATTATTGTTTTGATGGGAAGTTTTCCCCTTATGGTAATTATGGTAAGCAGGTAAGTGTTTACTTTACCCTTTCCTTGATGTATTTTATTTAATTTATTTGTGGTATTTTGCTTAATGTCTCTTTTCTATTTTTCAGGCTATTGGGAGATGAAGAGATGGTCCGAAGTCCAACTCCGTCGGGTGGCACTGGCTGGATAGGGTTAGGGGAAAAGAGCCGTGGCTTCAGGGTTCTGCACGGGTCCCGAGTTAGGTTAAGGTTGGGGAAAAGGGATTAGGGTAATGACAAATAGGGTAACGGTCCCGGGACAGGGTCCAAGGCAGGGAACAGTGGGGTTAGGTTTAGGTTTTGGGGATAGGGTAGGGAGACTCGGGTCCATGCAGGCCCAGAACCAACGTTATGCACGGGCCTACCACGACATTATCAGTCCCAGACCCCTCCAATCTCCCCTTTTAGCTCCGAAATACATCCCTCCCCTTGGTTACACTATGAGCTCTTTATTTAGCAAGTCTTTTAGCGCTACGTTTCGGTTTTATTCAACCTTCATCAGGCACAGACTTGCTTTAATCACCCCAGTTTATTTAAAAGAAAAAGGAACATTACTATTACTGATGCTTCTCATGGCTGTCTTGATTCTAGAATGCTCAAAATTTTGGTAAGTCACCTTTTATAGTCTTTGAGATCCGCCCCTTTGTTGAAAAAATTCTCTTAAACAGCCAAGAACAATTAAATAACTTTTCTCCTTTTTTCCTTTTTTCTGAAAATATTTTCCTCTTATTTATTTAGCTTCAGAAAAGTGCACCAGGTAAGTATTTATTTAATTTTGAATTTTTCTGAAAATGATTTATGACATTTCTTTGTTATTTTTTGTCTTTTTTCCTTTCTTTCAGGACTTCTGCTCCCCCAGGCAGGTAAATACAACAGGTAAGTATTTAATTTTATTTCTTTCTCCTTTTTGTGGTTAATTTTTACTTTTTTTGCAGGTTCCTTAAGTTGTTTTTCCTTTTAATCTTGTCCGGTTTTGTGATTATTGTTTTGATGGGAGTTTCCCCTTTTGGTAATTGTGGTTTTGATGTGTAAATATTTTATTTCTTATTCTTTGTAGTTTTTTCCAGGTTTTATGATTATTGTTTTGATGGGAATTTAGCCGCTGTCTCTCACACAGCACTTGTCTCTCTCTCGGTAGCTGTCTCTCACACAGCAACTGTCTCTCACACAGTCCTGTCTCTCACACAGTACCTTTCTCGGTAGCTGTCTCTCACCCAGCAACTGTCTCTCACACAGTCCTGTCTCTCACACAGTACCTGTCTCCCATACAGTACCTGTCTCTCACACAGCATCTGTCTCTCTCAACATGATGTTTTCCTTCTTTTTGTGGCTTAGTTTTCCCCTTTTGGTAATTGTGGTAAGAAGGTAAGTGTTTAACCTTTCTTTGGTGTAGGTGTTTTATTTCATTTCTTTGTGGTATTTTTTCTTTCTGTTTTTGTGATTATTGTTTTGATGGGAAGTTTTCCCCTTATGGTAATTATGGTAAGCAGGTAAGTGTTTACTTTACCCTTTCCTTGATGTATTTTATTTAATTTATTTGTGGTATTTTGCTTAATGTCTCTTTTCTATTTTTCAGGCTATTGGGAGATGAAGAGATGGTCCGAAGTCCAACTCCGTCGGGTGGCACTGGCTGGATAGGGTTAGGGGAAAAGAGCCGTGGCTTCAGGGTTCTGCACGGGTCCCGAGTTAGGTTAAGGTTGGGGAAAAGGGATTAGGGTAATGACAAATAGGGTAACGGTCCCGGGACAGGGTCCAAGGCAGGGAACAGTGGGGTTAGGTTTAGGTTTTGGGGATAGGGTAGGGAGACTCGGGTCCATGCAGGCCCAGAACCAACGTTATGCACGGGCCTACCACGACATTATCAGTCCCAGACCCCTCCAATCTCCCCTTTTAGCTCCGAAATACATCCCTCCCCTTGGTTACACTATGAGCTCTTTATTTAGCAAGTCTTTTAGCGCTACGTTTCGGTTTTATTCAACCTTCATCAGGCACAGACTTGCTTTAATCACCCCAGTTTATTTAAAAGAAAAAGGAACATTACTATTACTGATGCTTCTCATGGCTGTCTTGATTCTAGAATGCTCAAAATTTTGGTAAGTCACCTTTTATAGTCTTTGAGATCCGCCCCTTTGTTGAAAAAATTCTCTTAAACAGCCAAGAACAATTAAATAACTTTTCTCCTTTTTTCCTTTTTTCTGAAAATATTTTCCTCTTATTTATTTAGCTTCAGAAAAGTGCACCAGGTAAGTATTTATTTAATTTTGAATTTTTCTGAAAATGATTTAAGACATTTCTTTGTTATTTTTTGTCTTTTTTCCTTTCTTTCAGGACTTCTGCTCCCCCAGGCAGGTAAATACAACAGGTAAGTATTTAATTTTATTTCTTTCTCCTTTTTGTGGTTAATTTTTACTTTTTTTGCAGGTTCCTTAAGTTGTTTTTCCTTTTAATCTTGTCCGGTTTTGTGATTATTGTTTTGATGGGAGTTTCCCCTTTTGGTAATTGTGGTTTTGATGTGTAAATATTTTATTTCTTATTCTTTGTAGTTTTTTCCAGGTTTTATGATTATTGTTTTGATGGGAATTTAGCCGCTGTCTCTCACACAGCACTTGTCTCTCTCTCGGTAGCTGTCTCTCACACAGCAACTGTCTCTCACACAGTCCTGTCTCTCACACAGTACCTTTCTCGGTAGCTGTCTCTCACCCAGCAACTGTCTCTCACACAGTCCTGTCTCTCACACAGTACCTGTCTCCCATACAGTACCTGTCTCTCACACAGCATCTGTCTCTCTCAACATGATGTTTTCCTTCTTTTTGTGGCTTAGTTTTCCCCTTTTGGTAATTGTGGTAAGAAGGTAAGTGTTTAACCTTTCTTTGGTGTAGGTGTTTTATTTCATTTCTTTGTGGTATTTTTTCTTTCTGTTTTTGTGATTATTGTTTTGATGGGAAGTTTTCCCCTTATGGTAATTATGGTAAGCAGGTAAGTGTTTACTTTACCCTTTCCTTGATGTATTTTATTTAATTTATTTGTGGTATTTTGCTTAATGTCTCTTTTCTATTTTTCAGGCTATTGGGAGATGAAGAGATGGTCCGAAGTCCAACTCCGTCGGGTGGCACTGGCTGGATAGGGTTAGGGGAAAAGAGCCGTGGCTTCAGGGTTCTGCACGGGTCCCGAGTTAGGTTAAGGTTGGGGAAAAGGGATTAGGGTAATGACAAATAGGGTAACGGTCCCGGGACAGGGTCCAAGGCAGGGAACAGTGGGGTTAGGTTTAGGTTTTGGGGATAGGGTAGGGAGACTCGGGTCCATGCAGGCCCAGAACCAACGTTATGCACGGGCCTACCACGACATTATCAGTCCCAGACCCCTCCAATCTCCCCTTTTAGCTCCGAAATACATCCCTCCCCTTGGTTACACTATGAGCTCTTTATTTAGCAAGTCTTTTAGCGCTACGTTTCGGTTTTATTCAACCTTCATCAGGCACAGACTTGCTTTAATCACCCCAGTTTATTTAAAAGAAAAAGGAACATTACTATTACTGATGCTTCTCATGGCTGTCTTGATTCTAGAATGCTCAAAATTTTGGTAAGTCACCTTTTATAGTCTTTGAGATCCGCCCCTTTGTTGAAAAAATTCTCTTAAACAGCCAAGAACAATTAAATAACTTTTCTCCTTTTTTCCTTTTTTCTGAAAATATTTTCCTCTTATTTATTTAGCTTCAGAAAAGTGCACCAGGTAAGTATTTATTTAATTTTGAATTTTTCTGAAAATGATTTATGACATTTCTTTGTTATTTTTTGTCTTTTTTCCTTTCTTTCAGGACTTCTGCTCCCCCAGGCAGGTAAATACAACAGGTAAGTATTTAATTTTATTTCTTTCTCCTTTTTGTGGTTAATTTTTACTTTTTTTGCAGGTTCCTTAAGTTGTTTTTCCTTTTAATCTTGTCCGGTTTTGTGATTATTGTTTTGATGGGAGTTTCCCCTTTTGGTAATTGTGGTTTTGATGTGTAAATATTTTATTTCTTATTCTTTGTAGTTTTTTCCAGGTTTTATGATTATTGTTTTGATGGGAATTTAGCCGCTGTCTCTCACACAGCACTTGTCTCTCTCTCGGTAGCTGTCTCTCACACAGCAACTGTCTCTCACACAGTCCTGTCTCTCACACAGTACCTTTCTCGGTAGCTGTCTCTCACCCAGCAACTGTCTCTCACACAGTCCTGTCTCTCACACAGTACCTGTCTCCCATACAGTACCTGTCTCTCACACAGCATCTGTCTCTCTCAACATGATGTTTTCCTTCTTTTTGTGGCTTAGTTTTCCCCTTTTGGTAATTGTGGTAAGAAGGTAAGTGTTTAACCTTTCTTTGGTGTAGGTGTTTTATTTCATTTCTTTGTGGTATTTTTTCTTTCTGTTTTTGTGATTATTGTTTTGATGGGAAGTTTTCCCCTTATGGTAATTATGGTAAGCAGGTAAGTGTTTACTTTACCCTTTCCTTGATGTATTTTATTTAATTTATTTGTGGTATTTTGCTTAATGTCTCTTTTCTATTTTTCAGGCTATTGGGAGATGAAGAGATGGTCCGAAGTCCAACTCCGTCGGGTGGCACTGGCTGGATAGGGTTAGGGGAAAAGAGCCGTGGCTTCAGGGTTCTGCACGGGTCCCGAGTTAGGTTAAGGTTGGGGAAAAGGGATTAGGGTAATGACAAATAGGGTAACGGTCCCGGGACAGGGTCCAAGGCAGGGAACAGTGGGGTTAGGTTTAGGTTTTGGGGATAGGGTAGGGAGACTCGGGTCCATGCAGGCCCAGAACCAACGTTATGCACGGGCCTACCACGACATTATCAGTCCCAGACCCCTCCAATCTCCCCTTTTAGCTCCGAAATACATCCCTCCCCTTGGTTACACTATGAGCTCTTTATTTAGCAAGTCTTTTAGCGCTACGTTTCGGTTTTATTCAACCTTCATCAGGCACAGACTTGCTTTAATCACCCCAGTTTATTTAAAAGAAAAAGGAACATTACTATTACTGATGCTTCTCATGGCTGTCTTGATTCTAGAATGCTCAAAATTTTGGTAAGTCACCTTTTATAGTCTTTGAGATCCGCCCCTTTGTTGAAAAAATTCTCTTAAACAGCCAAGAACAATTAAATAACTTTTCTCCTTTTTTCCTTTTTTCTGAAAATATTTTCCTCTTATTTATTTAGCTTCAGAAAAGTGCACCAGGTAAGTATTTATTTAATTTTGAATTTTTCTGAAAATGATTTATGACATTTCTTTGTTATTTTTTGTCTTTTTTCCTTTCTTTCAGGACTTCTGCTCCCCCAGGCAGGTAAATACAACAGGTAAGTATTTAATTTTATTTCTTTCTCCTTTTTGTGGTTAATTTTTACTTTTTTTGCAGGTTCCTTAAGTTGTTTTTCCTTTTAATCTTGTCCGGTTTTGTGATTATTGTTTTGATGGGAGTTTCCCCTTTTGGTAATTGTGGTTTTGATGTGTAAATATTTTATTTCTTATTCTTTGTAGTTTTTTCCAGGTTTTATGATTATTGTTTTGATGGGAATTTAGCCGCTGTCTCTCACACAGCACTTGTCTCTCTCTCGGTAGCTGTCTCTCACACAGCAACTGTCTCTCACACAGTCCTGTCTCTCACACAGTACCTTTCTCGGTAGCTGTCTCTCACCCAGCAACTGTCTCTCACACAGTCCTGTCTCTCACACAGTACCTGTCTCCCATACAGTACCTGTCTCTCACACAGCATCTGTCTCTCTCAACATGATGTTTTCCTTCTTTTTGTGGCTTAGTTTTCCCCTTTTGGTAATTGTGGTAAGAAGGTAAGTGTTTAACCTTTCTTTGGTGTAGGTGTTTTATTTCATTTCTTTGTGGTATTTTTTCTTTCTGTTTTTGTGATTATTGTTTTGATGGGAAGTTTTCCCCTTATGGTAATTATGGTAAGCAGGTAAGTGTTTACTTTACCCTTTCCTTGATGTATTTTATTTAATTTATTTGTGGTATTTTGCTTAATGTCTCTTTTCTATTTTTCAGGCTATTGGGAGATGAAGAGATGGTCCGAAGTCCAACTCCGTCGGGTGGCACTGGCTGGATAGGGTTAGGGGAAAAGAGCCGTGGCTTCAGGGTTCTGCACGGGTCCCGAGTTAGGTTAAGGTTGGGGAAAAGGGATTAGGGTAATGACAAATAGGGTAACGGTCCCGGGACAGGGTCCAAGGCAGGGAACAGTGGGGTTAGGTTTAGGTTTTGGGGATAGGGTAGGGAGACTCGGGTCCATGCAGGCCCAGAACCAACGTTATGCACGGGCCTACCACGACATTATCAGTCCCAGACCCCTCCAATCTCCCCTTTTAGCTCCGAAATACATCCCTCCCCTTGGTTACACTATGAGCTCTTTATTTAGCAAGTCTTTTAGCGCTACGTTTCGGTTTTATTCAACCTTCATCAGGCACAGACTTGCTTTAATCACCCCAGTTTATTTAAAAGAAAAAGGAACATTACTATTACTGATGCTTCTCATGGCTGTCTTGATTCTAGAATGCTCAAAATTTTGGTAAGTCACCTTTTATAGTCTTTGAGATCCGCCCCTTTGTTGAAAAAATTCTCTTAAACAGCCAAGAACAATTAAATAACTTTTCTCCTTTTTTCCTTTTTTCTGAAAATATTTTCCTCTTATTTATTTAGCTTCAGAAAAGTGCACCAGGTAAGTATTTATTTAATTTTGAATTTTTCTGAAAATGATTTATGACATTTCTTTGTTATTTTTTGTCTTTTTTCCTTTCTTTCAGGACTTCTGCTCCCCCAGGCAGGTAAATACAACAGGTAAGTATTTAATTTTATTTCTTTCTCCTTTTTGTGGTTAATTTTTACTTTTTTTGCAGGTTCCTTAAGTTGTTTTTCCTTTTAATCTTGTCCGGTTTTGTGATTATTGTTTTGATGGGAGTTTCCCCTTTTGGTAATTGTGGTTTTGATGTGTAAATATTTTATTTCTTATTCTTTGTAGTTTTTTCCAGGTTTTATGATTATTGTTTTGATGGGAATTTAGCCGCTGTCTCTCACACAGCACTTGTCTCTCTCTCGGTAGCTGTCTCTCACACAGCAACTGTCTCTCACACAGTCCTGTCTCTCACACAGTACCTTTCTCGGTAGCTGTCTCTCACCCAGCAACTGTCTCTCACACAGTCCTGTCTCTCACACAGTACCTGTCTCCCATACAGTACCTGTCTCTCACACAGCATCTGTCTCTCTCAACATGATGTTTTCCTTCTTTTTGTGGCTTAGTTTTCCCCTTTTGGTAATTGTGGTAAGAAGGTAAGTGTTTAACCTTTCTTTGGTGTAGGTGTTTTATTTCATTTCTTTGTGGTATTTTTTCTTTCTGTTTTTGTGATTATTGTTTTGATGGGAAGTTTTCCCCTTATGGTAATTATGGTAAGCAGGTAAGTGTTTACTTTACCCTTTCCTTGATGTATTTTATTTAATTTATTTGTGGTATTTTGCTTAATGTCTCTTTTCTATTTTTCAGGCTATTGGGAGATGAAGAGATGGTCCGAAGTCCAACTCCGTCGGGTGGCACTGGCTGGATAGGGTTAGGGGAAAAGAGCCGTGGCTTCAGGGTTCTGCACGGGTCCCGAGTTAGGTTAAGGTTGGGGAAAAGGGATTAGGGTAATGACAAATAGGGTAACGGTCCCGGGACAGGGTCCAAGGCAGGGAACAGTGGGGTTAGGTTTAGGTTTTGGGGATAGGGTAGGGAGACTCGGGTCCATGCAGGCCCAGAACCAACGTTATGCACGGGCCTACCACGACATTATCAGTCCCAGACCCCTCCAATCTCCCCTTTTAGCTCCGAAATACATCCCTCCCCTTGGTTACACTATGAGCTCTTTATTTAGCAAGTCTTTTAGCGCTACGTTTCGGTTTTATTCAACCTTCATCAGGCACAGACTTGCTTTAAACACCCCAGTTTATTTAAAAGAAAAAGGAACATTACTATTACTGATGCTTCTCATGGCTGTCTTGATTCTAGAATGCTCAAAATTTTGGTAAGTCACCTTTTATAGTCTTTGAGATCCGCCCCTTTGTTGAAAAAATTCTCTTAAACAGCCAAGAACAATTAAATAACTTTTCTCCTTTTTTCCTTTTTTCTGAAAATATTTTCCTCTTATTTATTTAGCTTCAGAAAAGTGCACCAGGTAAGTATTTATTTAATTTTGAATTTTTCTGAAAATGATTTATGACATTTCTTTGTTATTTTTTGTCTTTTTTCCTTTCTTTCAGGACTTCTGCTCCCCCAGGCAGGTAAATACAACAGGTAAGTATTTAATTTTATTTCTTTCTCCTTTTTGTGGTTAATTTTTACTTTTTTTGCAGGTTCCTTAAGTTGTTTTTCCTTTTAATCTTGTCCGGTTTTGTGATTATTGTTTTGATGGGAGTTTCCCCTTTTGGTAATTGTGGTTTTGATGTGTAAATATTTTATTTCTTATTCTTTGTAGTTTTTTCCAGGTTTTATGATTATTGTTTTGATGGGAATTTAGCCGCTGTCTCTCACACAGCACTTGTCTCTCTCTCGGTAGCTGTCTCTCACACAGCAACTGTCTCTCACACAGTCCTGTCTCTCACACAGTACCTTTCTCGGTAGCTGTCTCTCACCCAGCAACTGTCTCTCACACAGTCCTGTCTCTCACACAGTACCTGTCTCCCATACAGTACCTGTCTCTCACACAGCATCTGTCTCTCTCAACATGATGTTTTCCTTCTTTTTGTGGCTTAGTTTTCCCCTTTTGGTAATTGTGGTAAGAAGGTAAGTGTTTAACCTTTCTTTGGTGTAGGTGTTTTATTTCATTTCTTTGTGGTATTTTTTCTTTCTGTTTTTGTGATTATTGTTTTGATGGGAAGTTTTCCCCTTATGGTAATTATGGTAAGCAGGTAAGTGTTTACTTTACCCTTTCCTTGATGTATTTTATTTAATTTATTTGTGGTATTTTGCTTAATGTCTCTTTTCTATTTTTCAGGCTATTGGGAGATGAAGAGATGGTCCGAAGTCCAACTCCGTCGGGTGGCACTGGCTGGATAGGGTTAGGGGAAAAGAGCCGTGGCTTCAGGGTTCTGCACGGGTCCCGAGTTAGGTTAAGGTTGGGGAAAAGGGATTAGGGTAATGACAAATAGGGTAACGGTCCCGGGACAGGGTCCAAGGCAGGGAACAGTGGGGTTAGGTTTAGGTTTTGGGGATAGGGTAGGGAGACTCGGGTCCATGCAGGCCCAGAACCAACGTTATGCACGGGCCTACCACGACATTATCAGTCCCAGACCCCTCCAATCTCCCCTTTTAGCTCCGAAATACATCCCTCCCCTTGGTTACACTATGAGCTCTTTATTTAGCAAGTCTTTTAGCGCTACGTTTCGGTTTTATTCAACCTTCATCAGGCACAGACTTGCTTTAATCACCCCAGTTTATTTAAAAGAAAAAGGAACATTACTATTACTGATGCTTCTCATGGCTGTCTTGATTCTAGAATGCTCAAAATTTTGGTAAGTCACCTTTTATAGTCTTTGAGATCCGCCCCTTTGTTGAAAAAATTCTCTTAAACAGCCAAGAACAATTAAATAACTTTTCTCCTTTTTTCCTTTTTTCTGAAAATATTTTCCTCTTATTTATTTAGCTTCAGAAAAGTGCACCAGGTAAGTATTTATTTAATTTTGAATTTTTCTGAAAATGATTTATGACATTTCTTTGTTATTTTTTGTCTTTTTTCCTTTCTTTCAGGACTTCTGCTCCCCCAGGCAGGTAAATACAACAGGTAAGTATTTAATTTTATTTCTTTCTCCTTTTTGTGGTTAATTTTTACTTTTTTTGCAGGTTCCTTAAGTTGTTTTTCCTTTTAATCTTGTCCGGTTTTGTGATTATTGTTTTGATGGGAGTTTCCCCTTTTGGTAATTGTGGTTTTGATGTGTAAATATTTTATTTCTTATTCTTTGTAGTTTTTTCCAGGTTTTATGATTATTGTTTTGATGGGAATTTAGCCGCTGTCTCTCACACAGCACTTGTCTCTCTCTCGGTAGCTGTCTCTCACACAGCAACTGTCTCTCACACAGTCCTGTCTCTCACACAGTACCTTTCTCGGTAGCTGTCTCTCACCCAGCAACTGTCTCTCACACAGTCCTGTCTCTCACACAGTACCTGTCTCCCATACAGTACCTGTCTCTCACACAGCATCTGTCTCTCTCAACATGATGTTTTCCTTCTTTTTGTGGCTTAGTTTTCCCCTTTTGGTAATTGTGGTAAGAAGGTAAGTGTTTAACCTTTCTTTGGTGTAGGTGTTTTATTTCATTTCTTTGTGGTATTTTTTCTTTCTGTTTTTGTGATTATTGTTTTGATGGGAAGTTTTCCCCTTATGGTAATTATGGTAAGCAGGTAAGTGTTTACTTTACCCTTTCCTTGATGTATTTTATTTAATTTATTTGTGGTATTTTGCTTAATGTCTCTTTTCTATTTTTCAGGCTATTGGGAGATGAAGAGATGGTCCGAAGTCCAACTCCGTCGGGTGGCACTGGCTGGATAGGGTTAGGGGAAAAGAGCCGTGGCTTCAGGGTTCTGCACGGGTCCCGAGTTAGGTTAAGGTTGGGGAAAAGGGATTAGGGTAATGACAAATAGGGTAACGGTCCCGGGACAGGGTCCAAGGCAGGGAACAGTGGGGTTAGGTTTAGGTTTTGGGGATAGGGTAGGGAGACTCGGGTCCATGCAGGCCCAGAACCAACGTTATGCACGGGCCTACCACGACATTATCAGTCCCAGACCCCTCCAATCTCCCCTTTTAGCTCCGAAATACATCCCTCCCCTTGGTTACACTATGAGCTCTTTATTTAGCAAGTCTTTTAGCGCTACGTTTCGGTTTTATTCAACCTTCATCAGGCACAGACTTGCTTTAATCACCCCAGTTTATTTAAAAGAAAAAGGAACATTACTATTACTGATGCTTCTCATGGCTGTCTTGATTCTAGAATGCTCAAAATTTTGGTAAGTCACCTTTTATAGTCTTTGAGATCCGCCCCTTTGTTGAAAAAATTCTCTTAAACAGCCAAGAACAATTAAATAACTTTTCTCCTTTTTTCCTTTTTTCTGAAAATATTTTCCTCTTATTTATTTAGCTTCAGAAAAGTGCACCAGGTAAGTATTTATTTAATTTTGAATTTTTCTGAAAATGATTTATGACATTTCTTTGTTATTTTTTGTCTTTTTTCCTTTCTTTCAGGACTTCTGCTCCCCCAGGCAGGTAAATACAACAGGTAAGTATTTAATTTTATTTCTTTCTCCTTTTTGTGGTTAATTTTTACTTTTTTTGCAGGTTCCTTAAGTTGTTTTTCCTTTTAATCTTGTCCGGTTTTGTGATTATTGTTTTGATGGGAGTTTCCCCTTTTGGTAATTGTGGTTTTGATGTGTAAATATTTTATTTCTTATTCTTTGTAGTTTTTTCCAGGTTTTATGATTATTGTTTTGATGGGAATTTAGCCGCTGTCTCTCACACAGCACTTGTCTCTCTCTCGGTAGCTGTCTCTCACACAGCAACTGTCTCTCACACAGTCCTGTCTCTCACACAGTACCTTTCTCGGTAGCTGTCTCTCACCCAGCAACTGTCTCTCACACAGTCCTGTCTCTCACACAGTACCTGTCTCCCATACAGTACCTGTCTCTCACACAGCATCTGTCTCTCTCAACATGATGTTTTCCTTCTTTTTGTGGCTTAGTTTTCCCCTTTTGGTAATTGTGGTAAGAAGGTAAGTGTTTAACCTTTCTTTGGTGTAGGTGTTTTATTTCATTTCTTTGTGGTATTTTTTCTTTCTGTTTTTGTGATTATTGTTTTGATGGGAAGTTTTCCCCTTATGGTAATTATGGTAAGCAGGTAAGTGTTTACTTTACCCTTTCCTTGATGTATTTTATTTAATTTATTTGTGGTATTTTGCTTAATGTCTCTTTTCTATTTTTCAGGCTATTGGGAGATGAAGAGATGGTCCGAAGTCCAACTCCGTCGGGTGGCACTGGCTGGATAGGGTTAGGGGAAAAGAGCCGTGGCTTCAGGGTTCTGCACGGGTCCCGAGTTAGGTTAAGGTTGGGGAAAAGGGATTAGGGTAATGACAAATAGGGTAACGGTCCCGGGACAGGGTCCAAGGCAGGGAACAGTGGGGTTAGGTTTAGGTTTTGGGGATAGGGTAGGGAGACTCGGGTCCATGCAGGCCCAGAACCAACGTTATGCACGGGCCTACCACGACATTATCAGTCCCAGACCCCTCCAATCTCCCCTTTTAGCTCCGAAATACATCCCTCCCCTTGGTTACACTATGAGCTCTTTATTTAGCAAGTCTTTTAGCGCTACGTTTCGGTTTTATTCAACCTTCATCAGGCACAGACTTGCTTTAATCACCCCAGTTTATTTAAAAGAAAAAGGAACATTACTATTACTGATGCTTCTCATGGCTGTCTTGATTCTAGAATGCTCAAAATTTTGGTAAGTCACCTTTTATAGTCTTTGAGATCCGCCCCTTTGTTGAAAAAATTCTCTTAAACAGCCAAGAACAATTAAATAACTTTTCTCCTTTTTTCCTTTTTTCTGAAAATATTTTCCTCTTATTTATTTAGCTTCAGAAAAGTGCACCAGGTAAGTATTTATTTAATTTTGAATTTTTCTGAAAATGATTTAAGACATTTCTTTGTTATTTTTTGTCTTTTTTCCTTTCTTTCAGGACTTCTGCTCCCCCAGGCAGGTAAATACAACAGGTAAGTATTTAATTTTATTTCTTTCTCCTTTTTGTGGTTAATTTTTACTTTTTTTGCAGGTTCCTTAAGTTGTTTTTCCTTTTAATCTTGTCCGGTTTTGTGATTATTGTTTTGATGGGAGTTTCCCCTTTTGGTAATTGTGGTTTTGATGTGTAAATATTTTATTTCTTATTCTTTGTAGTTTTTTCCAGGTTTTATGATTATTGTTTTGATGGGAATTTAGCCGCTGTCTCTCACACAGCACTTGTCTCTCTCTCGGTAGCTGTCTCTCACACAGCAACTGTCTCTCACACAGTCCTGTCTCTCACACAGTACCTTTCTCGGTAGCTGTCTCTCACCCAGCAACTGTCTCTCACACAGTCCTGTCTCTCACACAGTACCTGTCTCCCATACAGTACCTGTCTCTCACACAGCATCTGTCTCTCTCAACATGATGTTTTCCTTCTTTTTGTGGCTTAGTTTTCCCCTTTTGGTAATTGTGGTAAGAAGGTAAGTGTTTAACCTTTCTTTGGTGTAGGTGTTTTATTTCATTTCTTTGTGGTATTTTTTCTTTCTGTTTTTGTGATTATTGTTTTGATGGGAAGTTTTCCCCTTATGGTAATTATGGTAAGCAGGTAAGTGTTTACTTTACCCTTTCCTTGATGTATTTTATTTAATTTATTTGTGGTATTTTGCTTAATGTCTCTTTTCTATTTTTCAGGCTATTGGGAGATGAAGAGATGGTCCGAAGTCCAACTCCGTCGGGTGGCACTGGCTGGATAGGGTTAGGGGAAAAGAGCCGTGGCTTCAGGGTTCTGCACGGGTCCCGAGTTAGGTTAAGGTTGGGGAAAAGGGATTAGGGTAATGACAAATAGGGTAACGGTCCCGGGACAGGGTCCAAGGCAGGGAACAGTGGGGTTAGGTTTAGGTTTTGGGGATAGGGTAGGGAGACTCGGGTCCATGCAGGCCCAGAACCAACGTTATGCACGGGCCTACCACGACATTATCAGTCCCAGACCCCTCCAATCTCCCCTTTTAGCTCCGAAATACATCCCTCCCCTTGGTTACACTATGAGCTCTTTATTTAGCAAGTCTTTTAGCGCTACGTTTCGGTTTTATTCAACCTTCATCAGGCACAGACTTGCTTTAATCACCCCAGTTTATTTAAAAGAAAAAGGAACATTACTATTACTGATGCTTCTCATGGCTGTCTTGATTCTAGAATGCTCAAAATTTTGGTAAGTCACCTTTTATAGTCTTTGAGATCCGCCCCTTTGTTGAAAAAATTCTCTTAAACAGCCAAGAACAATTAAATAACTTTTCTCCTTTTTTCCTTTTTTCTGAAAATATTTTCCTCTTATTTATTTAGCTTCAGAAAAGTGCACCAGGTAAGTATTTATTTAATTTTGAATTTTTCTGAAAATGATTTATGACATTTCTTTGTTATTTTTTGTCTTTTTTCCTTTCTTTCAGGACTTCTGCTCCCCCAGGCAGGTAAATACAACAGGTAAGTATTTAATTTTATTTCTTTCTCCTTTTTGTGGTTAATTTTTACTTTTTTTGCAGGTTCCTTAAGTTGTTTTTCCTTTTAATCTTGTCCGGTTTTGTGATTATTGTTTTGATGGGAGTTTCCCCTTTTGGTAATTGTGGTTTTGATGTGTAAATATTTTATTTCTTATTCTTTGTAGTTTTTTCCAGGTTTTATGATTATTGTTTTGATGGGAATTTAGCCGCTGTCTCTCACACAGCACTTGTCTCTCTCTCGGTAGCTGTCTCTCACACAGCAACTGTCTCTCACACAGTCCTGTCTCTCACACAGTACCTTTCTCGGTAGCTGTCTCTCACCCAGCAACTGTCTCTCACACAGTCCTGTCTCTCACACAGTACCTGTCTCCCATACAGTACCTGTCTCTCACACAGCATCTGTCTCTCTCAACATGATGTTTTCCTTCTTTTTGTGGCTTAGTTTTCCCCTTTTGGTAATTGTGGTAAGAAGGTAAGTGTTTAACCTTTCTTTGGTGTAGGTGTTTTATTTCATTTCTTTGTGGTATTTTTTCTTTCTGTTTTTGTGATTATTGTTTTGATGGGAAGTTTTCCCCTTATGGTAATTATGGTAAGCAGGTAAGTGTTTACTTTACCCTTTCCTTGATGTATTTTATTTAATTTATTTGTGGTATTTTGCTTAATGTCTCTTTTCTATTTTTCAGGCTATTGGGAGATGAAGAGATGGTCCGAAGTCCAACTCCGTCGGGTGGCACTGGCTGGATAGGGTTAGGGGAAAAGAGCCGTGGCTTCAGGGTTCTGCACGGGTCCCGAGTTAGGTTAAGGTTGGGGAAAAGGGATTAGGGTAATGACAAATAGGGTAACGGTCCCGGGACAGGGTCCAAGGCAGGGAACAGTGGGGTTAGGTTTAGGTTTTGGGGATAGGGTAGGGAGACTCGGGTCCATGCAGGCCCAGAACCAACGTTATGCACGGGCCTACCACGACATTATCAGTCCCAGACCCCTCCAATCTCCCCTTTTAGCTCCGAAATACATCCCTCCCCTTGGTTACACTATGAGCTCTTTATTTAGCAAGTCTTTTAGCGCTACGTTTCGGTTTTATTCAACCTTCATCAGGCACAGACTTGCTTTAATCACCCCAGTTTATTTAAAAGAAAAAGGAACATTACTATTACTGATGCTTCTCATGGCTGTCTTGATTCTAGAATGCTCAAAATTTTGGTAAGTCACCTTTTATAGTCTTTGAGATCCGCCCCTTTGTTGAAAAAATTCTCTTAAACAGCCAAGAACAATTAAATAACTTTTCTCCTTTTTTCCTTTTTTCTGAAAATATTTTCCTCTTATTTATTTAGCTTCAGAAAAGTGCACCAGGTAAGTATTTATTTAATTTTGAATTTTTCTGAAAATGATTTATGACATTTCTTTGTTATTTTTTGTCTTTTTTCCTTTCTTTCAGGACTTCTGCTCCCCCAGGCAGGTAAATACAACAGGTAAGTATTTAATTTTATTTCTTTCTCCTTTTTGTGGTTAATTTTTACTTTTTTTGCAGGTTCCTTAAGTTGTTTTTCCTTTTAATCTTGTCCGGTTTTGTGATTATTGTTTTGATGGGAGTTTCCCCTTTTGGTAATTGTGGTTTTGATGTGTAAATATTTTATTTCTTATTCTTTGTAGTTTTTTCCAGGTTTTATGATTATTGTTTTGATGGGAATTTAGCCGCTGTCTCTCACACAGCACTTGTCTCTCTCTCGGTAGCTGTCTCTCACACAGCAACTGTCTCTCACACAGTCCTGTCTCTCACACAGTACCTTTCTCGGTAGCTGTCTCTCACCCAGCAACTGTCTCTCACACAGTCCTGTCTCTCACACAGTACCTGTCTCCCATACAGTACCTGTCTCTCACACAGCATCTGTCTCTCTCAACATGATGTTTTCCTTCTTTTTGTGGCTTAGTTTTCCCCTTTTGGTAATTGTGGTAAGAAGGTAAGTGTTTAACCTTTCTTTGGTGTAGGTGTTTTATTTCATTTCTTTGTGGTATTTTTTCTTTCTGTTTTTGTGATTATTGTTTTGATGGGAAGTTTTCCCCTTATGGTAATTATGGTAAGCAGGTAAGTGTTTACTTTACCCTTTCCTTGATGTATTTTATTTAATTTATTTGTGGTATTTTGCTTAATGTCTCTTTTCTATTTTTCAGGCTATTGGGAGATGAAGAGATGGTCCGAAGTCCAACTCCGTCGGGTGGCACTGGCTGGATAGGGTTAGGGGAAAAGAGCCGTGGCTTCAGGGTTCTGCACGGGTCCCGAGTTAGGTTAAGGTTGGGGAAAAGGGATTAGGGTAATGACAAATAGGGTAACGGTCCCGGGACAGGGTCCAAGGCAGGGAACAGTGGGGTTAGGTTTAGGTTTTGGGGATAGGGTAGGGAGACTCGGGTCCATGCAGGCCCAGAACCAACGTTATGCACGGGCCTACCACGACATAGGGTTAGGGTTAGGGTTAGGGTTAGGGTTAGGGTTAGGGTTAGGAACATAGTGTTTAACCGGTACCCCCTCACGAGGGACCGGAAATGCACGGGCCATCCCTCGGGGCCCCGCTCTCAGTTGATCCCCGGGCCGTGTTTGCATAAAGGGACGCCGTCCCCGTTTTTTATAGTGGACCTCCGTCCACTGTTCTTGAGCTCTCCAGCTCATATCCACTAGTTTTAAATCAAATCAATCAAATAAAACCAACTGAATTTAAATTAAATTAATTGAATTTTAATTATTTTTTTACAAAAAAATCAAATAAAACTCCCAAAAGAAATTGTGCCCAATTGCGCAACGTTTCGACCTGAAAAGGTCTTCTTCAGGCAAGGGCACTTATTTTATAAACAAAAAACAAAAAATGGCTTAAGGTTTTTGGCAGGTAAATCGATGTTTCTTCTCTTGTAGTCAAAGCAGAAGTGATAAAGTCCCTTTTTCCTCACCCCCATATATATAATCTTCCTCCCCTTTATAACTCCTCCCACTTTTAAATACCCTTTAAAAAATATTTTTTAGCTCCTGAAACAAATTTAAACCAGTTTGTATTTTGTATTTTCTGTTACCCAAATAAATTTAAATAGTTTTTTAAAAATTTAAAAAACTTTGTCCCTTATATTTATTTTAAATATTTTACCATTATTTTATCCTTTAAATATATTTAACCAATTTTTTCAGTGTATTTTTCTTTTTGTCATTTTCATAAATTTAGTTTTTATTTTAAATATTTTACCATTTATTTTACCATTTAAATATATTCTTAACCAATTTGTTCAGTGTATTTTTCTTTTTGTCATATTCATGAATTTAGTTTTAATTTATCTAAAATAAATAAATAAATAAATAAATGATTTATTTGTTAGGGGTAGTGGTTAAGATATAGGGTTTAAACATAGATTTTTAAATTAGGTTTTAGGGTTGTAGTTTAGGAGCAGAAGTTAGGTTTAGGGCTAAGGGTTCGTTTTTAGAGCTTGGTTGTGGTTGGGTTTAGGATTAGGATTAGGGGTTAGATTTTTAGGGCTTACAATTAAGGTTAGGAATTCTGATTTATGTTTGTGGTTAGGTTTAGGGCTTAAGGTTGAGGTTAGGGTTTAGAGTAGAATTTTAGAATTAGTGTTATAAAAATTGAGGTTAAGTTTAGGGGTTAAGGTTAAGGCTAGATCTTAGGTTGGAATTTTGAATGGGGGTTTATAAAAATTAGGGTTATGTTTAGGGTTTAGGATTAAGGTTAAGGTTTAGGGTAGAGTTTCCAAATGGGGTTCTAAAAACTAAGGTTAAGTTTAGGGGTTAGGGTTAGGGTTAGGGTTAGGGTTAGGGTTAGGGGGTTAGGGTTAGGGTTAGGGTTAGGGGGTTAGGGTTAGGGGGTTAGGGTTAGGGTTAGGGTTAGGGTTAGGGTTAGGGTTAGGGTTAGGGGTAGGGTTAGGGTTAGGGTTAGGGTTAGGGTTAGGGTTAGGGTAGGGTTAGGGTTAGGGTTAGGGTTAGGGTTAGGGTTAGGGTAAAAAGACGTAGCTCTGGCGTAAACCCAGAGACCCACGTGGTGCACGGGCCTGCAACTCAGGCCTCATCTCCAGCGCTCTCCATACAAACGATCGACGGATATGGCGCCTGATAGATTGAAGTAGGCTAACGATCGTGTTTTGGGCTAGGCTGGGGAGAAATTAATTACCGAGCACTCCTACCCCAGATAGGGTAAAATAAGTCTTAAGGGATAGTGCCCGTAGAATGGTTTGAGGTCAAATACACCTAGGGTTATAAAAACATAGGGTTGTGCTGATCTAGGGTTCTAAAACTTGAAATTAAAAACTAACGGTTATGTTTAGGTTTAAAATTTTAGGATAAGAGGTTAAAACTAACGGTTATGTTTAGGTTTAAAATTTTAGGATAAGAGGTTAAAACTAACGGTTATGTTTAGGTTTAAAATTTTAGGTTAAGAGGTTAAAACTAACGGTCATATTTTGAGTTCAGGGATAAGAGACGTAATAAATCCTTTTTAAGGTTAAGGGTGTGAGCTAAGATTAAAATTCCCTTTAACCCAACGATATCCTAAATTGTGAGACACGTCATCAGTAGTAAACCATAGAATCACAGGGTGTTTCGGCCTTCAATTACTATACACCCTCCTCCATGGCGGCCCGCCGTAGGTGGATCAGTCCCCGGCTCGTGTCCCATAGCCAATTGAATGAGTAATTTATGTTTATTTATTTATTAGTTTAGAATATTAATTCAAACAAATGACCCTTTTAAAGTCCTATTTATAATAGTGGTTGTAATTAAAGCCTATAGAGCTAAGGTTTAAATTTATTGAAAAAATCCTAGTAAATCTGAGATACACACACTCTAAAGTATTATCTATTGATTGATTAAACATTTAAATTAATTAAATAAACCTTTTTAAAGTCCTATTTATAATACTGATGTTATTGAAGTCTATAGAACTAAGGTTTGAATTTATTGAAATTATATTAATACCACCTGAACCATCCTACAATCGCTCTAAAATATTACTTATTTGTTTAAAATATTAATTTAAGCAAATAAACCCTTTTTAAAGTCCTATTTATAATACTGATGTAATTTAAGACTGTAGAGCTAAGGTTTAAATTAACTAACATTTTTTCTAATACAGTCATAACCCTCTTTCTATGCTCAATACAGTGAAGACTGGTAGATAACCAAGACTCACCTCTCTGCCAATGGCCCTTGTGTTAGCACCGCAAGGTTTCCGGAACCAATTGGACAGAGTGTTGCAACCTCAGGCTCCCAGCAGGTGACCCCAGATCGGGTCAGAAGACTTCTAATGGGTAGTTCTTCTGAGGAAAATCTTATCCAAACGACAGTAAAATCCCCAGCCAAGTTAAGTCTTAGTGGGAGGCCAACCCAGGTCCTTAGTAGGCTTATTTTTCACACTGATGGTAGATTTTAAATTTTTATTGTATTATTCAGTTATTTATTGTTTACATTCAGTGTGTCTTAAACATCACGTCGCAAAAAACGGCACGACTCTATCTTTTGTAGTTTAGGAGTTATTTCTTAAAATGCACTCCAGATTTAAGTTGCCCATGATGCTTTGGGCCGCAGTCGGTTGTGGAACGCCAATAGGATAAAAAATCTCTAATACACGGAACGCCAATAAGATGAAAAACTAAAATCTTATAGTTTAAAATATCTAATAAATGTCTCTAAATTAATATTTGGGCCACAGTTGCAGTCCAAACATTTTGTATAAGGATGGATCACAGTTGCAATCATCCTCATAAATCTAATTATCAATCTTTAACCTATTTTATAATAAATGAATCAGACTTTGTAGTTATTTTAGGAGCAAAGTCTGATATACTATGACGCAGTGTACCTAATAATTAGAATTTTATCGCTTCTAATGTAAAAATTTACTGTTTTAAGTTAAATTATATAATAAACGTCTCTAATTAGTGGTTTGGGCCAAAGTTTCAGCCAAAACATTTTGTATCAGGGTGGATCACAGTTGCAATCTCCCTAATATCCTAGTGAGCGATGTTTGACCTATTTAGTGAATGAATTAAATCAAATATTGTAAATGGTTTTAAGGCCTAATAACCTACGACGCATATTCTATCATTCTTGCCTGAGCTGTAACGCTCTGAAAGAAGCAAGCTTGGACCAGCAGACGCCTATCTTAGGGCGTCGTGAGGCAGACAGCGATCAACAGAAGGTTGCTCGAGGACAGCATAAACCAGAGTCAGGACACGCAGTCTGAGCCTAAGCTAAAGAGTGCCCTCCGTCTCGGGGTGGCCCAAACCTCCGAGGGTGACATGAAGTATTGGGTCGTTTTAGGCCTCAGCCCTCCTTTTGGTCCTTGAGGGTGCCTTGACCCCTAATCTAGATCCTGGCTATTCCAGATCGTGCTCTAGACGCATGCCCAACGACCCCTTGTGTGGCAATGCACTTACGCCTCCGACAGCTTCCCCCCATATCTCTTAGCGTGCCGCCGCCTACGAGCCTTTATTTTCGGTCGTCCTAAGCAATGGATCTCCTGTGCCTTTCGGTCCAAACATTACAGTACGTGCTCATGTATGAGCTTCGATACTGTTGCCCCCAATTACTAGGGTGCCTGAGTGGGTGTCTAGATTGCATTTAAATGAATATTAGTTAATACAGAAGGTAATTGTTATTTTATGCATGTTGTATATAAAAGGAGGTTAACAGTTAGACTTTTTTAACCTCTGCCCACCAGGTTAAGATCAACCGTGGAGGTGGCCGGAGACAAGGTGACCGAGGGCGGCACTGGCCGGTTAGGTTAGGGTAAAAAGACGTAGCTCTGGCGTAAACCCAGAGACCCACGTGGTGCACGGGCCTGCAACTCAGGCCTCATCTCCAGCGCTCTCCATACAAACGATCGACGGATATGGCGCCTGATAGATTGAAGTAGGCTAACGATCGTGTTTTGGGCTAGGCTGGGGAGAAATTAATTACCGAGCACTCCTACCCCAGATAGGGTAAAATAAGTCTTAAGGGATAGTGCCCGTAGAATGGTTTGAGGTCAAATACACCTAGGGTTATAAAAACATAGGGTTGTGCTGATCTAGGGTTCTAAAACTTGAAATTAAAAACTAACGGTTATGTTTAGGTTTAAAATTTTAGGATAAGAGGTTAAAACTAACGGTTATGTTTAGGTTTAAAATTTTAGGATAAGAGGTTAAAACTAACGGTTATGTTTAGGTTTAAAATTTTAGGTTAAGAGGTTAAAACTAACGGTCATATTTTGAGTTCAGGGATAAGAGACGTAATAAATCCTTTTTAAGGTTAAGGGTGTGAGCTAAGATTAAAATTCCCTTTAACCCAACGATATCCTAAATTGTGAGACACGTCATCAGTAGTAAACCATAGAATCACAGGGTGTTTCGGCCTTCAATTACTATACACCCTCCTCCATGGCGGCCCGCCGTAGGTGGATCAGTCCCCGGCTCGTGTCCCATAGCCAATTGAATGAGTAATTTATGTTTATTTATTTATTAGTTTAGAATATTAATTCAAACAAATGACCCTTTTAAAGTCCTATTTATAATAGTGGTTGTAATTAAAGCCTATAGAGCTAAGGTTTAAATTTATTGAAAAAATCCTAGTAAATCTGAGATACACACACTCTAAAGTATTATCTATTGATTGATTAAACATTTAAATTAATTAAATAAACCTTTTTAAAGTCCTATTTATAATACTGATGTTATTGAAGTCTATAGAACTAAGGTTTGAATTTATTGAAATTATATTAATACCACCTGAACCATCCTACAATCGCTCTAAAATATTACTTATTTGTTTAAAATATTAATTTAAGCAAATAAACCCTTTTTAAAGTCCTATTTATAATACTGATGTAATTTAAGACTGTAGAGCTAAGGTTTAAATTAACTAACATTTTTTCTAATACAGTCATAACCCTCTTTCTATGCTCAATACAGTGAAGACTGGTAGATAACCAAGACTCACCTCTCTGCCAATGGCCCTTGTGTTAGCACCGCAAGGTTTCCGGAACCAATTGGACAGAGTGTTGCAACCTCAGGCTCCCAGCAGGTGACCCCAGATCGGGTCAGAAGACTTCTAATGGGTAGTTCTTCTGAGGAAAATCTTATCCAAACGACAGTAAAATCCCCAGCCAAGTTAAGTCTTAGTGGGAGGCCAACCCAGGTCCTTAGTAGGCTTATTTTTCACACTGATGGTAGATTTTAAATTTTTATTGTATTATTCAGTTATTTATTGTTTACATTCAGTGTGTCTTAAACATCACGTCGCAAAAAACGGCACGACTCTATCTTTTGTAGTTTAGGAGTTATTTCTTAAAATGCACTCCAGATTTAAGTTGCCCATGATGCTTTGGGCCGCAGTCGGTTGTGGAACGCCAATAGGATAAAAAATCTCTAATACACGGAACGCCAATAAGATGAAAAACTAAAATCTTATAGTTTAAAATATCTAATAAATGTCTCTAAATTAATATTTGGGCCACAGTTGCAGTCCAAACATTTTGTATAAGGATGGATCACAGTTGCAATCATCCTCATAAATCTAATTATCAATCTTTAACCTATTTTATAATAAATGAATCAGACTTTGTAGTTATTTTAGGAGCAAAGTCTGATATACTATGACGCAGTGTACCTAATAATTAGAATTTTATCGCTTCTAATGTAAAAATTTACTGTTTTAAGTTAAATTATATAATAAACGTCTCTAATTAGTGGTTTGGGCCAAAGTTTCAGCCAAAACATTTTGTATCAGGGTGGATCACAGTTGCAATCTCCCTAATATCCTAGTGAGCGATGTTTGACCTATTTAGTGAATGAATTAAATCAAATATTGTAAATGGTTTTAAGGCCTAATAACCTACGACGCATATTCTATCATTCTTGCCTGAGCTGTAACGCTCTGAAAGAAGCAAGCTTGGACCAGCAGACGCCTATCTTAGGGCGTCGTGAGGCAGACAGCGATCAACAGAAGGTTGCTCGAGGACAGCATAAACCAGAGTCAGGACACGCAGTCTGAGCCTAAGCTAAAGAGTGCCCTCCGTCTCGGGGTGGCCCAAACCTCCGAGGGTGACATGAAGTATTGGGTCGTTTTAGGCCTCAGCCCTCCTTTTGGTCCTTGAGGGTGCCTTGACCCCTAATCTAGATCCTGGCTATTCCAGATCGTGCTCTAGACGCATGCCCAACGACCCCTTGTGTGGCAATGCACTTACGCCTCCGACAGCTTCCCCCCATATCTCTTAGCGTGCCGCCGCCTACGAGCCTTTATTTTCGGTCGTCCTAAGCAATGGATCTCCTGTGCCTTTCGGTCCAAACATTACAGTACGTGCTCATGTATGAGCTTCGATACTGTTGCCCCCAATTACTAGGGTGCCTGAGTGGGTGTCTAGATTGCATTTAAATGAATATTAGTTAATACAGAAGGTAATTGTTATTTTATGCATGTTGTATATAAAAGGAGGTTAACAGTTAGACTTTTTTAACCTCTGCCCACCAGGTTAAGATCAACCGTGGAGGTGGCCGGAGACAAGGTGACCGAGGGCGGCACTGGCCGGTTAGGTTAGGGTAAAAAGACGTAGCTCTGGCGTAAACCCAGAGACCCACGTGGTGCACGGGCCTGCAACTCAGGCCTCATCTCCAGCGCTCTCCATACAAACGATCGACGGATATGGCGCCTGATAGATTGAAGTAGGCTAACGATCGTGTTTTGGGCTAGGCTGGGGAGAAATTAATTACCGAGCACTCCTACCCCAGATAGGGTAAAATAAGTCTTAAGGGATAGTGCCCGTAGAATGGTTTGAGGTCAAATACACCTAGGGTTATAAAAACATAGGGTTGTGCTGATCTAGGGTTCTAAAACTTGAAATTAAAAACTAACGGTTATGTTTAGGTTTAAAATTTTAGGATAAGAGGTTAAAACTAACGGTTATGTTTAGGTTTAAAATTTTAGGATAAGAGGTTAAAACTAACGGTTATGTTTAGGTTTAAAATTTTAGGTTAAGAGGTTAAAACTAACGGTCATATTTTGAGTTCAGGGATAAGAGACGTAATAAATCCTTTTTAAGGTTAAGGGTGTGAGCTAAGATTAAAATTCCCTTTAACCCAACGATATCCTAAATTGTGAGACACGTCATCAGTAGTAAACCATAGAATCACAGGGTGTTTCGGCCTTCAATTACTATACACCCTCCTCCATGGCGGCCCGCCGTAGGTGGATCAGTCCCCGGCTCGTGTCCCATAGCCAATTGAATGAGTAATTTATGTTTATTTATTTATTAGTTTAGAATATTAATTCAAACAAATGACCCTTTTAAAGTCCTATTTATAATAGTGGTTGTAATTAAAGCCTATAGAGCTAAGGTTTAAATTTATTGAAAAAATCCTAGTAAATCTGAGATACACACACTCTAAAGTATTATCTATTGATTGATTAAACATTTAAATTAATTAAATAAACCTTTTTAAAGTCCTATTTATAATACTGATGTTATTGAAGTCTATAGAACTAAGGTTTGAATTTATTGAAATTATATTAATACCACCTGAACCATCCTACAATCGCTCTAAAATATTACTTATTTGTTTAAAATATTAATTTAAGCAAATAAACCCTTTTTAAAGTCCTATTTATAATACTGATGTAATTTAAGACTGTAGAGCTAAGGTTTAAATTAACTAACATTTTTTCTAATACAGTCATAACCCTCTTTCTATGCTCAATACAGTGAAGACTGGTAGATAACCAAGACTCACCTCTCTGCCAATGGCCCTTGTGTTAGCACCGCAAGGTTTCCGGAACCAATTGGACAGAGTGTTGCAACCTCAGGCTCCCAGCAGGTGACCCCAGATCGGGTCAGAAGACTTCTAATGGGTAGTTCTTCTGAGGAAAATCTTATCCAAACGACAGTAAAATCCCCAGCCAAGTTAAGTCTTAGTGGGAGGCCAACCCAGGTCCTTAGTAGGCTTATTTTTCACACTGATGGTAGATTTTAAATTTTTATTGTATTATTCAGTTATTTATTGTTTACATTCAGTGTGTCTTAAACATCACGTCGCAAAAAACGGCACGACTCTATCTTTTGTAGTTTAGGAGTTATTTCTTAAAATGCACTCCAGATTTAAGTTGCCCATGATGCTTTGGGCCGCAGTCGGTTGTGGAACGCCAATAGGATAAAAAATCTCTAATACACGGAACGCCAATAAGATGAAAAACTAAAATCTTATAGTTTAAAATATCTAATAAATGTCTCTAAATTAATATTTGGGCCACAGTTGCAGTCCAAACATTTTGTATAAGGATGGATCACAGTTGCAATCATCCTCATAAATCTAATTATCAATCTTTAACCTATTTTATAATAAATGAATCAGACTTTGTAGTTATTTTAGGAGCAAAGTCTGATATACTATGACGCAGTGTACCTAATAATTAGAATTTTATCGCTTCTAATGTAAAAATTTACTGTTTTAAGTTAAATTATATAATAAACGTCTCTAATTAGTGGTTTGGGCCAAAGTTTCAGCCAAAACATTTTGTATCAGGGTGGATCACAGTTGCAATCTCCCTAATATCCTAGTGAGCGATGTTTGACCTATTTAGTGAATGAATTAAATCAAATATTGTAAATGGTTTTAAGGCCTAATAACCTACGACGCATATTCTATCATTCTTGCCTGAGCTGTAACGCTCTGAAAGAAGCAAGCTTGGACCAGCAGACGCCTATCTTAGGGCGTCGTGAGGCAGACAGCGATCAACAGAAGGTTGCTCGAGGACAGCATAAACCAGAGTCAGGACACGCAGTCTGAGCCTAAGCTAAAGAGTGCCCTCCGTCTCGGGGTGGCCCAAACCTCCGAGGGTGACATGAAGTATTGGGTCGTTTTAGGCCTCAGCCCTCCTTTTGGTCCTTGAGGGTGCCTTGACCCCTAATCTAGATCCTGGCTATTCCAGATCGTGCTCTAGACGCATGCCCAACGACCCCTTGTGTGGCAATGCACTTACGCCTCCGACAGCTTCCCCCCATATCTCTTAGCGTGCCGCCGCCTACGAGCCTTTATTTTCGGTCGTCCTAAGCAATGGATCTCCTGTGCCTTTCGGTCCAAACATTACAGTACGTGCTCATGTATGAGCTTCGATACTGTTGCCCCCAATTACTAGGGTGCCTGAGTGGGTGTCTAGATTGCATTTAAATGAATATTAGTTAATACAGAAGGTAATTGTTATTTTATGCATGTTGTATATAAAAGGAGGTTAACAGTTAGACTTTTTTAACCTCTGCCCACCAGGTTAAGATCAACCGTGGAGGTGGCCGGAGACAAGGTGACCGAGGGCGGCACTGGCCGGTTAGGTTAGGGTAAAAAGACGTAGCTCTGGCGTAAACCCAGAGACCCACGTGGTGCACGGGCCTGCAACTCAGGCCTCATCTCCAGCGCTCTCCATACAAACGATCGACGGATATGGCGCCTGATAGATTGAAGTAGGCTAACGATCGTGTTTTGGGCTAGGCTGGGGAGAAATTAATTACCGAGCACTCCTACCCCAGATAGGGTAAAATAAGTCTTAAGGGATAGTGCCCGTAGAATGGTTTGAGGTCAAATACACCTAGGGTTATAAAAACATAGGGTTGTGCTGATCTAGGGTTCTAAAACTTGAAATTAAAAACTAACGGTTATGTTTAGGTTTAAAATTTTAGGATAAGAGGTTAAAACTAACGGTTATGTTTAGGTTTAAAATTTTAGGATAAGAGGTTAAAACTAACGGTTATGTTTAGGTTTAAAATTTTAGGTTAAGAGGTTAAAACTAACGGTCATATTTTGAGTTCAGGGATAAGAGACGTAATAAATCCTTTTTAAGGTTAAGGGTGTGAGCTAAGATTAAAATTCCCTTTAACCCAACGATATCCTAAATTGTGAGACACGTCATCAGTAGTAAACCATAGAATCACAGGGTGTTTCGGCCTTCAATTACTATACACCCTCCTCCATGGCGGCCCGCCGTAGGTGGATCAGTCCCCGGCTCGTGTCCCATAGCCAATTGAATGAGTAATTTATGTTTATTTATTTATTAGTTTAGAATATTAATTCAAACAAATGACCCTTTTAAAGTCCTATTTATAATAGTGGTTGTAATTAAAGCCTATAGAGCTAAGGTTTAAATTTATTGAAAAAATCCTAGTAAATCTGAGATACACACACTCTAAAGTATTATCTATTGATTGATTAAACATTTAAATTAATTAAATAAACCTTTTTAAAGTCCTATTTATAATACTGATGTTATTGAAGTCTATAGAACTAAGGTTTGAATTTATTGAAATTATATTAATACCACCTGAACCATCCTACAATCGCTCTAAAATATTACTTATTTGTTTAAAATATTAATTTAAGCAAATAAACCCTTTTTAAAGTCCTATTTATAATACTGATGTAATTTAAGACTGTAGAGCTAAGGTTTAAATTAACTAACATTTTTTCTAATACAGTCATAACCCTCTTTCTATGCTCAATACAGTGAAGACTGGTAGATAACCAAGACTCACCTCTCTGCCAATGGCCCTTGTGTTAGCACCGCAAGGTTTCCGGAACCAATTGGACAGAGTGTTGCAACCTCAGGCTCCCAGCAGGTGACCCCAGATCGGGTCAGAAGACTTCTAATGGGTAGTTCTTCTGAGGAAAATCTTATCCAAACGACAGTAAAATCCCCAGCCAAGTTAAGTCTTAGTGGGAGGCCAACCCAGGTCCTTAGTAGGCTTATTTTTCACACTGATGGTAGATTTTAAATTTTTATTGTATTATTCAGTTATTTATTGTTTACATTCAGTGTGTCTTAAACATCACGTCGCAAAAAACGGCACGACTCTATCTTTTGTAGTTTAGGAGTTATTTCTTAAAATGCACTCCAGATTTAAGTTGCCCATGATGCTTTGGGCCGCAGTCGGTTGTGGAACGCCAATAGGATAAAAAATCTCTAATACACGGAACGCCAATAAGATGAAAAACTAAAATCTTATAGTTTAAAATATCTAATAAATGTCTCTAAATTAATATTTGGGCCACAGTTGCAGTCCAAACATTTTGTATAAGGATGGATCACAGTTGCAATCATCCTCATAAATCTAATTATCAATCTTTAACCTATTTTATAATAAATGAATCAGACTTTGTAGTTATTTTAGGAGCAAAGTCTGATATACTATGACGCAGTGTACCTAATAATTAGAATTTTATCGCTTCTAATGTAAAAATTTACTGTTTTAAGTTAAATTATATAATAAACGTCTCTAATTAGTGGTTTGGGCCAAAGTTTCAGCCAAAACATTTTGTATCAGGGTGGATCACAGTTGCAATCTCCCTAATATCCTAGTGAGCGATGTTTGACCTATTTAGTGAATGAATTAAATCAAATATTGTAAATGGTTTTAAGGCCTAATAACCTACGACGCATATTCTATCATTCTTGCCTGAGCTGTAACGCTCTGAAAGAAGCAAGCTTGGACCAGCAGACGCCTATCTTAGGGCGTCGTGAGGCAGACAGCGATCAACAGAAGGTTGCTCGAGGACAGCATAAACCAGAGTCAGGACACGCAGTCTGAGCCTAAGCTAAAGAGTGCCCTCCGTCTCGGGGTGGCCCAAACCTCCGAGGGTGACATGAAGTATTGGGTCGTTTTAGGCCTCAGCCCTCCTTTTGGTCCTTGAGGGTGCCTTGACCCCTAATCTAGATCCTGGCTATTCCAGATCGTGCTCTAGACGCATGCCCAACGACCCCTTGTGTGGCAATGCACTTACGCCTCCGACAGCTTCCCCCCATATCTCTTAGCGTGCCGCCGCCTACGAGCCTTTATTTTCGGTCGTCCTAAGCAATGGATCTCCTGTGCCTTTCGGTCCAAACATTACAGTACGTGCTCATGTATGAGCTTCGATACTGTTGCCCCCAATTACTAGGGTGCCTGAGTGGGTGTCTAGATTGCATTTAAATGAATATTAGTTAATACAGAAGGTAATTGTTATTTTATGCATGTTGTATATAAAAGGAGGTTAACAGTTAGACTTTTTTAACCTCTGCCCACCAGGTTAAGATCAACCGTGGAGGTGGCCGGAGACAAGGTGACCGAGGGCGGCACTGGCCGGTTAGGTTAGGGTAAAAAGACGTAGCTCTGGCGTAAACCCAGAGACCCACGTGGTGCACGGGCCTGCAACTCAGGCCTCATCTCCAGCGCTCTCCATACAAACGATCGACGGATATGGCGCCTGATAGATTGAAGTAGGCTAACGATCGTGTTTTGGGCTAGGCTGGGGAGAAATTAATTACCGAGCACTCCTACCCCAGATAGGGTAAAATAAGTCTTAAGGGATAGTGCCCGTAGAATGGTTTGAGGTCAAATACACCTAGGGTTATAAAAACATAGGGTTGTGCTGATCTAGGGTTCTAAAACTTGAAATTAAAAACTAACGGTTATGTTTAGGTTTAAAATTTTAGGATAAGAGGTTAAAACTAACGGTTATGTTTAGGTTTAAAATTTTAGGATAAGAGGTTAAAACTAACGGTTATGTTTAGGTTTAAAATTTTAGGTTAAGAGGTTAAAACTAACGGTCATATTTTGAGTTCAGGGATAAGAGACGTAATAAATCCTTTTTAAGGTTAAGGGTGTGAGCTAAGATTAAAATTCCCTTTAACCCAACGATATCCTAAATTGTGAGACACGTCATCAGTAGTAAACCATAGAATCACAGGGTGTTTCGGCCTTCAATTACTATACACCCTCCTCCATGGCGGCCCGCCGTAGGTGGATCAGTCCCCGGCTCGTGTCCCATAGCCAATTGAATGAGTAATTTATGTTTATTTATTTATTAGTTTAGAATATTAATTCAAACAAATGACCCTTTTAAAGTCCTATTTATAATAGTGGTTGTAATTAAAGCCTATAGAGCTAAGGTTTAAATTTATTGAAAAAATCCTAGTAAATCTGAGATACACACACTCTAAAGTATTATCTATTGATTGATTAAACATTTAAATTAATTAAATAAACCTTTTTAAAGTCCTATTTATAATACTGATGTTATTGAAGTCTATAGAACTAAGGTTTGAATTTATTGAAATTATATTAATACCACCTGAACCATCCTACAATCGCTCTAAAATATTACTTATTTGTTTAAAATATTAATTTAAGCAAATAAACCCTTTTTAAAGTCCTATTTATAATACTGATGTAATTTAAGACTGTAGAGCTAAGGTTTAAATTAACTAACATTTTTTCTAATACAGTCATAACCCTCTTTCTATGCTCAATACAGTGAAGACTGGTAGATAACCAAGACTCACCTCTCTGCCAATGGCCCTTGTGTTAGCACCGCAAGGTTTCCGGAACCAATTGGACAGAGTGTTGCAACCTCAGGCTCCCAGCAGGTGACCCCAGATCGGGTCAGAAGACTTCTAATGGGTAGTTCTTCTGAGGAAAATCTTATCCAAACGACAGTAAAATCCCCAGCCAAGTTAAGTCTTAGTGGGAGGCCAACCCAGGTCCTTAGTAGGCTTATTTTTCACACTGATGGTAGATTTTAAATTTTTATTGTATTATTCAGTTATTTATTGTTTACATTCAGTGTGTCTTAAACATCACGTCGCAAAAAACGGCACGACTCTATCTTTTGTAGTTTAGGAGTTATTTCTTAAAATGCACTCCAGATTTAAGTTGCCCATGATGCTTTGGGCCGCAGTCGGTTGTGGAACGCCAATAGGATAAAAAATCTCTAATACACGGAACGCCAATAAGATGAAAAACTAAAATCTTATAGTTTAAAATATCTAATAAATGTCTCTAAATTAATATTTGGGCCACAGTTGCAGTCCAAACATTTTGTATAAGGATGGATCACAGTTGCAATCATCCTCATAAATCTAATTATCAATCTTTAACCTATTTTATAATAAATGAATCAGACTTTGTAGTTATTTTAGGAGCAAAGTCTGATATACTATGACGCAGTGTACCTAATAATTAGAATTTTATCGCTTCTAATGTAAAAATTTACTGTTTTAAGTTAAATTATATAATAAACGTCTCTAATTAGTGGTTTGGGCCAAAGTTTCAGCCAAAACATTTTGTATCAGGGTGGATCACAGTTGCAATCTCCCTAATATCCTAGTGAGCGATGTTTGACCTATTTAGTGAATGAATTAAATCAAATATTGTAAATGGTTTTAAGGCCTAATAACCTACGACGCATATTCTATCATTCTTGCCTGAGCTGTAACGCTCTGAAAGAAGCAAGCTTGGACCAGCAGACGCCTATCTTAGGGCGTCGTGAGGCAGACAGCGATCAACAGAAGGTTGCTCGAGGACAGCATAAACCAGAGTCAGGACACGCAGTCTGAGCCTAAGCTAAAGAGTGCCCTCCGTCTCGGGGTGGCCCAAACCTCCGAGGGTGACATGAAGTATTGGGTCGTTTTAGGCCTCAGCCCTCCTTTTGGTCCTTGAGGGTGCCTTGACCCCTAATCTAGATCCTGGCTATTCCAGATCGTGCTCTAGACGCATGCCCAACGACCCCTTGTGTGGCAATGCACTTACGCCTCCGACAGCTTCCCCCCATATCTCTTAGCGTGCCGCCGCCTACGAGCCTTTATTTTCGGTCGTCCTAAGCAATGGATCTCCTGTGCCTTTCGGTCCAAACATTACAGTACGTGCTCATGTATGAGCTTCGATACTGTTGCCCCCAATTACTAGGGTGCCTGAGTGGGTGTCTAGATTGCATTTAAATGAATATTAGTTAATACAGAAGGTAATTGTTATTTTATGCATGTTGTATATAAAAGGAGGTTAACAGTTAGACTTTTTTAACCTCTGCCCACCAGGTTAAGATCAACCGTGGAGGTGGCCGGAGACAAGGTGACCGAGGGCGGCACTGGCCGGTTAGGTTAGGGTAAAAAGACGTAGCTCTGGCGTAAACCCAGAGACCCACGTGGTGCACGGGCCTGCAACTCAGGCCTCATCTCCAGCGCTCTCCATACAAACGATCGACGGATATGGCGCCTGATAGATTGAAGTAGGCTAACGATCGTGTTTTGGGCTAGGCTGGGGAGAAATTAATTACCGAGCACTCCTACCCCAGATAGGGTAAAATAAGTCTTAAGGGATAGTGCCCGTAGAATGGTTTGAGGTCAAATACACCTAGGGTTATAAAAACATAGGGTTGTGCTGATCTAGGGTTCTAAAACTTGAAATTAAAAACTAACGGTTATGTTTAGGTTTAAAATTTTAGGATAAGAGGTTAAAACTAACGGTTATGTTTAGGTTTAAAATTTTAGGATAAGAGGTTAAAACTAACGGTTATGTTTAGGTTTAAAATTTTAGGTTAAGAGGTTAAAACTAACGGTCATATTTTGAGTTCAGGGATAAGAGACGTAATAAATCCTTTTTAAGGTTAAGGGTGTGAGCTAAGATTAAAATTCCCTTTAACCCAACGATATCCTAAATTGTGAGACACGTCATCAGTAGTAAACCATAGAATCACAGGGTGTTTCGGCCTTCAATTACTATACACCCTCCTCCATGGCGGCCCGCCGTAGGTGGATCAGTCCCCGGCTCGTGTCCCATAGCCAATTGAATGAGTAATTTATGTTTATTTATTTATTAGTTTAGAATATTAATTCAAACAAATGACCCTTTTAAAGTCCTATTTATAATAGTGGTTGTAATTAAAGCCTATAGAGCTAAGGTTTAAATTTATTGAAAAAATCCTAGTAAATCTGAGATACACACACTCTAAAGTATTATCTATTGATTGATTAAACATTTAAATTAATTAAATAAACCTTTTTAAAGTCCTATTTATAATACTGATGTTATTGAAGTCTATAGAACTAAGGTTTGAATTTATTGAAATTATATTAATACCACCTGAACCATCCTACAATCGCTCTAAAATATTACTTATTTGTTTAAAATATTAATTTAAGCAAATAAACCCTTTTTAAAGTCCTATTTATAATACTGATGTAATTTAAGACTGTAGAGCTAAGGTTTAAATTAACTAACATTTTTTCTAATACAGTCATAACCCTCTTTCTATGCTCAATACAGTGAAGACTGGTAGATAACCAAGACTCACCTCTCTGCCAATGGCCCTTGTGTTAGCACCGCAAGGTTTCCGGAACCAATTGGACAGAGTGTTGCAACCTCAGGCTCCCAGCAGGTGACCCCAGATCGGGTCAGAAGACTTCTAATGGGTAGTTCTTCTGAGGAAAATCTTATCCAAACGACAGTAAAATCCCCAGCCAAGTTAAGTCTTAGTGGGAGGCCAACCCAGGTCCTTAGTAGGCTTATTTTTCACACTGATGGTAGATTTTAAATTTTTATTGTATTATTCAGTTATTTATTGTTTACATTCAGTGTGTCTTAAACATCACGTCGCAAAAAACGGCACGACTCTATCTTTTGTAGTTTAGGAGTTATTTCTTAAAATGCACTCCAGATTTAAGTTGCCCATGATGCTTTGGGCCGCAGTCGGTTGTGGAACGCCAATAGGATAAAAAATCTCTAATACACGGAACGCCAATAAGATGAAAAACTAAAATCTTATAGTTTAAAATATCTAATAAATGTCTCTAAATTAATATTTGGGCCACAGTTGCAGTCCAAACATTTTGTATAAGGATGGATCACAGTTGCAATCATCCTCATAAATCTAATTATCAATCTTTAACCTATTTTATAATAAATGAATCAGACTTTGTAGTTATTTTAGGAGCAAAGTCTGATATACTATGACGCAGTGTACCTAATAATTAGAATTTTATCGCTTCTAATGTAAAAATTTACTGTTTTAAGTTAAATTATATAATAAACGTCTCTAATTAGTGGTTTGGGCCAAAGTTTCAGCCAAAACATTTTGTATCAGGGTGGATCACAGTTGCAATCTCCCTAATATCCTAGTGAGCGATGTTTGACCTATTTAGTGAATGAATTAAATCAAATATTGTAAATGGTTTTAAGGCCTAATAACCTACGACGCATATTCTATCATTCTTGCCTGAGCTGTAACGCTCTGAAAGAAGCAAGCTTGGACCAGCAGACGCCTATCTTAGGGCGTCGTGAGGCAGACAGCGATCAACAGAAGGTTGCTCGAGGACAGCATAAACCAGAGTCAGGACACGCAGTCTGAGCCTAAGCTAAAGAGTGCCCTCCGTCTCGGGGTGGCCCAAACCTCCGAGGGTGACATGAAGTATTGGGTCGTTTTAGGCCTCAGCCCTCCTTTTGGTCCTTGAGGGTGCCTTGACCCCTAATCTAGATCCTGGCTATTCCAGATCGTGCTCTAGACGCATGCCCAACGACCCCTTGTGTGGCAATGCACTTACGCCTCCGACAGCTTCCCCCCATATCTCTTAGCGTGCCGCCGCCTACGAGCCTTTATTTTCGGTCGTCCTAAGCAATGGATCTCCTGTGCCTTTCGGTCCAAACATTACAGTACGTGCTCATGTATGAGCTTCGATACTGTTGCCCCCAATTACTAGGGTGCCTGAGTGGGTGTCTAGATTGCATTTAAATGAATATTAGTTAATACAGAAGGTAATTGTTATTTTATGCATGTTGTATATAAAAGGAGGTTAACAGTTAGACTTTTTTAACCTCTGCCCACCAGGTTAAGATCAACCGTGGAGGTGGCCGGAGACAAGGTGACCGAGGGCGGCACTGGCCGGTTAGGTTAGGGTAAAAAGACGTAGCTCTGGCGTAAACCCAGAGACCCACGTGGTGCACGGGCCTGCAACTCAGGCCTCATCTCCAGCGCTCTCCATACAAACGATCGACGGATATGGCGCCTGATAGATTGAAGTAGGCTAACGATCGTGTTTTGGGCTAGGCTGGGGAGAAATTAATTACCGAGCACTCCTACCCCAGATAGGGTAAAATAAGTCTTAAGGGATAGTGCCCGTAGAATGGTTTGAGGTCAAATACACCTAGGGTTATAAAAACATAGGGTTGTGCTGATCTAGGGTTCTAAAACTTGAAATTAAAAACTAACGGTTATGTTTAGGTTTAAAATTTTAGGATAAGAGGTTAAAACTAACGGTTATGTTTAGGTTTAAAATTTTAGGATAAGAGGTTAAAACTAACGGTTATGTTTAGGTTTAAAATTTTAGGTTAAGAGGTTAAAACTAACGGTCATATTTTGAGTTCAGGGATAAGAGACGTAATAAATCCTTTTTAAGGTTAAGGGTGTGAGCTAAGATTAAAATTCCCTTTAACCCAACGATATCCTAAATTGTGAGACACGTCATCAGTAGTAAACCATAGAATCACAGGGTGTTTCGGCCTTCAATTACTATACACCCTCCTCCATGGCGGCCCGCCGTAGGTGGATCAGTCCCCGGCTCGTGTCCCATAGCCAATTGAATGAGTAATTTATGTTTATTTATTTATTAGTTTAGAATATTAATTCAAACAAATGACCCTTTTAAAGTCCTATTTATAATAGTGGTTGTAATTAAAGCCTATAGAGCTAAGGTTTAAATTTATTGAAAAAATCCTAGTAAATCTGAGATACACACACTCTAAAGTATTATCTATTGATTGATTAAACATTTAAATTAATTAAATAAACCTTTTTAAAGTCCTATTTATAATACTGATGTTATTGAAGTCTATAGAACTAAGGTTTGAATTTATTGAAATTATATTAATACCACCTGAACCATCCTACAATCGCTCTAAAATATTACTTATTTGTTTAAAATATTAATTTAAGCAAATAAACCCTTTTTAAAGTCCTATTTATAATACTGATGTAATTTAAGACTGTAGAGCTAAGGTTTAAATTAACTAACATTTTTTCTAATACAGTCATAACCCTCTTTCTATGCTCAATACAGTGAAGACTGGTAGATAACCAAGACTCACCTCTCTGCCAATGGCCCTTGTGTTAGCACCGCAAGGTTTCCGGAACCAATTGGACAGAGTGTTGCAACCTCAGGCTCCCAGCAGGTGACCCCAGATCGGGTCAGAAGACTTCTAATGGGTAGTTCTTCTGAGGAAAATCTTATCCAAACGACAGTAAAATCCCCAGCCAAGTTAAGTCTTAGTGGGAGGCCAACCCAGGTCCTTAGTAGGCTTATTTTTCACACTGATGGTAGATTTTAAATTTTTATTGTATTATTCAGTTATTTATTGTTTACATTCAGTGTGTCTTAAACATCACGTCGCAAAAAACGGCACGACTCTATCTTTTGTAGTTTAGGAGTTATTTCTTAAAATGCACTCCAGATTTAAGTTGCCCATGATGCTTTGGGCCGCAGTCGGTTGTGGAACGCCAATAGGATAAAAAATCTCTAATACACGGAACGCCAATAAGATGAAAAACTAAAATCTTATAGTTTAAAATATCTAATAAATGTCTCTAAATTAATATTTGGGCCACAGTTGCAGTCCAAACATTTTGTATAAGGATGGATCACAGTTGCAATCATCCTCATAAATCTAATTATCAATCTTTAACCTATTTTATAATAAATGAATCAGACTTTGTAGTTATTTTAGGAGCAAAGTCTGATATACTATGACGCAGTGTACCTAATAATTAGAATTTTATCGCTTCTAATGTAAAAATTTACTGTTTTAAGTTAAATTATATAATAAACGTCTCTAATTAGTGGTTTGGGCCAAAGTTTCAGCCAAAACATTTTGTATCAGGGTGGATCACAGTTGCAATCTCCCTAATATCCTAGTGAGCGATGTTTGACCTATTTAGTGAATGAATTAAATCAAATATTGTAAATGGTTTTAAGGCCTAATAACCTACGACGCATATTCTATCATTCTTGCCTGAGCTGTAACGCTCTGAAAGAAGCAAGCTTGGACCAGCAGACGCCTATCTTAGGGCGTCGTGAGGCAGACAGCGATCAACAGAAGGTTGCTCGAGGACAGCATAAACCAGAGTCAGGACACGCAGTCTGAGCCTAAGCTAAAGAGTGCCCTCCGTCTCGGGGTGGCCCAAACCTCCGAGGGTGACATGAAGTATTGGGTCGTTTTAGGCCTCAGCCCTCCTTTTGGTCCTTGAGGGTGCCTTGACCCCTAATCTAGATCCTGGCTATTCCAGATCGTGCTCTAGACGCATGCCCAACGACCCCTTGTGTGGCAATGCACTTACGCCTCCGACAGCTTCCCCCCATATCTCTTAGCGTGCCGCCGCCTACGAGCCTTTATTTTCGGTCGTCCTAAGCAATGGATCTCCTGTGCCTTTCGGTCCAAACATTACAGTACGTGCTCATGTATGAGCTTCGATACTGTTGCCCCCAATTACTAGGGTGCCTGAGTGGGTGTCTAGATTGCATTTAAATGAATATTAGTTAATACAGAAGGTAATTGTTATTTTATGCATGTTGTATATAAAAGGAGGTTAACAGTTAGACTTTTTTAACCTCTGCCCACCAGGTTAAGATCAACCGTGGAGGTGGCCGGAGACAAGGTGACCGAGGGCGGCACTGGCCGGTTAGGTTAGGGTAAAAAGACGTAGCTCTGGCGTAAACCCAGAGACCCACGTGGTGCACGGGCCTGCAACTCAGGCCTCATCTCCAGCGCTCTCCATACAAACGATCGACGGATATGGCGCCTGATAGATTGAAGTAGGCTAACGATCGTGTTTTGGGCTAGGCTGGGGAGAAATTAATTACCGAGCACTCCTACCCCAGATAGGGTAAAATAAGTCTTAAGGGATAGTGCCCGTAGAATGGTTTGAGGTCAAATACACCTAGGGTTATAAAAACATAGGGTTGTGCTGATCTAGGGTTCTAAAACTTGAAATTAAAAACTAACGGTTATGTTTAGGTTTAAAATTTTAGGATAAGAGGTTAAAACTAACGGTTATGTTTAGGTTTAAAATTTTAGGATAAGAGGTTAAAACTAACGGTTATGTTTAGGTTTAAAATTTTAGGTTAAGAGGTTAAAACTAACGGTCATATTTTGAGTTCAGGGATAAGAGACGTAATAAATCCTTTTTAAGGTTAAGGGTGTGAGCTAAGATTAAAATTCCCTTTAACCCAACGATATCCTAAATTGTGAGACACGTCATCAGTAGTAAACCATAGAATCACAGGGTGTTTCGGCCTTCAATTACTATACACCCTCCTCCATGGCGGCCCGCCGTAGGTGGATCAGTCCCCGGCTCGTGTCCCATAGCCAATTGAATGAGTAATTTATGTTTATTTATTTATTAGTTTAGAATATTAATTCAAACAAATGACCCTTTTAAAGTCCTATTTATAATAGTGGTTGTAATTAAAGCCTATAGAGCTAAGGTTTAAATTTATTGAAAAAATCCTAGTAAATCTGAGATACACACACTCTAAAGTATTATCTATTGATTGATTAAACATTTAAATTAATTAAATAAACCTTTTTAAAGTCCTATTTATAATACTGATGTTATTGAAGTCTATAGAACTAAGGTTTGAATTTATTGAAATTATATTAATACCACCTGAACCATCCTACAATCGCTCTAAAATATTACTTATTTGTTTAAAATATTAATTTAAGCAAATAAACCCTTTTTAAAGTCCTATTTATAATACTGATGTAATTTAAGACTGTAGAGCTAAGGTTTAAATTAACTAACATTTTTTCTAATACAGTCATAACCCTCTTTCTATGCTCAATACAGTGAAGACTGGTAGATAACCAAGACTCACCTCTCTGCCAATGGCCCTTGTGTTAGCACCGCAAGGTTTCCGGAACCAATTGGACAGAGTGTTGCAACCTCAGGCTCCCAGCAGGTGACCCCAGATCGGGTCAGAAGACTTCTAATGGGTAGTTCTTCTGAGGAAAATCTTATCCAAACGACAGTAAAATCCCCAGCCAAGTTAAGTCTTAGTGGGAGGCCAACCCAGGTCCTTAGTAGGCTTATTTTTCACACTGATGGTAGATTTTAAATTTTTATTGTATTATTCAGTTATTTATTGTTTACATTCAGTGTGTCTTAAACATCACGTCGCAAAAAACGGCACGACTCTATCTTTTGTAGTTTAGGAGTTATTTCTTAAAATGCACTCCAGATTTAAGTTGCCCATGATGCTTTGGGCCGCAGTCGGTTGTGGAACGCCAATAGGATAAAAAATCTCTAATACACGGAACGCCAATAAGATGAAAAACTAAAATCTTATAGTTTAAAATATCTAATAAATGTCTCTAAATTAATATTTGGGCCACAGTTGCAGTCCAAACATTTTGTATAAGGATGGATCACAGTTGCAATCATCCTCATAAATCTAATTATCAATCTTTAACCTATTTTATAATAAATGAATCAGACTTTGTAGTTATTTTAGGAGCAAAGTCTGATATACTATGACGCAGTGTACCTAATAATTAGAATTTTATCGCTTCTAATGTAAAAATTTACTGTTTTAAGTTAAATTATATAATAAACGTCTCTAATTAGTGGTTTGGGCCAAAGTTTCAGCCAAAACATTTTGTATCAGGGTGGATCACAGTTGCAATCTCCCTAATATCCTAGTGAGCGATGTTTGACCTATTTAGTGAATGAATTAAATCAAATATTGTAAATGGTTTTAAGGCCTAATAACCTACGACGCATATTCTATCATTCTTGCCTGAGCTGTAACGCTCTGAAAGAAGCAAGCTTGGACCAGCAGACGCCTATCTTAGGGCGTCGTGAGGCAGACAGCGATCAACAGAAGGTTGCTCGAGGACAGCATAAACCAGAGTCAGGACACGCAGTCTGAGCCTAAGCTAAAGAGTGCCCTCCGTCTCGGGGTGGCCCAAACCTCCGAGGGTGACATGAAGTATTGGGTCGTTTTAGGCCTCAGCCCTCCTTTTGGTCCTTGAGGGTGCCTTGACCCCTAATCTAGATCCTGGCTATTCCAGATCGTGCTCTAGACGCATGCCCAACGACCCCTTGTGTGGCAATGCACTTACGCCTCCGACAGCTTCCCCCCATATCTCTTAGCGTGCCGCCGCCTACGAGCCTTTATTTTCGGTCGTCCTAAGCAATGGATCTCCTGTGCCTTTCGGTCCAAACATTACAGTACGTGCTCATGTATGAGCTTCGATACTGTTGCCCCCAATTACTAGGGTGCCTGAGTGGGTGTCTAGATTGCATTTAAATGAATATTAGTTAATACAGAAGGTAATTGTTATTTTATGCATGTTGTATATAAAAGGAGGTTAACAGTTAGACTTTTTTAACCTCTGCCCACCAGGTTAAGATCAACCGTGGAGGTGGCCGGAGACAAGGTGACCGAGGGCGGCACTGGCCGGTTAGGTTAGGGTAAAAAGACGTAGCTCTGGCGTAAACCCAGAGACCCACGTGGTGCACGGGCCTGCAACTCAGGCCTCATCTCCAGCGCTCTCCATACAAACGATCGACGGATATGGCGCCTGATAGATTGAAGTAGGCTAACGATCGTGTTTTGGGCTAGGCTGGGGAGAAATTAATTACCGAGCACTCCTACCCCAGATAGGGTAAAATAAGTCTTAAGGGATAGTGCCCGTAGAATGGTTTGAGGTCAAATACACCTAGGGTTATAAAAACATAGGGTTGTGCTGATCTAGGGTTCTAAAACTTGAAATTAAAAACTAACGGTTATGTTTAGGTTTAAAATTTTAGGATAAGAGGTTAAAACTAACGGTTATGTTTAGGTTTAAAATTTTAGGATAAGAGGTTAAAACTAACGGTTATGTTTAGGTTTAAAATTTTAGGTTAAGAGGTTAAAACTAACGGTCATATTTTGAGTTCAGGGATAAGAGACGTAATAAATCCTTTTTAAGGTTAAGGGTGTGAGCTAAGATTAAAATTCCCTTTAACCCAACGATATCCTAAATTGTGAGACACGTCATCAGTAGTAAACCATAGAATCACAGGGTGTTTCGGCCTTCAATTACTATACACCCTCCTCCATGGCGGCCCGCCGTAGGTGGATCAGTCCCCGGCTCGTGTCCCATAGCCAATTGAATGAGTAATTTATGTTTATTTATTTATTAGTTTAGAATATTAATTCAAACAAATGACCCTTTTAAAGTCCTATTTATAATAGTGGTTGTAATTAAAGCCTATAGAGCTAAGGTTTAAATTTATTGAAAAAATCCTAGTAAATCTGAGATACACACACTCTAAAGTATTATCTATTGATTGATTAAACATTTAAATTAATTAAATAAACCTTTTTAAAGTCCTATTTATAATACTGATGTTATTGAAGTCTATAGAACTAAGGTTTGAATTTATTGAAATTATATTAATACCACCTGAACCATCCTACAATCGCTCTAAAATATTACTTATTTGTTTAAAATATTAATTTAAGCAAATAAACCCTTTTTAAAGTCCTATTTATAATACTGATGTAATTTAAGACTGTAGAGCTAAGGTTTAAATTAACTAACATTTTTTCTAATACAGTCATAACCCTCTTTCTATGCTCAATACAGTGAAGACTGGTAGATAACCAAGACTCACCTCTCTGCCAATGGCCCTTGTGTTAGCACCGCAAGGTTTCCGGAACCAATTGGACAGAGTGTTGCAACCTCAGGCTCCCAGCAGGTGACCCCAGATCGGGTCAGAAGACTTCTAATGGGTAGTTCTTCTGAGGAAAATCTTATCCAAACGACAGTAAAATCCCCAGCCAAGTTAAGTCTTAGTGGGAGGCCAACCCAGGTCCTTAGTAGGCTTATTTTTCACACTGATGGTAGATTTTAAATTTTTATTGTATTATTCAGTTATTTATTGTTTACATTCAGTGTGTCTTAAACATCACGTCGCAAAAAACGGCACGACTCTATCTTTTGTAGTTTAGGAGTTATTTCTTAAAATGCACTCCAGATTTAAGTTGCCCATGATGCTTTGGGCCGCAGTCGGTTGTGGAACGCCAATAGGATAAAAAATCTCTAATACACGGAACGCCAATAAGATGAAAAACTAAAATCTTATAGTTTAAAATATCTAATAAATGTCTCTAAATTAATATTTGGGCCACAGTTGCAGTCCAAACATTTTGTATAAGGATGGATCACAGTTGCAATCATCCTCATAAATCTAATTATCAATCTTTAACCTATTTTATAATAAATGAATCAGACTTTGTAGTTATTTTAGGAGCAAAGTCTGATATACTATGACGCAGTGTACCTAATAATTAGAATTTTATCGCTTCTAATGTAAAAATTTACTGTTTTAAGTTAAATTATATAATAAACGTCTCTAATTAGTGGTTTGGGCCAAAGTTTCAGCCAAAACATTTTGTATCAGGGTGGATCACAGTTGCAATCTCCCTAATATCCTAGTGAGCGATGTTTGACCTATTTAGTGAATGAATTAAATCAAATATTGTAAATGGTTTTAAGGCCTAATAACCTACGACGCATATTCTATCATTCTTGCCTGAGCTGTAACGCTCTGAAAGAAGCAAGCTTGGACCAGCAGACGCCTATCTTAGGGCGTCGTGAGGCAGACAGCGATCAACAGAAGGTTGCTCGAGGACAGCATAAACCAGAGTCAGGACACGCAGTCTGAGCCTAAGCTAAAGAGTGCCCTCCGTCTCGGGGTGGCCCAAACCTCCGAGGGTGACATGAAGTATTGGGTCGTTTTAGGCCTCAGCCCTCCTTTTGGTCCTTGAGGGTGCCTTGACCCCTAATCTAGATCCTGGCTATTCCAGATCGTGCTCTAGACGCATGCCCAACGACCCCTTGTGTGGCAATGCACTTACGCCTCCGACAGCTTCCCCCCATATCTCTTAGCGTGCCGCCGCCTACGAGCCTTTATTTTCGGTCGTCCTAAGCAATGGATCTCCTGTGCCTTTCGGTCCAAACATTACAGTACGTGCTCATGTATGAGCTTCGATACTGTTGCCCCCAATTACTAGGGTGCCTGAGTGGGTGTCTAGATTGCATTTAAATGAATATTAGTTAATACAGAAGGTAATTGTTATTTTATGCATGTTGTATATAAAAGGAGGTTAACAGTTAGACTTTTTTAACCTCTGCCCACCAGGTTAAGATCAACCGTGGAGGTGGCCGGAGACAAGGTGACCGAGGGCGGCACTGGCCGGTTAGGTTAGGGTAAAAAGACGTAGCTCTGGCGTAAACCCAGAGACCCACGTGGTGCACGGGCCTGCAACTCAGGCCTCATCTCCAGCGCTCTCCATACAAACGATCGACGGATATGGCGCCTGATAGATTGAAGTAGGCTAACGATCGTGTTTTGGGCTAGGCTGGGGAGAAATTAATTACCGAGCACTCCTACCCCAGATAGGGTAAAATAAGTCTTAAGGGATAGTGCCCGTAGAATGGTTTGAGGTCAAATACACCTAGGGTTATAAAAACATAGGGTTGTGCTGATCTAGGGTTCTAAAACTTGAAATTAAAAACTAACGGTTATGTTTAGGTTTAAAATTTTAGGATAAGAGGTTAAAACTAACGGTTATGTTTAGGTTTAAAATTTTAGGATAAGAGGTTAAAACTAACGGTTATGTTTAGGTTTAAAATTTTAGGTTAAGAGGTTAAAACTAACGGTCATATTTTGAGTTCAGGGATAAGAGACGTAATAAATCCTTTTTAAGGTTAAGGGTGTGAGCTAAGATTAAAATTCCCTTTAACCCAACGATATCCTAAATTGTGAGACACGTCATCAGTAGTAAACCATAGAATCACAGGGTGTTTCGGCCTTCAATTACTATACACCCTCCTCCATGGCGGCCCGCCGTAGGTGGATCAGTCCCCGGCTCGTGTCCCATAGCCAATTGAATGAGTAATTTATGTTTATTTATTTATTAGTTTAGAATATTAATTCAAACAAATGACCCTTTTAAAGTCCTATTTATAATAGTGGTTGTAATTAAAGCCTATAGAGCTAAGGTTTAAATTTATTGAAAAAATCCTAGTAAATCTGAGATACACACACTCTAAAGTATTATCTATTGATTGATTAAACATTTAAATTAATTAAATAAACCTTTTTAAAGTCCTATTTATAATACTGATGTTATTGAAGTCTATAGAACTAAGGTTTGAATTTATTGAAATTATATTAATACCACCTGAACCATCCTACAATCGCTCTAAAATATTACTTATTTGTTTAAAATATTAATTTAAGCAAATAAACCCTAGGGTTAGGGTTAGGGTTAGGGTTAGGGTTAGGGTTAGGGTTAGGGTTAGGGTTAGGGTTAGGGTTAGGGTTAGGGTTAGGGTTAGGGTTAGGGTTAGGGTTAGGGTTAGGGTTAGGGTTAGGGTTAGGGTTAGGGTTAGGGTTAGGGTTAGGGTTAGGGTTAGGGTTAGGGTTAGGGTTAGGGTTAGGGTTAGGGTTAGGGTTAGGGTTAGGGTTAGGGTTAGGGTTAGGGTTAGGGTTAGGGTTAGGGTTAGGGTTAGGGTTAGGGTTAGGGTTAGGGTTAGGGTTAGGGTTAGGGTTAGGGTTAGGGTTAGGGTTAGGGTTAGGGTTAGGGTTAGGGTTAGGGTTAGGGTTAGGGTTAGGGTTAGGGTTAGGGTTAGGGTTAGGGTTAGGGTTAGGGTTAGGGTTAGGGTTAGGGTTAGGGTTAGGGTTAGGGTTAGGGTTAGGGTTAGGGTTAGGGTTAGGGTTAGGGTTAGGGTTAGGGTTAGGGTTAGGGTTAGGGTTAGGGTTAGGGTTAGGGTTAGGGTTAGGGTTAGGGTTAGGGTTAGGGTTAGGGTTAGGGTTAGGGTTAGGGTTAGGGTTAGGGTTAGGGTTAGGGTTAGGGTTAGGGTTAGGGTTAGGGTTAGGGTTAGGGTTAGGGTTAGGGTTAGGGTTAGGGTTAGGGTTAGGGTTAGGGTTAGGGTTAGGGTTAGGGTTAGGGTTAGGGTTAGGGTTAGGGTTAGGGTTAGGGTTAGGGTTAGGGTTAGGGTTAGGGTTAGGGTTAGGGTTAGGGTTAGGGTTAGGGTTAGGGTTAGGGTTAGGGTTAGGGTTAGGGTTAGGGTTAGGGTTAGGGTTAGGGTTAGGGTTAGGGTTAGGGTTAGGGTTAGGGTTAGGGTTAGGGTTAGGGTTAGGGTTAGGGTTAGGGTTAGGGTTAGGGTTAGGGTTAGGGTTAGGGTTAGGGTTAGGGTTAGGGTTAGGGTTAGGGTTAGGGTTAGGGTTAGGGTTAGGGTTAGGGTTAGGGTTAGGGTTAGGGTTAGGGTTAGGGTTAGGGTTAGGGTTAGGGTTAGGGTTAGGGTTAGGGTTAGGGTTAGGGTTAGGGTTAGGGTTAGGGTTAGGGTTAGGGTTAGGGTTAGGGTTAGGGTTAGGGTTAGGGTTAGGGTTAGGGTTAGGGTTAGGGTTAGGGTTAGGGTTAGGGTTAGGGTTAGGGTTAGGGTTAGGGTTAGGGTTAGGGTTAGGGTTAGGGTTAGGGTTAGGGTTAGGGTTAGGGTTAGGGTTAGGGTTAGGGTTAGGGTTAGGGTTAGGGTTAGGGTTAGGGTTAGGGTTAGGGTTAGGGTTAGGGTTAGGGTTAGGGTTAGGGTTAGGGTTAGGGTTAGGGTTAGGGTTAGGGTTAGGGTTAGGGTTAGGGTTAGGGTTAGGGTTAGGGTTAGGGTTAGGGTTAGGGTTAGGGTTAGGGTTAGGGTTAGGGTTAGGGTTAGGGTTAGGGTTAGGGTTAGGGTTAGGGTTAGGGTTAGGGTTAGGGTTAGGGTTAGGGTTAGGGTTAGGGTTAGGGTTAGGGTTAGGGTTAGGGTTAGGGTTAGGGTTAGGGTTAGGGTTAGGGTTAGGGTTAGGGTTAGGGTTAGGGTTAGGGTTAGGGTTAGGGTTAGGGTTAGGGTTAGGGTTAGGGTTAGGGTTAGGGTTAGGGTTAGGGTTAGGGTTAGGGTTAGGGTTAGGGTTAGGGTTAGGGTTAGGGTTAGGGTTAGGGTTAGGGTTAGGGTTAGGGTTAGGGTTAGGGTTAGGGTTAGGGTTAGGGTTAGGGTTAGGGTTAGGGTTAGGGTTAGGGTTAGGGTTAGGGTTAGGGTTAGGGTTAGGGTTAGGGTTAGGGTTAGGGTTAGGGTTAGGGTTAGGGTTAGGGTTAGGGTTAGGGTTAGGGTTAGGGTTAGGGTTAGGGTTAGGGTTAGGGTTAGGGTTAGGGTTAGGGTTAGGGTTAGGGTTAGGGTTAGGGTTAGGGTTAGGGTTAGGGTTAGGGTTAGGGTTAGGGTTAGGGTTAGGGTTAGGGTTAGGGTTAGGGTTAGGGTTAGGGTTAGGGTTAGGGTTAGGGTTAGGGTTAGGGTTAGGGTTAGGGTTAGGGTTAGGGTTAGGGTTAGGGTTAGGGTTAGGGTTAGGGTTAGGGTTAGGGTTAGGGTTAGGGTTAGGGTTAGGGTTAGGGTTAGGGTTAGGGTTAGGGTTAGGGTTAGGGTTAGGGTTAGGGTTAGGGTTAGGGTTAGGGTTAGGGTTAGGGTTAGGGTTAGGGTTAGGGTTAGGGTTAGGGTTAGGGTTAGGGTTAGGGTTAGGGTTAGGGTTAGGGTTAGGGTTAGGGTTAGGGTTAGGGTTAGGGTTAGGGTTAGGGTTAGGGTTAGGGTTAGGGTTAGGGTTAGGGTTAGGGTTAGGGTTAGGGTTAGGGTTAGGGTTAGGGTTAGGGTTAGGGTTAGGGTTAGGGTTAGGGTTAGGGTTAGGGTTAGGGTTAGGGTTAGGGTTAGGGTTAGGGTTAGGGTTAGGGTTAGGGTTAGGGTTAGGGTTAGGGTTAGGGTTAGGGTTAGGGTTAGGGTTAGGGTTAGGGTTAGGGTTAGGGTTAGGGTTAGGGTTAGGGTTAGGGTTAGGGTTAGGGTTAGGGTTAGGGTTAGGGTTAGGGTTAGGGTTAGGGTTAGGGTTAGGGTTAGGGTTAGGGTTAGGGTTAGGGTTAGGGTTAGGGTTAGGGTTAGGGTTAGGGTTAGGGTTAGGGTTAGGGTTAGGGTTAGGGTTAGGGTTAGGGTTAGGGTTAGGGTTAGGGTTAGGGTTAGGGTTAGGGTTAGGGTTAGGGTTAGGGTTAGGGTTAGGGTTAGGGTTAGGGTTAGGGTTAGGGTTAGGGTTAGGGTTAGGGTTAGGGTTAGGGTTAGGGTTAGGGTTAGGGTTAGGGTTAGGGTTAGGGTTAGGGTTAGGGTTAGGGTTAGGGTTAGGGTTAGGGTTAGGGTTAGGGTTAGGGTTAGGGTTAGGGTTAGGGTTAGGGTTAGGGTTAGGGTTAGGGTTAGGGTTAGGGTTAGGGTTAGGGTTAGGGTTAGGGTTAGGGTTAGGGTTAGGGTTAGGGTTAGGGTTAGGGTTAGGGTTAGGGTTAGGGTTAGGGTTAGGGTTAGGGTTAGGGTTAGGGTTAGGGTTAGGGTTAGGGTTAGGGTTAGGGTTAGGGTTAGGGTTAGGGTTAGGGTTAGGGTTAGGGTTAGGGTTAGGGTTAGGGTTAGGGTTAGGGTTAGGGTTAGGGTTAGGGTTAGGGTTAGGGTTAGGGTTAGGGTTAGGGTTAGGGTTAGGGTTAGGGTTAGGGTTAGGGTTAGGGTTAGGGTTAGGGTTAGGGTTAGGGTTAGGGTTAGGGTTAGGGTTAGGGTTAGGGTTAGGGTTAGGGTTAGGGTTAGGGTTAGGGTTAGGGTTAGGGTTAGGGTTAGGGTTAGGGTTAGGGTTAGGGTTAGGGTTAGGGTTAGGGTTAGGGTTAGGGTTAGGGTTAGGGTTAGGGTTAGGGTTAGGGTTAGGGTTAGGGTTAGGGTTAGGGTTAGGGTTAGGGTTAGGGTTAGGGTTAGGGTTAGGGTTAGGGTTAGGGTTAGGGTTAGGGTTAGGGTTAGGGTTAGGGTTAGGGTTAGGGTTAGGGTTAGGGTTAGGGTTAGGGTTAGGGTTAGGGTTAGGGTTAGGGTTAGGGTTAGGGTTAGGGTTAGGGTTAGGGTTAGGGTTAGGGTTAGGGTTAGGGTTAGGGTTAGGGTTAGGGTTAGGGTTAGGGTTAGGGTTAGGGTTAGGGTTAGGGTTAGGGTTAGGGTTAGGGTTAGGGTTAGGGTTAGGGTTAGGGTTAGGGTTAGGGTTAGGGTTAGGGTTAGGGTTAGGGTTAGGGTTAGGGTTAGGGTTAGGGTTAGGGTTAGGGTTAGGGTTAGGGTTAGGGTTAGGGTTAGGGTTAGGGTTAGGGTTAGGGTTAGGGTTAGGGTTAGGGTTAGGGTTAGGGTTAGGGTTAGGGTTAGGGTTAGGGTTAGGGTTAGGGTTAGGGTTAGGGTTAGGGTTAGGGTTAGGGTTAGGGTTAGGGTTAGGGTTAGGGTTAGGGTTAGGGTTAGGGTTAGGGTTAGGGTTAGGGTTAGGGTTAGGGTTAGGGTTAGGGTTAGGGTTAGGGTTAGGGTTAGGGTTAGGGTTAGGGTTAGGGTTAGGGTTAGGGTTAGGGTTAGGGTTAGGGTTAGGGTTAGGGTTAGGGTTAGGGTTAGGGTTAGGGTTAGGGTTAGGGTTAGGGTTAGGGTTAGGGTTAGGGTTAGGGTTAGGGTTAGGGTTAGGGTTAGGGTTAGGGTTAGGGTTAGGGTTAGGGTTAGGGTTAGGGTTAGGGTTAGGGTTAGGGTTAGGGTTAGGGTTAGGGTTAGGGTTAGGGTTAGGGTTAGGGTTAGGGTTAGGGTTAGGGTTAGGGTTAGGGTTAGGGTTAGGGTTAGGGTTAGGGTTAGGGTTAGGGTTAGGGTTAGGGTTAGGGTTAGGGTTAGGGTTAGGGTTAGGGTTAGGGTTAGGGTTAGGGTTAGGGTTAGGGTTAGGGTTAGGGTTAGGGTTAGGGTTAGGGTTAGGGTTAGGGTTAGGGTTAGGGTTAGGGTTAGGGTTAGGGTTAGGGTTAGGGTTAGGGTTAGGGTTAGGGTTAGGGTTAGGGTTAGGGTTAGGGTTAGGGTTAGGGTTAGGGTTAGGGTTAGGGTTAGGGTTAGGGTTAGGGTTAGGGTTAGGGTTAGGGTTATGGTTAGGGTTAGGGTTAGGGTTAGGGTTAGGGTTAGGGTTAGGGTTAGGGTTAGGGTTAGGGTTAGGGTTAGGGTTAGGGTTAGGGTTAGGGTTAGGGTTAGGGTTAGGGTTAGGGTTAGGGTTAGGGTTAGGGTTAGGGTTAGGGTTAGGGTTAGGGTTAGGGTTAGGGTTAGGGTTAGGGTTAGGGTTAGGGTTAGGGTTAGGGTTAGGGTTAGGGTTAGGGTTAGGGTTAGGGTTAGGGTTAGGGTTAGGGTTAGGGTTAGGGTTAGGGTTAGGGTTAGGGTTAGGGTTAGGGTTAGGGTTAGGGTTAGGGTTAGGGTTAGGGTTAGGGTTAGGGTTAGGGTTAGGGTTAGGGTTAGGGTTAGGGTTAGGGTTAGGGTTAGGGTTAGGGTTAGGGTTAGGGTTAGGGTTAGGGTTAGGGTTAGGGTTAGGGTTAGGGTTAGGGTTAGGGTTAGGGTTAGGGTTAGGGTTAGGGTTAGGGTTAGGGTTAGGGTTAGGGTTAGGGTTAGGGTTAGGGTTAGGGTTAGGGTTAGGGTTAGGGTTAGGGTTAGGGTTAGGGTTAGGGTTAGGGTTAGGGTTAGGGTTAGGGTTAGGGTTAGGGTTAGGGTTAGGGTTAGGGTTAGGGTTAGGGTTAGGGTTAGGGTTAGGGTTAGGGTTAGGGTTAGGGTTAGGGTTAGGGTTAGGGTTAGGGTTAGGGTTAGGGTTAGGGTTAGGGTTAGGGTTAGGGTTAGGGTTAGGGTTAGGGTTAGGGTTAGGGTTAGGGTTAGGGTTAGGGTTAGGGTTAGGGTTAGGGTTAGGGTTAGGGTTAGGGTTAGGGTTAGGGTTAGGGTTAGGGTTAGGGTTAGGGTTAGGGTTAGGGTTAGGGTTAGGGTTAGGGTTAGGGTTAGGGTTAGGGTTAGGGTTAGGGTTAGGGTTAGGGTTAGGGTTAGGGTTAGGGTTAGGGTTAGGGTTAGGGTTAGGGTTAGGGTTAGGGTTAGGGTTAGGGTTAGGGTT